>NC_041753.1:64272154-64607987 GCF_004115215.2 Ornithorhynchus anatinus
AAGTCAGTGTTTCCCCCCTATCCCCGGCCAGTTTTTGGAACTTGAGGAACAGAGAAGGAGAAGAATTTCCAATGCAAAGTGGTGGGAGTGGGAAGTAGAGTGGGTCGCTGGGGGAAATGGATAGATCCAAAATGATATGCACGTGCACACACATACACACATATACAAACACAGATCCACCAGTTTAGCTTGCCCCTCTTTCTCTCCTCCCCACCTCCTAGAGGGAATTTGGTACACAGACAATGTCACTACAGATTTGTATATAGGAAGAAATAGGAGCAGATCCTGGGGGTCTTCATTGTTCCACATTGTTATCAGGTTGGCTGCGGAAGCACAACACAGTCCCTGCCCAGAGCAATGTGAGAGAAGCTGTCAGTCAATCAATCATATTTACTAAGCACTTACAGTGTGCAGAACACTGCACTGAGCATTTGAGAGCTGTCCTGAGACCATGGCCCAGGATGATGGTTGTACTGTGCTCTCCTGAGCACTTAGTATAGTGCTGTGCTCACAGTAATTACACAATTAATACCACTGATTGATTGAGATCACCCCAACCTCAGTCCCACAGCACCTATTTACATATCTGTAATATGTTTACTTAGATTAATGTCTGTCTCCCCTTCTAGACTGTAAGTTCGTTGTGGGCACAGAACATATCTATCAATTTGGCTATATTGTACTTCCCCTTGTGCTGCGTACAGTGCTCTGCACACAGTAAGCACTCAATAAATGAGCGATTGTTTGATTTGCTGATGGATGAGTGAGAAAGAGCCTGGAGCCCTTAGGTCATCGGTCTCCAAGTGGGAAAGGGACCCTCCTAATTCCCACCTGTGTATTCTTGCTCTGCACAGAGTAAGCACTTAATAATAATGATGGTATTTGTTAAGTGCTTACTATGTGCCAAACACTGTTCTCAGCCCTGAGGGGAAGGGGGGAGGGAATGCAAAGTAATCAGGTTGTCCCACGTGGGGCTCACAGTCTTAATCCCCATTTTACAGATGCGATAACTGAGGCACAGAGAAGTGAAGTGACTTGCCCAAAGTCACACAGCTGACAAGTGGCAGAGCCAGGATTAGAACTCACGACCTCTGACTCCCAAGCCCGGGCTCTTTCCACTAAGCCACGCTAGTACTCTAAATATTATACTCTTAATAAATTTTATCACCACTACTATTATGAGAAGTTTGAAAACACAACCCAGAACCCCTCAAATTTAAACTTGAGTACTCAGGGCTTTGCTGAGATTTCCAGCTTTGTAACCTCTAAAGAGAAGTAGCTACTGTCCTATTCAGAGTACCTAGACATGCCTTCAGTCAACCCCCAAATGAGAACACTGCTCTCAGAGTGGAAATTCCCATCCACCCATCCCTTCCCTTCCCATCCCTTCTTCAAACAAGGGAACTCACCTCTTCCTCTTTTTGGAATTTTGTCCCTGTCAGCAGCTGGAACTAGTGGTGACTGGATATCACATAGCAACATGGCTTAGTGGCAAGAACAGGGGCCTGAGAGTCAAATCCCAGCTCCCCCAGTTGTCTGCTGTATGACCTTGGGAAAGTCACTTAATTTCTCTGGGCCTCAGTTACCTCATTTGTAAAATGGAGATTAACACTGTGTCCAACCTGTTTAGCTTCTGTCTACCCCAGGGCTTAGTATAGTGCCTGGCATTCAGTAAGCACTTAACAAATACCATAAAAAAATAGACTACATAATCATGCTGAGAACCGGTCCAGGTCAGTTCTCTCCTCCTTCTAAGCCACCGGGCAACTGGACTGGACCTAATTTTCTGCATCTGGTACCTTGGGCCTTAGATCCGAGGTAACTGAGGTCCCATGGAAAGACCAATGGTGGTCCAAATTTCTCTCTGCGAATCTCAAATTTGTGGCACCTCTGTCTAGACTGTAAGCTCCCTCTAGACTGTAAACTCGTTGTGGGCAGGGAATGTGTCTGTTGTTATACTGTACACTCCCAAGCATTTAATACAGTGTTCCACAAACAGTAAGTGCTCAATAAATACTATTGACTGGCTGTTTGGGGAAGCCAAAGTGTCTCAAATCCCTTTTCTTCCATTGCCATAAAACTCCAAATAAATTGGCCTCCTTAGATTGCAAACCTCCTCATTGCAGGGATTGTGTCTTCTAACTCTTTTGGACTCTCCCAAGTATTTAGTACAGAGCTCCACAGTGCAAAATAAGTACCACTGATGCCTGATGCCTCTTCTACTCATTCAGGCTCAAATTAGCCAATCAATCAATGAGCGCTTACTGTGTACAGCACATTGTACTAAGCCCTTGGGAGAATACAGTACAATAGAGTTCGTAAATATGCTTCCTGCCCACAAGGAGCTTCTAGTCTAGAGGGGGAGACAAATGCTATAATAAATTACAATAGGGGGAATAGTAGAGTAAAAAGATATTTACTTAAGCACTTAAGGGATATACAGCCAAGTTCATTGTCCACACAGGACAGGTCGGGGGAAGGGGGAGAGGAAGTAAGTCTTAGCAGGGAAGGCCTCTTGGAGGGAATATGATTTTAGTAAAGCTTGAAGGTGGAGAGAGTGGTGGTCTTTCTCATATGAAGGGAGGGAGGATCTCTGCCCCTGTCCTCTCCCCCTCCCTTCAGGCTCGCATCTCCTCCTGCCTCCAGGATGTCTCCACCTGGATGTCGGCCCGCCACCTAAAACTCAACATGAGCAAGACTGAGCTCCTCATCTTCCCTCCCAAGCCCGGTCCTCTCCCAGACTTCCCTATCACCGTGGGTGGCACGCCCATCCTTCCCGTCTCTCGGGCCCGCAATCTCGGTGTCATCCTTGACTTGTCTCTCTCGTTCACCCCACACATCCTATCCGTTACCGAGACCTGCCGGTTTCACCTTTACAATATCGCCAAGATCCGCCCTTTCCTCTCCACCCAAACAGCTACCTTACTGCTACGGGCTCTCATTATATCCCGTCTAGACTACTGTGTCAGCCTTCTCTCTGATCTCCCTTCCTCCTCTCTCGCCCCGCTCCAGTCTATTCTTCACTCCGCTGCCCGGCTCATCTTCCTGCAGAAACGATCTGGGCATGTCACTCCCCTTCTTAAACACCTCCAGGGGTTGCCTATCAACCTCCGCTCCAAACAAAAACTCCTCACTCCAGGCTTCAAGGCTTTCCATCACCTTGACCCTTCCTACCTCTCCTCCCTTCTCTCTTTCTACCGCCCACCCCGCACGCTCCGCTCCTCTGCCGCCCACCTCCTCACCGTCCCTCGGTCTCACCTATCCCGCTGTTGACCCCTGGGCCACGTCCTCCCACGGTCCTGGAATGCCTTCCCTCCTCACCTCCGCCAAACTGATTCTCTTCCCCTCTTCAAAACCCTACTTAAAACTCACCCCCTCCAAGAGGCCTTCCCAGACTGAGCTCCCCTTCTCCCTCTACTCCCTCTACCGCCCCCCTTCACCTCTCCGCAGCTTAACCCTCTTTTCCCCCCATCTCCCTCTGCTTCTCCCCCTCTCCCTTCCCATCCCCTCAGCACTGTACTCATCTGCTCAACTGTATATATTTTCATTACCCTATTTATTTTGCTAATGAAATGTACATCGCCTTGATTCTATTTAGTTGCCATTGTTTTTACGAGATGTTCTTCCCCTCGACTCTATTTATTGCCATTGTTCTTGTCTGTCTGTCTACCCCGATTAGACTGTAAGCCCCTCAAATGGCAGGGACTGTCTCTATCTGTTGCCGACTTGTTCATTCCAAGCGCTTAGTACAGTGCTCTGCACATAGTAAGCGCTCAATAAATACTATTGAATGAATGAAAGGTGCCAATCAATCATGTACAGAGCACTCTACTAAGCACTTAAAGCAAGGTTATATTGACAACTGATCTTAGTTATAGGATCAAACTATTTCTCTCCCTGACTTTGGGGATTTAAGGTTTAATATCTTTCTAGACTGTCATGTCCATGAGGGCAGGGATCGTATGTAGGGAAAGTACGCTATGATAGATTTGATAGATACAATCCCTACCCACAGTTAGCTTACAGTCTACAGGGGGAGACAGGCCAGCAGAAGGAAGTGAACAAGTGGTGAGCTAGATGAGATCTAGGAATAATGAGGAGGTTGGCATTAGAGTGCTGGGTTGTAGTAGGAAATCAAGGAGGTAAGATAGGAAAGGACAAGGTGATTGAGTGCTAAAATGCCGATGGTAAGGAGTTTCTGCTCGATGCAGAGGTGGATGGGCAACCACTGGGCCCCTTGAGGAGTGGACCCTGCTTGAGGAACCAGGAGTGCACCTCAGGCCTCCTGACTCCCAGAGCCATACTCTTTCCACTAGACCAGCAGCAGGACTTCAAGAAATGTTACTGATTAATCAACTGAAGTTCAGGCCGTCAAAGAAACTCCCTTGACGTGAGTCCTCCAGAGGCTGGCCCTGCCTGGGAGCTTTATTTTTGAACCCAGCCAGGTTCAGTGTACGGGGTGTGGAAGAAATTTAGCATATGTCATAATGCACACTATCATCCATTAATCGATGGTATTTGATAAGTGTGTACTGTGTACAGAGAAGCAGCATGGCTCAGTGGAAAGAGCACGGGCTTGGGACTCAGAGGTCATGGGTTCGAATCCAGGCTCTGACACTTGTCAGCTGTGTGAATGTGGGCAAGTCACTTAACTTCTCTGGGCCTCAGTTCCCTCATCTGTAAAATGGGATTAAGACTGTGAGCCTCATGTGGGACAACCTGATTACCTTGTATCTACCCCCAGCACTTAGAACAGTGCTCTGAACATAGTAAGCGCTTAACAAATACCAACATTATTATTATTATTATTATTACGGAGCACTGTACTAAAGCACTTGGGGAAGTACAATGCAACAGAATTGGCAGACACTATCCCTGCCTTCAAGGAGCTGACAATCTAGACAGATATTAAACCTTAAATCCCAAAAGTCAGGAAGAGAAATAGTTTAATCCTATCAGTTATCAGTATAACCTTGATTTAACTGGCATTTCTGCACTTATTGAAAAAAGCATAGAATGGGTGTGGGGGGGGGCGTCTATCCTAATCCCCCCCCTCAAAATGTTGGTATTTGTTAAGCGCTTACTATGTGCCGAGCACTGTTCTAAGCGCTGGGGTAGACATAGGGGAAGCAGGATGTCCCACGTGGGGCTCACGGTCTTAATTCCCATTTTACAGATGAGGTAACTGAGGCACCGAGAAGTTAAGTGACTTGCCCACAGTCACACAGCTGGCAAGTGGCAGAGCTGGGATTTGAACTCATGACCTCTGACTCCAACGCCCGTGCTCTTTCCACTGAGCCACGCTGTCAGTGGCTTTGGACAAGTCAATGTCTCTGAAACTCAGTTTTTGGGGTTTTTAAATAGTACTTGTTAAGCATTTACTATGTGCCAAGCATTGTACTAAGTATTAGGGTAGATACAGGATAGTCAGGGCGGACACAGTCCCTTTCCCACATGGGGCTCACATTCCAAGTAGGACAGAGTTTTATTCCCATTTTATAGGTGAGGAAACTGAGACCAAGAGAAGTTAAGTGTCTTGCCCAAGGTCACCGAGCAGACAAATGGCAGAGCTGGGATTAGAACCCAGGTCCTCTGACTCTCAGGCCTGGGCTCTTTCCACTAGGCCACACTGCTTCCCCTAAAGTTGTGTTTTCCACTTAAATATTGGAAAACAATCACTGCTCTTTGATTGTGGGTCCAATATGGGACAGGAATCATATCTAATCTGATGATCCTGTACTTACCCCAGCCCTTCTCACACAGCGATCACTTAATAAATGTGCTAAATTTTAGGATTTAAGGGGAAACCAGTGTATGCCACAATTGACTGCCATTGCCCCCGATTCAATGTGCTTGACCCAATCCACTAAAATTGGCTCTAAAAAGAACATGCACTCCCCGCCTCTGAGCAGCATGTGATTCTGAGGGAATAGGGGAGCAAGTGGTGATTAAGGAACCGAAAATGTTCCAGTCAATCCAGTCAGTAAGAGCAAGCTAAATGGATGAGCTCCAGGTGGTTGGATTTGCTATACTTGTGTTTTAGAGTTTCTCTTAAGAGCAATATAAAGTAAAGGGTGAAAATCAAAAGGTTGCCAGGGCCTAAGAGGTTATCAAATCTCCGTGGATTTGTTCCCAACAAATCAAACATCTACCTCCATGCCCGCTGAGGTGGTCTGATTTTCAGCACTTTGTAACTGCCAGAAAACTGAACTACAGATGTTATTTGGAGGATGTTGGGATTTTCTGTGCTTTGCTCCATCCTCGTTTCATGAAGTAGTGATTGACTCCAAATGGAGCGTGCCGAACTGTTATTAAAAAAATCAAAAAATCTGGCGACTAGTTTATCACCATCCCTGCCCTCCAAGAACTAAAAAGGTAGGGGGAGATGAGTGGGGTGGAGGGAGGAAGAAGGGGAGAAAGAGAAGAAGGAAAAGGGGAGGAAGAGGAAGGGAGGAAGAGGAAGAAGGGAGGGAGGATGAGGAGAAAAAAAGGAGGAGGAGGAAGAGAGGGAGGAGGAGGAAGGGGCAGAGGAAGAAAGAGAAGGGGAGGAGGAGAAGGCAGAGGAGGAGTTGGAGGAGGGAGCAGAGGAAGAGGGGGAAGAGGAGGAGGGAGAAAAGGAGGAGAAGAAAAAGGGGGAGGGGGAGAAGGGGAGTAGAAAGGGGGGGAAGAGGAGGAGTGGGAGGAGGATGAAGAGAAAAGGAGGAAGGGGGGAGAGGAGTAGGGAGAGGAGGAGTCAGAATGGGAGGAAGGGGGGATGAGGAGTAGAAAAGGAGGAAGAGGGAGAGTAGGAGGAGGGGCAGAGGAATGGGGGAAGAGGAGGAGAGAGAGAAAGAGGAGGGGGAAGAGGTGGCAGAGGAGGAGGAGGAGGAATAGTTTCCATTGAGCAACCCCTAGGTGCAGTATTGTATTGAGTCCTTGGGAAGTACAAAATCCAGAAGTGAAGTCTTCCTGGTCCATGGAGAGCTAACTTTCTAACAGAGGTTTAGGTTTAAGTCATTTAAGTGTTTGGGGGGTTGCACTTTCCATGCAGAATTGGAATGATCCAGCCCAGAATTATAGGTGGATGATTTCAGTGTATCTTCCTGTTTAGAGAGAAGTCATAAGTTCAAATCACATGCTGGGTAGAGAATCCGGGTTCGGAATTTCCCCTGAAAGGATGAGGTTGAGGGAGCATTTTGAATGCATTTGGATGACTTTTCTTTGTTTATCAGAGTCTCAACTTTCACACCAGGATTCATTTCCTCTAAACTGTTAGCTGGTTGTGGGCAGGGAACTTGTCTATCGACTCTGCTGTATTATACACTCCCAGGTACTTAGTATAGTGCTCTGCACACAGTAATCACTCAATCAGTACGATTGATTGATGGATCGATCTCCTATTCATTAGCTCTAATAGTGGTCATGTCTGCCATTCCCATGGCCTGGGATATCCCATTAGTTTGTAAATTCCTATAGGGTAGGAAATGGGTCCTGAGCCCGTTGTTGGGTAGGGATTGTCTCTGTCTGTTGCCGAATTGTAGTTTCCAAGCTCTTAGTCCAGTGCTCTGCACACAGTAAGCGCTCCGTAAATACGATTGAATGAATGAACTGGGTCTTTTGCGGCTGGAGGGCTTTCCCAGTCTTAGGACAGATTTAGGACAGGACTTTGCCCACCAAAGGTGCTCATACAATCCCAGAAAGTAACAGGAAAATAAATCAACTTTTATATTTTGATGTTCCACGGGATGGGGGTGGGGGTCAACCCCTAAAATCTCTGCCTCCTTCCTGCCCCAGCCTTCCCTGCAATAGAAATGTTGGCAGCCTATTCACTAAAGCAAGAGAAAGGAAACCTAAATTTTGTACCTCTCTAGCCCACTCTGTCAAGATGAATTAGATGTTTTGACCATAGCACTAGGGAACACTCAAATTTAAGTGTTCCCTCTCATTCATTTTCTCTCACAGATGTAGCTAGTTCAGAACACTCGACATTTTCTCTCACTCTATTCCCATTCTTGCTCCCAGGAAGAGCCATATTGAATCTTGGTTTGCCTCCAATCACTCATTCATTCAATATTCTGATGGATTTTCTTCCCTCCCCTTCTCTACTTGGGGCTGGGGATATTGTTGCAGACTGTGGAGACAGCTTGATCTTTCTAAGTATGCACTTAAACTTTCAACTTTCAATTTTAATGACTGCCATTTGATAGGCTGGAACTGGTGCCCTTCTCCAAAATCTTTAAGTCATTGCAGCCTAGGTATCATCAGGCTGTCACTGCCACCAAGTCTTATTTTTCCAGCACTATTACCCAAGACAGATATTAGCTAGCAGCTTTACTTTATAGGTTGGAAAGAGCATGGACCTGGCCTAGTGGAAAGAGCACAGTGCTGGGAGTCAGAGGACCTGGGTTCTAATCCCAGCTCTGCCACTTGTCTGCTGTGTGATCTTGGGTCAGTTGCTTCACTTCCCTGTGCTTCAGTTACCTCATCTGTAAAATGAGGATTAAAACTGTGGAGCTTGGATTAAAACCGTGAAGCTTTGCGAGACATGGACTATGTCCAACCCAATTATTTTGTATGTACCCCAGCACAGAGAAGCAGCGTGGCTCAGTGGAAAGAGCACGGGCTTGGGAGTCAGAGGTCTTGGGTTCAAATCCCACCTCAGCCACTTGTCAGCTGTGTGACTTTGGACAAGTCACTTAACTTCTCTGTGCCTCAGTTACCCCATCTGTAAAATGGGGATGAAGACTGTGAGCCCCATGTGGGACAACCTGATCACCGTGTATCCTCCCCAGCACTTAGAACAGTGCTTAACAAATACCACCATCACTTATTACAGTGTCTAGCACATGGTGCTTAACAAATACCTTAAAAAATAGCGTGGCTTTCTTTGTTCAGATAGAAAGCAACACAGGCCCAGGAGACTGCTTAAGAGCTGTGAGTCAGTTCTGCAGGGTTTTCTTTAACTGCCCGACGCAATGGCCATTTCTGCATGAGAAGCAGCCAGGCCTAGTGGAACGAGCATGGGCTTCTGAGTCAGAAAACCTGGGTTCTAATCCCATCTCCACCACTTGTTTGCTGAGTGGCTTTGGGCAAGTCACTTTATTTCAATGGGTCTCATTTTCCTCATCTGTAAAATGAGGATTCAGTACTCTTTCTCCTCCTGTTTTGATGATGAGCCCCATTTGGGACAGGAACTGGGTCTGACTTGATGATGTTGCATCCACTTTCAACTTGGCACATAGTAAATGCTTAACCAATATTATTATTATTAGGCAAGATATTTTTGGAGAGGACTTTTTCCATAGGCTAGATCTATTTTTGATCCAATTCTGCCAGGGAGAAAGTGAACACTCTAATACCAGCACATCTCCCAGATTGAGACGCTATAACTTTCCCGCCCACAGTCTCTTTCCTGCTGACCCCTGACCCGTTTGGAATCACGAGGTCACTCGTGGAGTATGAACAGGTTTACTTCAGGCTGAGAGGGTGTTTCTAGACCTCCCCCAGCTCACCCAAGGCCAATTTTGTCTGCAAGAGATGGGCATCTGATCCAAAAGTTACAAAAACTAGGTTTTAGCCATGGAGACAAGCAGCAGCCTATAGGCCCAGACTCAACCGGACATTAGGATGGAGCTAATGGAAAATAATTATGTAAGCTGTCCAATTGCCCTTTTAGTAGGGTTCTTGCAGAAATTTGTGTCTGGGGGGGGTAGCAATGAGGGTGATAATAATAATAATTAGTAATAATAAAAAATCAGGAAATTTGTTAAGCAAATATATGCCAAACTCGGAACTAAGCTCTGGGATAGATATAAGGTAATTAGATTGGACACAGTCCCTGTCCCACACAGGGTTCATAGTCTAAGGGGGAGGCAGAACAAGTATCGAATCCACAGTTTCCAGATGGGGAAACTGAGGCACAGAGAAGTGAACTTGCCAAAGTCACCCAGCAGGCAAGTGGCAGATCTGGGATGAGGAACCAGGTCCTCTGATTCACAGGCCTGGGCTCTTTCCATGTGTTTGCTTGTCTCTCATTCCTACGGATGGGAGGAGCACTTTAAGGTGGGGATGACAGGGAGGGAGTAGGAGGGGTAGGTGTGGGGAGAGAAAATGCAAATTTTACAGGACAAATCGCATCTCTGCGAGCCAGTTTTTGACAGCTACTTTTTGTCTTCTTTAAAATGAAACAGCCATCTTCTCTCCTGGTTTTAAAACTAGATGGCATTAATTAGCCACAACACATTTCTTCCATTGTAAACTATTTCTGAAACATCCCTAGACTAGATTTTGGTTCAATGCAGATAAATGTGATTCTACACTACCCCGTGGGTGCTTTAATCCCCTTTAATCACATAAACTCTCCTGAAAATTGCAATTAGTAAAAGTGCTCATAGAATGATTGCCCATTCTAGAAACACTAAACTGCCTCAATCGGGCTTCCTTAGGAGAATAGATTGGCTATTCAAGTTCATGCTTGCACTGATTTTAAGATTTTACATTTGATTTAGAAACACTTTGAGGTGTTGGACCTAACATTTGTGCAATTCATTAAACATTTCTCCATTCATTCATCATTCCCAAGGTTTGCTCTCTGTGGCACCTTTGTGCAGACCAGCCTGGTGGGTAGCAATCAGCAAAATGCTCGGACTCCTGGAGCAGGAGGTGAGAGGAGCGGATTGGAAAAGAGCAACAGATGCTGAGAGTGTCTGAGCTGAGCGGGGGAATGGAAGATGTTGTGGGTTGGGCCACCTGCCCCTGCCCCCATCTTTTCCCTTCCTGTTTCAGGATCCCTGCCCTGTCTTCACTTCCTTTCTTGCACATTTCATCCGGACCCCTGATACCATGGATTTCTCCCCGCTTCCACTCGATGGAGACTTGGATTCACACGGATTTCTGAAGGCAGTCTTCTGGCGAAATCTATTGGTCTTTTCTCAATCCATCAGTGGTATTGATTGAGCCCTTACTGTGTGCAGAGTACTGTACTTAGGCTTGGGAGAGTTCAGTCCAATCCCTGCCCTCAAGGAGCATAGGGTCTGCCAGGTGCAGAGAACTGTGCTAAACTTTCTTGGGAAAGTCCAGTAGAGGTGGTAAACACGATCCTCTGTGTTCCAATCCTCTTTCATCTTTCTCCCATTCCTCTCCAAACACCTAGAACTGGTCATATACACCCGCTGCCTTCATTTCCTCTGCACCAATTCCCTCCTCAACCCACTGCAGTCAAGCTTTCAACCCTTTTGATCCATTAAGACTGGGGTCTCTGAAGTGATCAATGCCCTCCTTAATTATTATGGCATTTTTAAGCACTTACTATGCGTCAGACACTATACTAAGCTCTGGGATGGATACAAGCAAATCGGGCTGGATACAGTCCCTGTCCCACATGAGGCTCACAGCTTCAAATCCTCATTTTACAGATGCGGGAACTGGAGACCAGAGAAGTGAAATGATTTGCTCAAGGTCACACAGCAGAAAGTGGTGGAGCTGGGATTATACTCCATGACTTTCTGACTCCCAGGCCCATGTTCTTTCCACTATGCCATTCTGCTTCCTTGCTGATAAGCCCAAGGTAGGGCTACTCCCTCTCTGATCCTCCTCAATCTCTGTGCTGTCTGTGATACTGTGGACCACTCCCTCCTCCTCGAAACACTATCAGGAGTCAGCTTTACTGAGGGCACTATCTCAGATCTCCTCCCACCTCTCTGACTGCTCCTTCTCGGTTTCTTTCTCTGGATCCTTCTCAGTCTCTCATCCTCTTACATGGCCTGGTGGATAGAACACGGGCCTGGGAGTGAGAGGGACCTGGGTTCTAATCCTGGCTCCACCACTTGTCTGCTGTGTAACTTTGGGAAAGTCACTTCACATCTCTGTACCTCAGTTACCTCATCTGTAAAATCGGGATTAAGACTCTGAGCCCCATGTGGGACAGGGACTCTGTCCATCTAATTTGCTTGTTTCCACCAGAGGACTTAGTCCAGTGCCTGGCACATAGTAAGAGCTTAACAAATGCCATAATTATTATTATTGTTATCACCATTATTTTTATTATTAAAATCCCTCCTCCTCCAATAAAGCTTGTCCAGTGACTCTCCCAGCACCCTGAGCCATAAAATTCCATCAGCCATTTCTAACACTTTGGATCTTATATATACCCCAGTCTCAATACTCATGCATGTGTTCTCAGTTATTTCATTGGACCATTCAGTTCTGGATCCCCTTCTACTCTCCATCTACCCCCGCTCCCTTGGAGATTTCGTCTGCTTCCATGCCTTCAACTACCATATCTAAGCAGATGATTACCAAATCTACATCTCCAGCCCTGATCTTTCTCCTTCTCTGCAGTCTCATATTTCTTCATACCTTTAGGACATCTCTATTTGGATGTCCTCTGACATGTTGAACTTAACATGTCCAGAACTCCTCACCTTCCCACCCAAACCCTGTCCTCCCTGTGACTGTCCCATCACTGTAGACAGAACCACCATCCTTCCTGTCTCACAAGCCTGTAAATACATGTTATCCTAGACTCATCTCTCTCATTCAACACATATATTCAATCTATCACCAAATCCTGTCAATTTGACCTCCACAACATCACCATAATTCACCCTTTACTCTTCATCCAAACTGTTACCACATTAATCAAAGCACTTACCCTATGGCACCTTGAAGCAGTGTGGCTCAGTGGAAAGAGCCCGGGCTTGGGAGTCAGAGGTCGTGGGTTCTAATCCCAGCTCTGCCACTTGTCAGCTGTCTGACTTTGGGCAAGTCATTTAACTTCTCTGTGCCTCAGTTACCTCATCTGCAAAATGGGGATTAAGACTGTGACCCCCCACGTGGGACAACCTGATCACCTTGTATCCCCCAGCACTTAGAACAGTGCTTTGCACATAGTAAGCGCTTAACAAATACCATCATTACTATTATCATTATTCTTATTATCAGCCTCCTTGCTAACCTCCCTTCTTCTTGTCTTTCCCTACTTCAGTCCATATTTCACGTGGCTGCTTGTATCATTTTTCTGAAAAAAAATCTGTTCATGTTTCCCCACTCCTCAACAACCTCCAGGGGTTGGCCATCCACCTCTGTATCAAACAGAAACTCCTTATCATCAACTGTAAAGTACTCCATCGCCTTGTCCTCTCCTACCTTAACCTCTCTGATTTCCTACTACAACCCTCTTTCCTCTAACATCAGCCTACTCACTGTACCCAATCTCATCTATCTCACCACCAACTCCTCATCCACATCCTGCCTCTGGCCTGGAACTCCCTCCCCCTTCATATCCAACAGACGATCACTATTCCAGCCCCCTCTTCACTCTGCTCCCCCTGAACTGGCCCCCACCAGCTCACTCCCATCCAACCCCTCCTCACTTCTGGTGTCATTCCCTCCCTCCTTCTCCACCCCACACCCTCAGCAAGTCATGGCTTAGTGGAAAGAGACTGGGCTTGGGAGCCAGAGGTCACGGGTCTAATCCCGGCTCCTCCACTTGTCTGCTGTGTGACTTTGGGCAAGTCACTTCACTTCTCTGGGCCTCAGTTACCTCATCTGTAAAATAGGGATTAAAATTGTGAGCCCCACATGGGACAACTCAGTGATTGGCACACAGTAAGTGCTTAACAAATACCATCATTACTAATTATTATTATCATTATTATCCCTCACTCCATCATGGGGAAGCTTCCCTTCATCTTTGACCTGTTCCTGACCCATTCACTGCTTCTCCTCACAATTACAAAAACATGTCTTAACCTAGATGACACTGTCATCCATGCCTCTCTCTCCATGGGGCCCCCATTTTCTCCCTCGCCCCGAGAGTCACAGGGAAAAGGGAAGGAGTGGGCTTCCTTCGTGTTCCCCAGTGCTGCTCTCCCACCATTCCACATCCCAAATCCTTCTCTTTCCCCTCCATTAAAGCCCTCATCATCCCCCTCTACCACCCACTCCAGCTACTCGTCAGAGTCATGTACTGCCCCCAAGACCCCATTGCCAACTTTTTGAACCATTTTATCCCTTTTTCACAGTGATCCTTGAGGACTTCAACATCCACAAGAATGTTCCTGATGACTCGTCCGCTTCCTGTTTCCTCTCATTCCTCAACTCCACCAGTCTCTTGTTCCATCCCACCTCACGCACTCATGACCATAAACACACATTCAATCTCATCATCTCTAGTCACTGTATAGAATGGTGTAGTGGATAGATCATAGGCCTGGGCGTCAGAAGGTCATGGGTTCTAGTCCTGGCCCTGCCATTTATTTGCTTTGTGACCTTGTGCAAGTCACTTCATTCTCTGGACCTCAGTTACCTCATCTGTAAAATGGGGATTGAGACTGTGTGCCCAGCATGGAGCAGGGACCATATCCAACCCAATTTGCTTGTACCTACCCACCTCAGTGCCTGGCACATAGTTAAGCGCTTAACAAATACCATAATTATTATTCTTACAATCTCTACTCTCCCTAACTCTGACATCCCTCTGACAACAACCTCCTCACTTGCCTTCTCTCCCAAACACCCACTTCCTGCAAATCTGTCCTGTTCCCCCACAGAGACCTCCGACCTTTTGATCCCTTCACATTTTCTAAAGTCATCAACGCCATCTGGTCTCTATAACTACCTATCTTCTTTCGAACCACAAATCCACATCCTCAACATCTTTCTCTCTGATGAACTCAACTCCATAGCTCCCTTGTCCCTTCGCTGATTTCATACCACTCACACGCAGCCCTGTATTACCTCCACTGTATGCTTCCTCATTCCTTTGCATGAGCTGCAGAGCACTGCTGGTGAAAATCCCGACAGCAGGCCAACCTCCTCCATCTAAATTTCATCCTCACCTGTTTTAATTCTGACCGCTCCTCTGCCCAGAAACATTATTTCTCCATTCTTATTGACTCCCACGCTCATTGTCCATGCCAGCTGTTTCGGGTGTTTAAATCCCTCCTCAAACCCCCATCCCATTGCTCCAAATTTGGATTCAAAATATGGATTAGAACTATTTCATTTTTGGCTATCCAGAGATCAAAAATCAATCCCTGAGAACCTTTGCTAAGAAAGATTTTTCCGTAATTTCATGGTTCCTCATTATCTTAGAACATATATCCATATTTCACACATTTCTCCCTCTGAAAATGCAATAAAAACAAATTATGAGATAAAAGCATGCATCTTCTCCCTCAATTTTTAAGACAGGATTGCTTGAGATGGTTTTAACCATCAATTTACTTGCTTTATAATAAGAGATTCGTCTGTCACAGTTAAATTACTGACATTGTACAAATGCTTTTTCCGGAAATTATTTGCCAATTTTAGCAAGTTCTTCCTATGCAGTGGCAGAGGGCTAAAGTCACAGAGTTTCCCCATTTCCATGTTCGGAAAGGGGAGAGTTCATCCACAAGGGAAGAATTTGGGCCCGATGGTAGTTAAATAGGTAATATTCTTAATGCAAGCTATTTTGTTTGAAGATCCATCAATTTGGTCAATTCTTTAGGTCAGTTTCTCAACAAGGACAAGCATGACAGCGTCAAATGGATAGAGCTATTTATGTGATGATGAATCAATTAATCAATGGTATTTTTTGAGCCCTTTCTGTGTGGAGAGTACTGAACTAAGAACTTGGGAAAATAAAATAGAGTTGGTAAACACAGTCCCTGCCCTTAAACAGCTGACAGTCTAGGGGGGAGACAGACACTAAAGTATATCATGTGGACATAAAGCCGCAGGGGAGAAAATGACAGTAGTGACAGCAGAATCCTCCTCATCATTTCGGGGACCAAATCTGTCCCCATCCATTTTTTTATTATTATTTTATGGTATTTGCTAAGCAGTTACATTGTGCCGAGAACTGTATTAAGTGTTGGAGTAAATAAAAGCTACCTCCCTTTACCTTCCCCCACTTGCCCCCGTCTCCCCTACCTCCCTCTTCCTCCTACCCCTGCACCTCCTCGCATCTCCCCTCTCTCTGCATCTCCTTTTACCTCCCTCCATGACTCCCTACTTCCCCCCACCTTTCCTCCCCTCCTGAGAAGCCCCACATCCTCTCTCTGCATCTGGCTGGATGAGAGGACCATATCCAAAATCTCCTGCTGGGAGGAGATGAATGTGATGGGCAACAGAAGCAGCTCAGACTAGTGGATAGAGGCTGGGTCTGGGAATCTGAATTACCTGCATTCTAATCCCAGCTCAGCCACTTGTCTGCTGTATGACCTTGGGCATATCACTTAACTTCTCTGTGCCTCAGCTGGCTCCTTTGTGCCTCTGTCAAATGGGGATTAAGACTATGAGCACCATGAGGGACAAGGACTGTGTCCAACCTGATTAGCCTGTGTCTACCCCAGCACTTAGTACAGTACCTGGCACACAGTAAGCGCTTTAAATAAATCATTAATAAAATCATCAGAAATAAATCATTAGGTATGATATGTGGAAATTACTTAGTCAATCTTGTTGCCCTGAAAAGTTCATCAAGATTTTGAAAGTGTTTCTCCCCAATAGTCTTTAAGCTCCTTGAGGGTATGAATCATGTCTACCAACTCTGTTGTACTGCACTCTCCCAAGCACTTAATACAGTGCTTTGCACACACAGTAAATGCTCAATAAATACCCTGGATGGATTGCTTGATTGACAGCCTGGCAGGCTGGGTCGGAGCCAAAAGTACCCTGTCGAATTTTTCATCCACAGGTCTAAAGGTCCACAGGGCTGGAGTGTCATCCTACCATCTCTCCAGCCACATCCAGCCCCTTGAGCAGTTCCACCAGTGTCATTTACAGAATATATCATCCTAGATTTTTTTATGGCATTTTTTTAAGCACTTACTATGTGCCAGACACTGTTCTAAGCACTGGAGTAGATACAAGTTAATCAGGTTAAACACACTCCATGTCCCATGAGGGGCTCACGGTGTTAATCCCCATTTTACAGATGAGGTATCTGAGGCATGGAGAAGTTAAGTGACTTCCCCAAGGTCACACAGCAGTCAAGTGGCAGAGCCGGGACTTCAAACCAGTTCCTTCTGACTCCTAGGTCCATGCTCTATACATTAGACCACACTGCTTCTGTCAAAATTCGGTTTGACAGTGGCAACACGATGCCTGGAGGCACCATGTGTCTTTCCTGAGTGCAAATATGGCATTAATTGTCATCTTGAGATGACCTAAGTTGATCTACTTCACTATCTAATTAGAGAGCAGAGCCATTGAAAGATGGGCGTGTGGCATGCCAATAGCAGCAGGAAGGGTAGTTGATTCCTCGGTTTTGAATGGTGAACCTATTACTGTATTATATTTTGGACCGTGAAAATGAAAAAAAACCCCACAATATTTTACCAGTAAGGGGAAAAAAACAATTTAAATAAATCTCCTTATTGTTTCACATTCCTACCGCTAGACCATTTGAGATTTTAAGAACAGCATTATTTCATAAAATAGACTCTTGAAAGGACAATTAGCAGTCTATTATATGCTAATCAGAGCCTCTATTCATTATGGAAGAGTTCAAGAAGCCTCAAAAAAGGAAACAAAGAAATTGCATTGTTCATCAGAGAATGGCTGCATATTTACTCCCAAATCAGGCAGACAATTTGACATGCAAATGGAAGACAGTTTTTAGAGAATTACTAAGTTTTCCTAGTATTGGAATTGGGAAGAGAATGATCCTAACAAATGCAAGAAAATCTTTCTCCAACACAGGTCAGCCACCGAGTTCCTTCAAACGCATTACTGAAGACTGCAGGAAGAAGGGGAGAGGCATCCCTCCCTGCCTCCCTCCCCCCACCCCCCGCCCATCCCATACTCATTAGATTGGGAGATATTTTGCCACTTTTGTCAGCCTGAGCAGAGACAAAATTTACTTCACTTGACACTTGGGGGTTCGGGTGCGAGGCCGGGGAGAGGTCGAATTCTTCACTGACGTTTTGCTGGACTGTCTTGACTCTGAAAGACAACATTTTGAAGGTGGTGGAAAGTGGCTGCTCATTAGTCAACACTGATTGAGGGATTTATCAATAGTCCCAAAGCAGTTATATAAGTAGAACAGTTCCCCAATTGCATTTTTAAGTGACAAGTACAGGGAGGAGAAAAAAAAAGGCAACATTTTCTGAAAATACAAAACATAAAAACTGATTCAGAGAGGAGGCAAATTGAGTGGCAGTTTACCTTAAAAAGAGAAAAAAATGGCTACTGGATCCTTTGGCATAGAGATCTCATTTGAAAGAAGTAACAATGGCATTAATTCCTGAAATGTTACCAACAACAAAAACATTCAATTTACTAACAAAGGTCAACAGTAAATCCATCTGAAATATGTACAGCTCATAAAAGTAATGGGTTTGTAACTGATGGAAACAGATGTTCACCAAATCAGCATTTCAACATGAAGATGCTAACATAAAATGAAGACTGGATTCATTTGACAATTTAGTTCAAGAGCAAATGAATGGCCACGGGAACAATTTCAAAGGATTGAACTCCTAAGAAAGTCAGAGAAGAAGCCCAATCCTGGATACAGATTATAATAGTCACTTAACTTCTCTGTGCCTCAGTTACCTCATCTGTAAAATGGGGATTAACTGTGAGCCTCACGTGGGACAACCTGATTACCCTGTATCTACCCCAGCGCTGAGAACAGTGCTCTGCACATAGTAAGCGCTTAACAAATAACATTATTATTATTATTATAAATGTATTGTAAGAACACAGATTATAAGTGTATCATCTTCCTGCAGAAATGATCTGGGCATGTCACTCCCCTTCTTAAACACCTCCAGGGATTGCCTATCAACCTCCGCTCCAAACAAAAACTCCTCACTCTAGGCTTCAAGGCTCTACATCACCTTGCCCCTTCCTACCTCTCCTCCCTTCTCTCTTTCTACTGCCCACCCTGCACGCTCCATTCCTCTGCCGCCCACCTCCTCACCGTCCCTCGGTCTCGCCTATCCCGCCGTCGACCCCCGGGCAACGTCCTCCCATGGTCCTGGAACGCCCTCCCTCCTCACCTCCGCCAAACTAATTCATTCATTCAATAGTATTTATTGAGCGCTTACTATGTGCAGAGCACTGTACTAAGCGCTTGGGATGAACAAGTCGGCAACAGATAGAGACGGTCCCTGCCGTTTGACAGGCTTACAGTCTAATCGGGGGAGATGAACAGACGAGAACAATGGCAATAAATAGAGTCAAGGGGAAGAACATCTCGTAAAAACAATGGCAACTAAATAGAATCAAGGCAATGTACAATTCATTAACAAAATAAATAGGGTAATGAAAATATATACAGTTAAGCGGACGAGTACAGTGCTGTGGGGATGGGAAGGGAGAGGTGGAGGAGCAGAGGGAAAAGGGGAAAATGAGGCTTTAGCTGCGGAGAGGTAAAGGGGGGGGTGGCAGAGGGAGTAGAGGGAGAAGAGGAGCTCAGTCTGGGAAGGCCTCTTGGAGGAGGTGAGTTTTAAGTAGGGTTTTGAAGAGGGAAAGAGAATCAGTTTGGCGGAGGTGAGGAGGGAGGGCGTTCCAGGACCGCGGGAGGACGTGACCCAGGGGTCGACGGCGGGATAGGCGAGACCGAGGGACGGTGAGATGGTGGGCGGTGGAGGAGCGGAGCGTGCGGGGTGGGTGGTAGAAAGAGAGAAGGGAGGAGAGGTAGGAAGGGTCAAGGTGATGGACTGCCTCGAAGCCTAGAGTGAGGAGTTTTTGTTTGGAGCGGAGGTTGATAGGCAACCACTGGAGTTGTTTAAGAAGGGGAGTGACATGCCCAGATCATTTCTGCAGGAAGATGAGCCGGGCAGCGGAGTGAAGAATAGATTGGAGCGGGGCGAGATAGGAGGAAGGGAGGTCAGAGAGAAGGCTGACACAGTAGTCTAGCCGGGATATAACGAGAGCCTGTAACAGTAAGGTAGCCGTTTGGGTGGAGAGGAAAGGGCGGATCTTGGCGATATTGTATTGTAATTCTCTTCCCCTCTTCAAAACCCTACTTAAAACTCACCTCCTCCAAGAGGCCTTCCCAAACTGAGCTCCCCTTCTCCCTCTACTCCCTCTACCGCCCCCCCTTCACCTCTCCGCAGCTTAACCCTCTTTTCCCCCCATTTCCCTCTGCTTCTCCCCCTCAGCACTGTACTCGTCTGCTCAACTGTATATATTTTCATTACCCTATTTATTTTGTTAATGAAATGTACATTGCCTTGATTCTATTTAGTTGCCATTGTTTTTACGAGATGTTCTTCCCCTTGATTCTATTTATTGCCATTGTTCTTGTCTGTCTCTCCCCCGATTAGACTGTAAGCCCGTCAAACGGCAGGGACTGTCTCTATCTGTTGCCGACTTGTTCATTCCAAGTGCTTAGTACAGTCCTCTGCACATAGTAAGCGCTCAATAAATACTATTGAATGAATGAATGAATGAAACATGCAGACGGTGGGAGGGATTTGCATATACTTTCTAGCCTCCAAAAAGGGAAGAGGAAAAGATGGCAGTACATAGCCCCAGGGGGAAAGTTTTGCGAACAGAATGAAATGACTGTCTCGGTGTCAACTAAAATGTTGGCTTCTCTGAACACTATAAAGGGACATGTCATTTTCATTTCAGAGTTTTTATAAGAAGCGTCTTTGTTGCGAATCCACAATCGGTCCAACTTTCAGTCGGATTGCATTTTGAGAGTCAAACCAACCAATACAGGGAAGAGAATATAAAGAAGTAATATTCTGATAAGATATGCAACCTGCTCTGTGCACACACGGAGTCCTGGAATGCCTAAAATAGCGGGGATAGCTAGTTTTGGTTGGCTTAGAGGGGTGGCGGGGTGGGCTTAAAGGAAGTGGAAAGGAATTTACTCTCCATGGATGGGGTTCAGATTTTAGTCATCCACGTGAGTGAATGAAATATTTCTAGATTTGTATCTAGTATGGAGTCAGACACCTTTGGAGCCTCATATGGGGTGGATGATAACAGAAATGCAGAACTATAAAATGGGGTTAGGATCAGGAGAAAGAGTCTTGGGGTTTAGGCAGGTTGATGCCAGCTTCTCATGAACTACTTAGCTTTCACGGGTTGCACACCTGGCAGAAATAGAGGCTGAAAATCCAGTCAAAATGCTTAGGGAGAAGTGAGACAAATTGGAAGTTGCTGCTGGAGTTCAAGGGTGCTCCCATGAAGAGCTGGAAGAGAAAGTCAGAAAGCTGAAGAGAAGGAGATCTAGAGACCGCCAAGGAAATCCTGGGCCACTAGGAATGAGAGGGTGATGGATTCATAGGGGATGACTAGGCGTTAATAATACACTAAGATTTTCTTCAGAGAGAAGTCCTGTCCCATGAGAGTCAGGCACCAGCAGAAGCCACATAACCAGTCCATGGGATTTACTGAGCACTTACTCTGTGTAAAGCACTCTAGTAAGCACTTGGGAGAGTACAATAGGGTAGAGATGGAAGACACAAGCCCTGCCCACAAGGAGTTTACAGTCTAATGTGTACAGAGCACTGAACTAAGAAGCAGCATGGCTTAGTCAAAAGAGCATGGGCCCAGGAGTGAGAGGACCTGGCTTCTAAACCCAGCTCTGCCACTTGTCTGCTGTGTGATCTTGGACATCTCACTTCACTTCTCTAGTGAGCACTTAAAAAATACCATTCATTTAAAAATAAAGCACTTGGGTGAGTCCAATAGAGTTAGCAGACCTGATCCTTACCCTCGAGGAATTTACAACCTAGAAGGGGAGATAGATCCTAAAATAATGGAGGAAGAAAGAAGGTTTCCTGGAGGAGATGTGATTTTAATAGAGCTTCTAAGAAAGGGAGAGCAGAGGTCTGCCGGATCAACCACTCAGTTGTTATTATTGAGCACTCACTGCTTGCAAAGCACTGTACTAAACTTTTGAAAGAGTAAAATGTAGCAGAGTTGGTAGGCACATTCCTTGCCCACAAAGAGCTTTCAGTCTAGATGTTATTTATATTGATGCCTGTTTACTCATTTTGATGCCTTTCTCCCCCTCTCTAGACTGTAAGCTCATTGTGGGCAGGGATTGTCTCTCTTTATTGCTGTATTGTACTTTCCAAGCACTTAGTACAGTACTCTGCACACAGTAAGCATTCAATAAATACAACTGAATGAATGAATGAAAGTTATAGGCAGAAGCTGGATTGCTTGATTGATTGAAGCTGGAACTGCTGAAAAACTGTTCAGATTTTGGCAGGAATCTGAAGGCAGTTCCCTTACTGTACTAAATATCTTATTGTTGTCGTTGTTGCTTACTAACTTATAGTTTGGACTTTTTTATAATAGCTAGTTCCTTGTGGGTTTCATCCTGCCCGCCCCCCCCCCCCCCCATCCCACCCTTCCCTACCCCAAGGATTTTAAGACTAGAAGCCAGGAATCTTGTACCTCTTCCCCCAACTCTGAGTATAGTTTTTGTTCTAGACTCAGATTATCTGGTCAAAGTAGCTCACCTGAATATTGAGGTCCTGATTATGTTCTGGAGCTGCCATGACACTTTATAGCCCATTATTCACCAGCAATGATTTACTCAGAGGAGGATGGAAATCTACAAAAGTCCAAAGCCTCAATTTTCTTAGAAAAACCTTAATGAAATAGTCCCAGACCTATTCCCAAGGTCAGAGACCGCAATATGATACAGTTAAGATACCAGAAGCAGAAAGAGCAAACAGACAAGGAAAAGTGAACTGTAAGCAGAAGCTGTAGGCACCGCTAGGACCAGAAAGCAGTCCCTTTGCTTTTTGGGAAATAATCCCTTCTTTGTACTTCCTCCTCAAAGGAGAGACTTAAGAGGTTGTTTCATAAGCCATCACAACACAGCCATGGAGCACAAAATAAGAGCTCAACAAATATTTTTTTTCTGGTATTTGTTTAGGGCTTACAATGTGTCAAGCACTGTTCTAAACACTGGAGTAGGGTTTAATCTATTAAATTAATCTGGACAGATACAGTCTCTGTTCCACATAGGGCTAACAATCTAAGTAGAAGGGAGAACAGTTATGGAATCCCCATTTTACAGATGAGGAAACTGAGGCGCAAAGAAGGTAAGTGACTTGCCTGGGGTCACTCACCACACCATTGCCTACTTCACCTCGCTGCTCTCCTACTACAACCCAGCCCGCACACTTCACTCCTTTAATGCCAACCTACTCACCATACCTAGATTTCGTCTCTCTCACTGCCAACCTTTCGCCCACCTCCTGCGTCTGGCCTGGAACATCCTCCCTCTTCATATCCAATAAACAATTACTCTCCCCACCTTCAAAGTCTTATTGAAGGCACTTCTCCTCCAAGATGCCTTCCCTGACTAAACCCTCATTTCCTCTTATCTCACTTCCTTCTGCCTCGCCCTGACTTGCTCCCTTTATTCACCCCTCCCTCAATGCCACAGCACTTCTGTACATATTGGTAATTTATTTGTTCATATTAATGTCTGTCTCCACCTTGAGACTGTAAGCTTGCTGTGGGTAGGGCATGTGTCTATCAACTCTGTTGTATTGTACTCTCCCAAGCACTTAGTACAGTGCTCTGTACACAATAAACATTCAATAAATATGCTTGATTGAATGATTGAAGTGGCAGAAGTAAGATTAGAACCCAGGCCCTCTGCCTCCCAGGGCCCTGCTCTTTCCACTACGCCATGCTGCTTCCCACTAGGCTGCACTAATAATTATAATGGGAAGAGAACACGAGAAGCAGCATGGCCTAGTGGATAGAGCACGGGCCTGGAAGTCAGCAGGACCTGGGTTGTAATTCCGGCTCTGCCACTTGCCTGCTGTGTGACCTTGGGCAAGTCACAACTTCTCTGTGCCTTAGTTACCTCATCTGTAAAATGGGGATTAATACTGTGAGCCTCATGTGGGAACATGAACAGTGATTAGCCTGATTAGCATATATCTACTCTAGCACTTAGTAAATGCCTGGCATAGAGTAAGCACTTAACAAATACCATTTAAAAGAGAGAAAGAGAGAGAGAGAGATGCTAGGGCAGGTGATAATGGGAAGGGAAAAATCTTTCAAACTTCAAGTTTAGAGACTAGATCCAGAGACTAGGTTCAGGTATGAACAATCTGCAAAGGAGCGAGAAAGCTTTATTTGGGCTTCTGATTTTAATCCCAGGAACAAAGAAAAGCAAGCTTCTACCCCAAGAGAAGTGGTTTTAGTTGCTAGGAATCATTCATTCTTGTTGGGGAAGGAAGTTGGTTGCAGTAGTTTACATTTTTGGAAACTTCCTTCCCCTTAACAAGAGGAGCTGAAGTTAGATGTTGATTAGTTCTGCCCTTGGGAAACGACATTGACTCAGCCTGCAGGAGATCTTGGCTGAACTGGGATGAGAGATGTGATATTGTCCTACTCCTCTCACACCAGGGGTGTGGAGGTGATGATTGACTGTCAAGGACCAGCTGCAATAGCTGATTCCAGGTTGGCAAAGCAACCTATCAGGGGTATTTATTGACCATCTACTGAGTCCACTTTACATCTGCCCCTTTAAACACTTGATATTCATACCATCCACAGCATTTATGTACATATCTGTAATTTATTTTAATGTCTGTCTCCCCCTCTAAACTATAAGCTCCTGCTGGGCAGGGAATGTGTCTACAGATTCTGTTACTGTCCTCTCCTAAGTGCTTAGTACAGTGATCTGTACACAATAAGCACTCAATAAATACCAGTGACTGATTGAAAAATGCTGTATGGAGTGCTTGGGAAAATCACAACCACAGACTCAGTAGCATTTATCAGGCACAGAAGCAAAAAGAACTGTGTTCCCTCCTCTTCATCAATCACCAAATCCTGTCAGTTTTACCTCCCACACTGCTAAAATCCACCCTTTCCTCTCTACCCAAACTGCTACCACATGACTCCAAGCACTTATCCTATCTCACCTTCAGAACTGCTTCAGCCTCCTTGCTGACCTCCCTGCCTCCTATCTCTTCCCACTCTAGTCCATAGCTCACCCTGCTGGCCAAATGATTTTTCTAAAAAAAAAAATCAGTCTATGTTTCCCCACTCCTCAAGAACCTCCAGTGGGTGCCCATCTACTTCCACATCAAACAGAAACTCCTTACCATAGGCTTGAAAGCGCTCAATCATACCTCCCTAATTTCCTACTACAACCCAGCCCATACACTTCGCTCCTCTAATGTCAACGTACACACTGTACCTCGAGCTCATCTATCTCACTGCCGACTGTTAATGGTTGTCCTGCCTCTGGCCTGGAAACCTCTCCCCCTTCATATATAACAGACCATCGCTCTCCCCCCTCACTTCTCCACCCCCCCTCTTCTGTGACTCCCTTGAACCTGGATCTGTACTCACTACACACACCCAGCCCCACATCACCTGTGTATGGCTCAATTGATTGTAGACCTATGGGAGAGTACAACAGAGTTAAAAGACACGATCCTTGCACTCAAGGAGCTTACAGTCTACTGTGTCTAGTTCCCACTTGTATACTCTCTCCCAGAACTTAGTATAATGGTCCACACCCAGTAAACCCTTAACAAATACTATTATTGGCCATCAGTGGCATTCATTGAGAGCACTCTTGGGAGAGTGCAGTAGAGTTTGTAGCTATGATTCCTGCCCTTGCAGAGTTTACAATCTAGTGGGAGAAACATATATAAAATATATCATAGAGAGGAGAAAGAAGAGAAAGAAATGATGGATATGCTATTAAGTGCTCAAATAGTAGAGTAGTTGTTATGATACTTATTAAGTGCTTACTATGTGCCAAGCACTGTGCTAAGCATTTGGGGTAGATACAAGATAATCAGATCCCACTTGGGACCTACTCCCACAGGGAGTAGGATTTAATCCCCATTTTACAGATGAGGAAACTGAGGCACAGAGACGTTAAGTGACTTGCTTCGATGTACCAAAGTGCTTCAGGTGGTTTTTCTATTTTTAGGCACCCCCAAATCATAAACTCTGGCAATCATTTTGGATTTTTTTTTCTCAAGGAATGTTTTCCCCCAAGCTTTAGATGATTTCAACATGAGCCATCCACTGATGGCTTCTACCTCTGTTGTCCGCTGAGTACAGTGCTCTGCACACAGTAAACTGTAACCTCTTTGGGGGCAGAAATCATGTCTACTTACTGTGAGTCCCATTTGGGACAGGGACTGCGTCTGACCTGAAAATTTTAATTTTACCCCAGCGTTTAATATAGCGCTCGGCATATAGTAAGCACTTAACAAATACAACTCCTTCTATTGCACTCTTCTAATCACTCATTAAATAGTTTCTATTATGTGTGCAGAAAATAGATATATCTGACCATCTTTTCTTTTGAAAGGTGAAGTTACTAATGGTGAGGTCCTATCCAATCATTAATTCATTCATTCGTCCTTATTGAGCATCTTAGTGGGTACTCAATAAATACCATTGCTTGAGTGATTGATAGAACTTTGTAGAGAAGCAGAGAAGCAGCGTGGCACAGTGGAAAGAGCACGGGCTTTGGAGTCAGGGCTCATGAGTTCGAATCCCAGCTCTGCCACTTGTCAGCTGTGTGACTGTGGGCAAGTCACTTAACTTCTCTGTGCCTCAGTTCCCTCATCTGTAAAATGGGGATTAAGACTGTGAGCCCCACGTGGGACAACCTGATTCCCCTGTGTTTACCCCAGCGCTTAGAACAGTGCTCTGCACATAGTAAGCGCTTAACAAATACCAACATTAGTATACTTCTATAAGAGGGAAAAAAGTGGAGAGAAGTAAGAAGCACAGTAATCATCATCTTCATTATGGTATTCATGAAGCAATTTTTAATTAATCAATCAGTGGTATTTACTGAGTGCTTACGGGGCTCTGCACTGTACTAAGCACTTGGAAGAGAACAATACAATATGGTTGGTAGACACAATCCCTGACATCAGGGAGCTCACAGTCTAGAGGAATCATAGTCTGGGTGTTCCAATAGACTCTGTTTGTAGGCAAGGAAGGGTTTGTTTTTCCCTCAACTTTTGCCAGGTTGAGTTTAATTCTGTGGAGGGGACAGAGAGTCACTTGGCTGATGGGTGCCAAAATCTGCAAATGAACACCTCCATGAAAGCATTTTTAATTTGCCTCCTCTGTGTGCTCCTTTCTATTCCCCAGCTTCAGCAGAGCGCACAATGACCTTAACCAATTTCCTTAGAAAAAATACAATCCCGTTACTCGAGATTGACTCAAGATTTGCTCGGACCGCTTTGGACACTGCAGGCGTCCAGCCGAAACCTTTCAGAGTCTTGAAAAGGGGGCTTTTCCTGCTTGTCAGCTAATCCAAATCATTGGAATTCCACTGTTCCCTTGTTGCTGATGTAAAGACATCGATAAGCACCAATTTCCTTGAGTTGAATGAAATGGAGGTGCTTATGTTCTCTTGACATCGGCTCCAGGCCACCTCCACTTTTGATTCTGTCTGTGATGAGTGTCCTGGCTTTCATCCTGAATTGTTTCTGGAAGATCAGGGTCAGAGAAACCTTCTTGGTGGTCGACTTTATCTCTGTCTGTTTCTAAGAAGCTTGTCTGGGGGCTTTTACTACCTCCCTTCTTGCCTCCTTGTAAATGCTCCCATCCTGCCAAGCAGAGTCATTATCAAACACAGAGTCTGAATTTATTTCTCCCCAATGGCTAGGTCAACTTGGGCTCTCCTTAAAACAGAGGAGTGATCAGGCCCATATAGTCCTTCAGCAGAGTCATGAGGTAATCTGGTATCCAATCTATCCTCCCGCCCCCCTTGTTCTGACTCTTTGAGCTCCCTTTTCTAAAACTTCAAAGCACCACACAGTGACTTTGGATTAGAGAGCTTTTTCAGTTATGAAACAAACAGACTCTTTTTCTTCGTAGGAATCCTATTCTTTTGAATTCTGAACCCTGTGAGAATTCTTCTTTCTGGCTTGCTTTTTCCATAAAAGTCATGGCAGAGCAGTTTTTCCTGTTTGCATAAATTGTGAAACCCAGTCAGTATAGGTAGCTCTCTCTCTCTCTTTCTCTCTCCCATAAAAGGCCATCTCACTTCCCCACCTTGGCTGGCTGGGTCTTAACTACTCCAATCCAGATCAGTAAATCAGTCACTTAATCATATTTACTGAGTGTACTGTGTACTAAGCATGGGGGAAAGTACAATTTAACAATATAACAGACACATTCCTTGCCCACAGTGAGTTTACAATCTAGAGGGGGAGACAGACCTTAATATGAATAAATAAATTACATAATTTACAGATATATACATGACTCAGGTAACTCAGACCTAAAATGAGCCATCAGGGGAGGTGTCTACTTTTATGCTGCTTTCTACTTTTGGTTTATAGTTCTGTTATTGATCCAGAGATCTAGTACCAGGGCTCTGCATACAATAAGCACTCAGGAAATACCACTGATTGATTTAATTATATAAAACAAAAACACCAGGGGCATTCCCTGAAGTGGAGAGGCTTTGCAGGATCCTCAAAAAGGGGAAGCAGCATCGCCTAGAGGTGGAGCAAAGTACCTAGAGTCAAAAGGACCTGGTTTCTAATGCCGGCTCTGCCACTTGTCTGCTCTGTGACCTTGGACAAGTCACTTCACTTCTCTGGGCCTCAGTTACCTCATCTGTAAAATGAGGATTAAGACTGTGAGCCCCACGTGGGACAGGGACCATTTCCAACCTGATAAGCTTGGATCTACCCCAGTGTTTAGTACAGTTCCTGGCACATAGTAAGCACTTAATAAATCCCAAAGGGAAAAAAAAAATAGCTGGTTGATGTGGGCAGAGACCACAGAGAAACCGTGTGGCCTTATGGAAAGAGAATGGGTCTAGGAGTCAGAAGGACCTGAGTTCTAATTCAGGCTCTACCACTTGATTTAATTATATAAAACAAAAACACCAGGGGCATTCCCTGAAGTGGAGAGGCTTTGCAGGATCCTCAAAAAGGGGAAGCAGCATCGCCTAGAGGTGGAGCAAAGTACCTAGAGTCAAAAGGACCTGGTTTCTAATGCCGGCTCTGCCACTTGTCAGCTGTGTGACTCTGGGCAAGTCACTTAACTTCTCTGTGCCTCAGTTCCCTCATCTGTAAAATGGGGATTAAGACTGTGAGCCCCACGTGGGACAACCTGATTCCCCTATGTCTACCCCAGCGCTTAGAACAGTGCTCTGCACATAGTAAGCGCTTAACAAATACCAACATTATTATTATTATTATTATTGTCTGCTGTGTGACCCTGGGCAAGTCAGTTAACTTCTCTGAGCCTCATTTCCCTCATCTGTAAAATGGGGATTAAATACCTGTTCTCCCTCCTAGTTAGGCTGTGAGCACCCTATGTGGCAGGGACTGTGTCTAATCGAATGATCTTGCATCTACTCCTATGCTTACTACAGTGTTGACCACATAGTAAGCACTTAACAAATGCCACAGTTATTAGTTAGGCAACCACCTGCTGGGTCCTTGCGCTACAGACCAGCATCACCACTCTGCTGTAGTAACTTTGGCCCTAAATTGGTCCTGCAGATAACACCCCTTTCAGTGCTCTTGGCAGTGTGCTTCACCCCTGACCACCCACTCACTTGTTGCACCCTCTGCCCCAGTGGAATGATGACTGGCAGGGGTGAGAGAGTGTGAGTGTGCTGGACAAACCACTAGCACTGCAATCAATTCCTTCCCACAAGCCTTCTTTTCCCCTACTCCGGCTCCCCTCTGTGTCACCTATGCACTTGGATCTGTACCCTTTAAGTATTTGATATTCACCACACCCTCAGACCCACGATACTTATGTTCACATCCGTAATTTATTCTGTTTAATTCCCTCCTCAAAGTTTAACTCCCTCCTCAAGCCCCCTGTCTTCCTGCCCCCCCATCTCTTTCCCCTAATGACCTGACCATATACTTTATGGATAAAATTGAAACCATTAGGTGTGTTCTCTCTAAAATCTCCCCTGCTCCTCTCCAGTCCCTCCCTCTTCCTGCCCTCTCTTTGACTCTCCCATCTTTCCCAGCAGTATCTCAAGAGGAGATCTTCCACCTCCTCTAAAAAACTACCACCTCCACCTGGGCATTTGACCCCATCCCTTCACACTTATCAAAACGCCTGTCCCCTCCCTTCTTCTTTCCCTATCCACCATCAACTGTTTACTTTCCAAAGTACTCCATCCTAATTCTCCTTGATCTTTCAGCTGCCTTTGACTCAATGGACCATCTACTTCTTCTTGAAACATGATCTAACTTGGCTTCACTGGCACTGTCCTCTCCTGGTTCTCCTATCTCTCTGACTGGTCCTTCTCAGTCTCTTTCACAGACTACTCCTCTGCCTCCCACCATCTAAGAGTGGCAGGCCTTGAAGGTTCAATTCTGGGTTCCCTTCTATTTTTCCATCACTTTTAATAACACCACTATACACCCTATCTCACAAGCCTTGGGCACGTCACTTAACTTCTCAGAGCCTCAGTTGCCTCATCTGTAAAATAGGGATTAAGGCAGTATGACCATGTGGGACATGGACTGTGTCCAACCTGATAAATTTGTACCTACCCCATTGTTTAGTTCAGTGCCTGGCACATAATAAGCACCTAACAGATAGCATACAAAAAGCCCATCACTTTGGTATTATTCTCAAAGCATCTCTTTCATTCGACCCATATTCATTCTGTCGCCAAATCCCGTTGGGTCTACCTTCATAATATCTCTAAAAATCCTCTCTTTCCTTTCCATCCAAACTGTTACTATGCTGATCCAAGCACTTAGCCTATCCTGCCTTGACTACTGCATCCCCCTCCTCCTTGTCCTCCCTGCCTCTTGTTTCTCTCCACTCCAGTCCATAGTTTGCTCTATTGCCCAGGTCATTTTTCTACAAAAGCATTCAGTCCACATCTCCCCACTGCTCAAGAACCTCTAGGTGTTGCCATTCCACCTCCGCCTCAAACAGAAACTACTTACCATCAGCTTTGAAGGACTCAATTACCCTGCCCCCTCTTAACTTACCTTGTTGATTTCTTACTACAGGCCAGAGAAAAAAAGTAGAGGAAATGAGGGGTTTTTCAGGGAAGGCCTCTCAGAGGAGATGTGATTTTAGAAGGGCTTTGAAGATGGGGAAAGTGGTGGACAGTCAGATATGAAAGGGTAGGGAGTTCCAGGCCAGGGGGAAGAAACGGGCAGTGAGATAGATGAGATTGAGGTAAAGTGAGTAGGTTGGTATTAGAGGAGCAAAATGTGCAGGCTGAGTTGCAGTAGGAGATTAGCAAGGTTAGGTAGGAGGGAGAGAGCTGATTGAGTGCTTTAAAGCCAATTGTAAGGAGTTTCAGTTTGATGTGAAGGTGGGTGGGAAACCCCTGGAGTTTCTTGCGGAGTGGGGAAACATGGACTGAATGTTTTTGTAGGAAAAGGATCTGGGCAGCAGAGAGAAAAATGAACTGGAGTGGAGAGAAAGAGAGGAGGCAGGGAGATGAGTGAGGAGGTGACAGTAATTGAGGCAGAATATAATTAGTGCTTCAATCAATGTGGTAGAAGTTTGGGTAGAAAAGGAAGGACAGATTGGGTAGAAAAGGAAGGACAGATTCTAGAGATGTTGTGAAGATAGACCCAACAGGATTTGGTGACAGATTGAATATATGGATCGAATAGGAGAGACGAGTCAAGGATAATGCCAAGGCTATGGACTTATGATACAGGGAGGATGGAGGTGTTGTCTTCACTGATGGGAAAGTCTCTGGGAGGACAGGGTCTGGGTGGGAAGATGAGGAGTTCTGTTTTGGACATAATAACGATGGCATTTGTTAAGTGCTTTATCATCTGCCAAGCACTGGTGTAGAAATAAGTAAATCAGGTCAGACATAGTCCCTGCCCCATATGGGGCTCACAATCTAAATAGGAGGGAGCACAGGTATTTAGCCCCCATTTTTCAGATGAGGAAACTGAGGCATAGAGAAATTAAGTGATGCCCAAACCCATACAGCAGGCAAGTGGAAGAGCAGGATTAATATTGATGGTATTTGTTAAGCTCTTACTATGTGCCGAGCACTGTTCTAAGCACTGGGATAGATACAAGGTAGTCAGGTTGTCCCACGTGGGGCTCACAGTCTTAATCCCCATTTTACAGTTGAGGTAACTGAGGCACAGAGAAGTTAAGCGACTTGCCCAAAGTCACACATCTGACAAGTGGTGGAGCTGAGATTAGAACTCATGTCCGCAGACTCCCAGGCCCATGATCTTTCCATTAGACCACACTACGTCTCATGAACTGTCGTGAAGTGTTTGAAATATTTAAATGAATGGCTCGAGGCCAAGAGCTGAGTATAATTATTATGCATTTTGCACTGTAAATATAATATATTAAATGCTGTTTCAGAAAATGATGGTATATTGCTGGAAACCCAAAATCCTATCGTGCATTTGAGGTTCTCTATTTTTTAGGTACATGTTTAGATTGACTTGTCTCAATCTAGTATGTCATTCAGACATAAGTGGGTGGGATGTTTGTGTGGAAATACATGGACAGACAGGTAGACACAGAAAGATACACACACACATATACACACGCACACACAAACACACTCTATAAAATCTAAGACACTTCTCCAGTGTTGATTTTTACAAAGAAAGCTAAGCTTCCCAGAAAGTAGACATTATATAAATTGTGCTGTTTAGTAATAGCAATGTTCATTATGAGAGGCTTAATTATGGTCATCATTTACCCAAAAAATCAAAGTCTTGTCACAGAAAGCATAATAATGGATGTCTCTTGTTTAAAAATTAATGAGCCATTTTTTTCTGAAAGTATGGAGCCTTCTAGTCTACAGGGTGTCATCATTTTTAGTCTCTTGTTTAAAATAATTAATACTCATGCAAATTAGACTCCAAATAACTACAGTTTGAAGGTTTTTTCCTGCATTCCAGTTTATGGATTTATTAGTTTGTACCTGAAACATAATATCAAACCCAAAAGAAGGGTAGTGGAAAAAAAAACATTAATGAGGCAATTAGATTGGGATTAGTTGGGTGATTTTTTTGTTGTTGTTGTTGTGGAGAAGGGAGAATATTCTGGAACAGAAGCAGCAAGTCCTAATGGAAAGAGCACAGACTAACAGACAACCTGAGTTCTAATCCAGGTTTTGCCACCAGCCTGCTGTATGACCTTGGGCAAGTCACTTAACCTCTCTGTACTTCAGTTTCCTCATCTGTAAAATGGGATTGATAAACTTTTTCGCCATCCCGCTCAGACTGTGAGTCCCATGTGAGGCAGTGACTATAATCTGATGATTTTGTGATCAGCACAAGATTAGAACAGCGATTAGCCCAGTGCTTGTCCATAGTAAGCACTTAACAAATGCTGTAATTATTCTTACTCTTGTTGCTTCATAAAAATGAATGCCTTGTGTATCTACTGATTAGTGATAGGATTGCCATTACTTGCCTTTGACCCTGTTGGTTCCAGAGAAAGTACTTGCAGTGCACTGAGCTCTCAGGGGATATAGTGCAACTAGCCATCGAGGGAAAATGGAGGGAGAGAAGCAGCGTGGCCTAGTGGAAAGACCCTGGGCTTGGGAGTCAGAGGGCCCGGGTTCTAATCCTAGTTCGCCCACATGCCTGTTATGTGACCTTGGCCAAGTCACTTAACTTCTCTGGTCTTCAGTTCCCTCATCTGCAAAATGGGGATTCAATAGCTGTTGTACCTCCTACTTGGATTCTGGGCCCCATGTGGGACCTGATTATCTTGTATCTACCCCAGCACTTAGTACAGTGCTTGACACATAGTAAGTGTTTAACAAAAACCACAGTTATTATTAGAGGCACCCTTTCAGGTAAGGATCGGAGAATAACCTCATTCTTCAGCCTGGAGTCTCACCTTGGTAAAGTTTGAGGTGTGACCTACAACGGCTCACTTGATCTGGAAGGACGAGACCACTGGTAGAAACTGGTTTTAGGCCACACAACACACCCAGAAAATTCTCCCTCTTTTATAGTATAAACTAGCACACAACTGAAAGGCTCAGTTCATCAAATGCATATATTCACACTGTTTATCTGGCATTGATTGGCCAAGACCACTTAACGGCAAGAGTGGAAGAGTTGAATACTTAATTCATACGTTGGGCACTCCCTGAAGGAGGTGACCTTGAGGTCGTATAATTGTAGCAATAATTTATTTAGTTAAAAATAAAGGTGTTCTCAATTAGCTTGGCAGGCATTATAATAACACAAGTGGGATTTCAGTTTGCTAATGTCTTGACTCTTAGGGTCTGATTGTTGGATTTGTTGGCCAATTCCTGAATCCTCCCAGTAAAGATCTAATCGGATTAATCAGAGTCCCATTCTATTTCTGCAGATGTTGGCATGGGACTGGAGTGGTATACACAAACACAACACATACACACATACACACACTACTAATGGCAGAAGAAAATGTGATCTCCTTATCCTTTAATTGGAGGCCTGATTTGGGCTCTTGAAGATTTATCACCAATATGCTCTCCCGTGGGGAACTGAATTTTCCATCCATTCCACCCCCCCCTTCCTTCCCCTAAACTGCTGTCACTGTAAAGCCATAATTCATTACTCTCGGCTTGAACTCAGCCTCGCTGCAATCCTCACATCTCAACCTCAGAGGTTTTTTTTTATTATTTTTCCTGAATTTTCAGGTGCTGAAATTTTTTCACCGATCAACGGTCAAAGATGTCTCCCCTCTCCTCAAAAACCTCCATTGGTTGCCCATCCAGTTCTGCATCAAATAGGAACTCCTCACCATTGATTCTAAAGCACTCAATCAGTTCTCTCCCTCCTACCTGTTCTCTTTCCTTTCCCACAGTGCCTCAGCCTTCACATTTTCCTCCTCTATCACCAACCTACTGTCTGTGCTCCCAGATCATCTCTCTTACCACTGATGCCTTGATCACACCATCCCTCCCACCTGGAGCTCATTTCCTCTTAATATCTGCCAGACCACCTCTCTCGCTTTCTGCAAACCTAACTAAAAGCATACTTCCTCCACGAAGCATTCCTTGATTTACCTCTCATCTCCCCTCCCTATTCCCTTCCCTTCTGCATCACTGCTTCACCGGAAAAAGAGCCGACAGGAAATATCCAAGAGACACATCGAACCAGTCCTTTGTCTACTTCTTGAAGACTAGCAAAGGGAAGAAGTTGAAACAAAGGGCTAAAATGATGCTTTTGGGTTATCTGTGGAAAGACTGTGAATCCCATGTGGGACAAGGACTTTGTCTGGCCTGATTATCCTCTACCTACCACAGCACTTAGCTAAGGGCTTGGTACATAGTAAACAAGAGATACCTCTATCATGATCATTATTATTATTCAATTTTTTACATTTCCCTGTCACACAATACCATAAATATTTACTAGGAGGCACTCTAATATACTGGACATGGAGACACATGTGCCATCATGTGCCATCACAGTGCATTACACAGCAGAATGGAATTACATTGCGATACATTAGAAGACCAAACCTAGAGCTTTTCTCTAAACTCCCTCCTCCTGTGACTTCCATTTGCATCAGTGTATCCTAGTGCTTCTAATCCCAGCTCTACCACTTTTCTGCTGGGTAACTTTGGGCCAGTCACTTAACTTCTCTGGGCCTCAGTTCGCCCGGGATCTCTGCTCCCCTGGGGCTGAATCGACCACCACATGGACTCTGGAGCTCTCCTCCCAGGCGGTGGTTCCTTGGGCTGCCTGCCCCCCGTTTCCAGCCTAGCTCTTTAGCAGCCTTTTGGCCACCGACCGCCGACCTTAGCGGCTTTTTGGCCGCCGACCGCCGACTCATCCACGCCGAGACCACCCCCCCTCTCCCGGGAAGCTGAGCCTTGTCATCGCCCGGACCCTTGGAGCCATTACCACGTGGGCCCGGGATCTCTGCTCCCCTGGGGGTAAGTCTCAGACCGCCGGGCCCCCTCTTCCCAGCCGAATCGACCACCACATGGACTCTGGAGCTCTCCTCCCAGGCGGTGGCTCCTTGGGCTGCCTGCCCCCCGTTTCCAGCCTAGCTCTTTAGCAGCCTTTTGGCCACCGACCGCCGACTTTAGCGGCTTTTTGGCCGCCGACCGCCGACTCATCCACGCCGAGACCAGCCCCCTCCCCCGGGAAACTGAGCCTTGTCATCGCCCGGACCCTTGGAGCCATTACCGCATGGGCCCGGGATCTCTGCTCCCCTGGGGCTGAATCGACCACCACATGGACTCTGGAGCTCTCCTCCCAGGCGGTGGTTCCTTGGGCTGCCTGCCCCCCGTTTCCAGCCTAGCTCTTTAGCAGCCTTTTGGCCACCGACCGCCGACCTTAGCGGCTTTTTGGCCGCCGACCGCCGACTCATCCACGCCGAGACCACCCCCCCTCTCCCGGGAAGCTGAGCCTTGTCATCGCCCGGACCCTTGGAGCCATTACCTCGTGGGCTCGGGATCTCTGCTCCCCTGAGGCGCAACCTCGGCCCACCCGGCCCCTGCCCCGATTCCCGACAAGCCCCCCTTCGCCTACCGCTCGCTGACTCATCTGCGCTTCCTCCGCCTCCACCGGGGAGCTGAGCCTCGGACCGTCCGGACCCGCGCCCGCCTCAGCCTTTCACAACCTGGATCTCCGCACCCCCGCTCGGGAACTCCGACACTACGGATCTTCACCCCCACAGACCCCCAGCCACCAGCTTCCAGTCCACCCCCCCCCCCCCCCCCCCCGCTCGGGCCCGGGGACATTCCGCTCCCCTTCTCGATCCTGGGGACATTGTGCTCCCCTTCTCGGCCCCAAGGACATTGTGTCCTCGGGGGACATTGTGTCCCCCTGCTCGGGCCCGGGGACACTGTGCTCCCCAACCGCTCCCCCACTCCGCCCGAGGCGGCCATTTTAGGAAGCCCCCACTCTGCCTGAGGCGGCCATTTTGGGAAGGCCTCACTCCCTCTTCCCTCTTGAGGTGATTCATCCCTCCCGCCCCCGCCCGGGCGACGACGTCCTTGTTCTCACCATGTTACCTTGCCTTAGCCGCCGCCTACGGCCGCCACCCACCCCGGACAACCTCAGGGCCCCCCCGCCGCCACAGGGCTATTTGGTCATGAGCTCTGGGACACTCTCGGCCGCTGGCCGCTTGACTTTGAGTCTGATCGGGTAGGGTCGGCTCGTCCCCCGACCCTGGTCATCGCCTGCTTATTAACACTATTGTAGTGTGCCTTACTGTAGCATGTTGCTATATTTGCGATCTCGCTTTTTATTGTTTATTGTTGTCAGATTTTGAATTTGATCAGGTCGCCCCTTAATCGAGTCTACCCCCGACCCTGGTCATCACCCCTTTTATTAACACGACGATATTGTATCATACTGTATCATGTTGCTATATTAGCACCACTGTACTGTATCATATTGTATCATGTTGCTATATTACCGATTTCGTTTATTACTGTTTATTGTCAGTGCTGCCACCCACCTCTCTGGCCTCTCCATGTCCCTCCTCCCGCCCCTTCCTATCCTCCCGCCCCTTCCTATCCTCCCCTTCCCCTTCCCCTTCCCCTCTCTCGCTCAGCTCTTTCCCGCTCTCTCCTCTGTCTCCTCCCCCCCTCCTCTCTCCCGCCCTAGAACCCCACTTTACCAGCGCTACCCCTCTTCCCCCTCCCCCTACTCTTCCCCCCACCTAACCCCCTCTTCACCCCCTCCCCCCTTCTCTCTTCCCCACCCACGCCCCATCCCAGTCCTCTTGTCCCACCGCCACCCCTCATCCCCCTCTCCTCGTCCAGGGCCCCGCCACCTCCTTCCCATCCAAACCCTCCCCTCCCCCCGCCCCTCCCCCCCTCCTCCCCTTGCACCCACAGATACTTTCAAGTGTGGTCTCTGGAACCCCCGCTCTGTTACAGGCAAGCTACCTTTCATCCATGACCTTTTCCTCTCCCGCTCTCTCCTCCTCCTCGCCCTTTCGGAAACGTGGCTCTCTCCCGAAGACACGGTCTCCGCCGCCGCTCTCTCCGGCGGAGGCCTCTCCTTCTCCCACTCCCCCAGACTCACCGGTAAGGGAGGAGGCGTCGGCTTCCTCCTCTCGCCCCGATGCCGCTTCCGCACTATCCCTCCTCCCCCCTCCCTCTCCTTCCCCTCCTTCGAAGCCCATATCGTTCGCCTCTACCACCCACTCCAGTTACTTGTCGCCGTCATCTACCGCCCTCCCGGTCCCACCTCCGACTTCTTCAACCACCTTGACCCCTTTCTCACCTTCCTTCTCTCCTTCTCTCTGCCCACTCTGATCCTCGGAGACTTCAACATCCATACGGATGTACCCGACGACTCCTCTGCCGCCCGCCTGCTATCCCTCCTCGACTCTGCCGACCTCCTCCTCCACCATACCGCGCCCACTCACCGACTCGGTCACACCCTCGATCTCGTCATCTCCTACCGCTGCACTATCTCCTCACTCACCAACTCTGAAATCCCTCTCTCGGACCATAACCTTCTCACCTGCCTCATCTCTCACACTCCCTCCCCCTGCAGATCTTCGCTACTGCCCCACAGAGACCTCCGCTCTCTCGATCCCATCCGTCTTTCCAATAGCATCTCGCCTCACCTTGCCGCCCTGTCCTCTCTTCCCACTCTCGACGATCAGGTCTCCGCTCTCAACTCCACCCTCACTACTCATCTCGACTCTCTCGCCCCCCTTTCCCTCCGCCGCTCTCGCGCCACTAACCCACAGCCCTGGATCACCTCCTCCGTCCGCCTCCTACGCTCCTATGCTCGAGCTGCTGAGCGCCGCTGGCGAAAGTCCAAGCACCAAGCTGACCTCACACACTTCAAATTTATCCTTTCCTGCCTTAACTCTGCCCTCTCCTCCGCCAGGCAAAGCTTCTTCTCCTCCCTCATCGACACCCATGCCCGTCACCCCCGCCGATTGTTCCGGACCTTTAACTCTCTCCTTAGGCCCCCTGTTCCTCCCCCTCCCCCATCTCTCACCCCTAATGATCTGGCCACCTATTTCCTCACGAAAATCAACACGATCAGGTCTGAGCTCCCCAAAGTCACCCCTCCGCCTCTCCCCTCCCCCCCAACAACCCCCTCCCCTACTTTCCCATCCTTCCCTGCAGTATCCTCAGAGGAGATCTCCTCCCTCCTCGCAAGTGCCACCCCCTCCACCTGCGCCTCGGACCCCATTCCCTCTCACCTTCTTAAAACCATCGCCCCTGCCCTCCTCCCTTCCTTAACTTCTATTTTTAACCACTCAGTCTCCAAGGGCTCCTTCCCCTCTGCCTTCAAACACGCCCACGTCTCCCCCATCCTAAAAAAACCCGCTCTTGACCCCACTTCCCCCTCCAGTTATCGTCCTATCTCCCTACTACCCTTCCTTTCCAAAATCTTAGAACGAGTCGTCTACAATCGATGCCTAGAATTCCTTAACTCCCATTCTCTCCTAGACCCCCTCCAATCTGGCTTCCGTCCCCTCCACTCTACCGAGACTGCTCTCTCTAAGGTCACCCATGACCTCCTTCTTGCCAAATCCAATGGCTCCTACTCCATTCTGATCCTCCTTGACCTCTCTGCTGCCTTTGACACTGTCGACCATCCCCTCCTCCTCCGTACCTTATCTCACCTTGGCTTCACGGACTCTGTCCTCTCCTGGTTCTCCTCTTACCTCTCTGGCCGATCATTCTCGGTCTCCTACGCTGGAGCCTCCTCCCCCTCCCATCCTTTAACTGTTGGAGTTCCTCAAGGGTCAGTTCTTGGCCCTCTTCTGTTCTCCATTTACACTCACTCCCTCGGTGAACTCATTCGCTCTCACGGCTTTGACTACCATCTCTACGCAGATGACACGCAGATCTACATCTCCGCCCCTGTCCTCTCCCCCTCCCTTCAGGCTCGCATCTCCTCCTGCCTCCGGGACGTCTCCACCTGGATGTCTGCCCGTCACCTAAAACTCAACATGAGCAAGACTGAGCTCCTCATCTTCCCTCCCAAGCCCGGTCCGCTCCCAGACTTCTCCATCACCGTGGATGGCACGACCATCCTTCCCGTCCCGCAGGCCCGCAATCTCGGTGTCATCCTTGACTCGTCCCTCTCGTTCACCCCACACATCCTATCCGTTACCGAGACCTGCCGGTTTCACCTCTACAATATCGCCAAGATCCGCCCTTTCCTCTCCACCCAAACGGCTACCTTACTATTACGGGCTCTCGTTATATCCCGGCTAGACTACTGTGTCAGCCTTCTCTCTGACCTCCCTTCCTCCTCTCTCGCCCCCCTCCGGTCTATTCTTCACTCCGCTGCCCGGCTCATCTTCCTGCAGAAACGATCTGGGCATGTCACTCCCCTTCTTAAACAACTCCAGTGGTTGCCTATCGACCTCCGCTCCAAACAAAAACTCCTCACTCTAGGCTTCAAGGCTCTCCATCACCTTGCCCCTTCCTACCTCTCCTCCCTTCTCTCTTTCTACCGCCCACCCCGCACGCTCCGCTCTTCTGCCGCCCACCTCCTCGCCGTCCCTCGGTCTCGCCTATCCCGCCGTCGACCCCTGGGCCACGTCCTCCCGCGGTCCTGGAACGCCCTCCCTCCTCACCTCCGCCAAACTGATTCTCTTTCCCTCTTCAAAACCTTACTTAAAAATCACCTCCTCCAAGAGGCCTTCCCAGACTGAGCTCCTCTTCCCCCTCTACTCCCTCTGCCATCCCCCCTTTACCTCTCCGCAGCTAAAGCCTCATTTTCCCCTTTTCCCTCTGCTCCTCCACCTCTCCCTTCCCATCCCCACAGCACTGTACCCGTCCGCTCAACTGTATATATTTTCGTTACCCTATTTATTTTGTTAATGAATTGTACATCGCCTTGATTCTATTTAGTTGCCATTGTTTTTACGAGATGTTCTTCCCCTTGACGCTGTTTAGTGCCATTGTTCTTGTCTGTCCGTCTCCCCCGATTAGACTGTAAGCCCGTCAAACGGCAGGGACTGTCTCTATCTGTTGCCGACTTGTTCATCCCAAGCGCTTAGTACAGTGCTCTGCACATAGTAAGCGCTCAATAAATACTATTGAATGAATAAAATGGAGAATACCTGTTCTTCCTCTTACTTGGATAGTGAGCCCCAAGTGGGACGGGGACTGCCTGATTAACTTTTATCTCCCCTGTGCTTAGTACAATGCTAGACACATAGTAAGTGCTTAATATGTTATTATTATCATTAGTAGTATCATTATCATCATTATTAGAGGCTGTGTATTTAAGCCACAGAACCTGCTGAAGGGAGCAGTGGTGGAAGGAGACTGAGTGATGAAAGAAAGAATACACCAAATAGACATAAAACTGTGCATCCATTAGAAATGTCCAGTTCCAGCATTAAAGAGATTAAACTCTTTTATCCTCCCCTGGCTGAGCTATGTCTATTAACCCGATTACAGGTTTCTTGCCCCAGTACCACAGAATAAGAACTGGCACATGGAATATTTGAATGTTTCCATATATCTCTGACAGCCAAGGAAATCCCATACCCAATTAATACCCAACTGCATATCTCAATATCCTCTTGAAGGTTTTCTTTTTTTCCGACACCTAACTTCTCAGGCCCCTGAATGGAGTGATTTCACAAGAAATCACAGGCTAACTGCAGTCTCTTTGTTTCATGATAGTGGAAATGCTTTGTGGAATAAACCCCTGGAAAAGAGAAAATCTGTGGCCCCACACTCCCCCCAAACTCTACTTTCAATTATGGCCATGTTCGGCATCACACGTTTTGCATTTAGAGCCTTGGAGCATACTCGGAGTCTTTGAGCATGCTCAGAGCCTGGGAGATTTCCAGGAAGCTTTAGTGCCCTGAGCAGTGGCCTGCTTGGCCTGGCTCTAATCATGACTGAATTCAGAGAGATGATTCAGGAAAGTGGGCTTGGGGAAAATCTAATTAAGACATACCTGGAGCCTGTAAAGGTAAGAACAGCTCGATTGTAAGATCCTGAGGTGAATTTCAATTTCCATTTTAATAACTTTATTGGCCTGACAAGGTAGATGTGTTCCAGGAAAGTCAATATAGCAGAATCTGTATCTAGGGACTGGTCTTCTATCATATCTCTGCAATTGCTGTTTCTCTCCATTTGGGATTCAATAATTGGCTTCTAGGGATTCTGACCCCTCTCAGGATGGTACCTGGAGAGTTTCCAGGACTCTACCAGAGTCGACTACGGGAGGGAGAGTCAAGTGGAGGCATAACCATTCCATTCCTAGCTTGGGCAGTGGCTAATGAGTGGGAGGCAATCTGCTACAGGTCAAAATACACCTGTGTTGGGCAGCAGCGGCATGGGAGGGAGTCGAGGATGGAGACTCAACTTTACCATGCGAAAGGAGGCAGTGGTAAACCACTTCTGAATTTTTACCAAGAAAACTCTATGGATACACTACCAGAACGATTACAAATGGAGAATGGGGTGTTCTGGGAGAGACTTGTCCATGGAGTCGCTATGGCTCAGAGATGACTCGATAGCAAAAGACGAGACAAGGGATTCTGAGGCCATTTCTGCCTCCATTTAATCTTTCACTCTCTACACTCCACCCCAGTTTTTTTTTTCCTTCACAGTGTCTTGGGAAGAGATAGCCCTCTGTGTACACTCCTTCGATTCGGTGTTTATCACTGAGATTTGCTTCACCCAAATGACCAATCCTTCACTCTCCATAGCCCACAAGACTTCTGACTGGTCAGGAGATATTTTGAGAGGTTTCGACTGTAAGCTCTGAAAGTGCAGGGATCGTGTCTTTTACCCCCATTGCACTCATCCAAGAGCTTAGTATACTGCTCTGCACCAAGCATTGCTCAATCATTACTATTGATGGATCGGTGACTTGGTCGATTGGTGTCGTGACAGCCATTTTTTCCAGCAACTGTAGCAGTTCTTCAGGGTCAAAGATCCTTGGCAGGAAGACAGTACCTTGTTACAATCATCACAACCTAGAAGGGAAATGGCAAAATGACCTTGGTGCACTTTTTTACTCCTGTGTACCAGCTACCTCATTTTTTTCTATCACCTTCAGAAGTATTTAATTTTGGAAGAGGAGGTTGGAAGAGAAGCAACTTGGCCTAGTGGAGAGAACACGGGCCTGAGAGTCAGAGGACCCGGGTTCTAATCCCAGCTCTGCCACTTGTCCGCAGAGTGTAACCTTGGGCAAGTCACTTCACTTTGGGGCCTCAGTTTCCTCATCTGTAAAATGGAGGATTTAGTACCTGTCCCCTTCTACATAGACTGCGAGCCCCATGAATGACACGAACTGCATCCATTGTGATTAACGTGTATATACCCCAATGCTTAGTACAGTGCTTGGCACATAGTAAGCATTTAACATATGCCACAGTTATTATTAGCAGTAGTAAGTGCTTAACAGATGCCATCATTATCCTCATTGTATTATTACTATTGTTATTATTTCATGAAAACTCTTATCTCTCCACCTTATCTCTTTGCCCTACTGCCACTTCAGCACTTCAACGTCACCTCAACAGTTGGGTAGTTAGTAAGTCAGTCAAGTGTATTTATTGAGCACTTACTGTGTGCAGAGCACTGTACTAAGTACTTGGGAGCGTACAATATAACAATATAACAGACACAGTCCTGGAAGTCCTCCTGGAGGAGATGTCATTTCAGAAGAGTTCTGAAGATGGGTAGAGTGCTGGTCTGTCAGATATGAAGGGAGAGTGAGTTTCCGTCAGCAGGGAGGACATGGGCAAAGGGTTGACGGTGAGACAGATGATGGACAGAGGTCCAGTGAGTAAATTGGCACTAGAGGAGTGAAGTGTGCAGGCTGGGTGGTAGGGGGAGAGGAGTGAAAATAGATAAAGGGGAGAGAGTTGATTGAGTGGTGCCTTAAACCCGATCTGTTTGCTGTGGAGATGGCTGGGCAGCTACTGGAGGATTTTTGAAGTGGAGGGAGATGAGCCCAAGACAGAGCTGAAGGCCCCAATATTGCCTCTCAAGAGAGATTAAGACCCCAACTCACCAAACATGAGGGTTCCCCCATCTCACTCCTGGAAGACGAGCGATGGATCCAGGAATTCAACACAGTGGCCTTGCTGGAATGGAAGTGTCGATACAGTTCTCCTACCTTGATCAATCTGTGCCCTTCAATTTAAAGCTGAGACTAATTCTCCAAGACACACTGTGGTACTGTGTTACCACTTGAAATCATCTTATAAATGCTGGATTTCCTCTCTGGCATCACTTTAGAAGCTGCCTCTATTGACCTTTAGATTAAAAATATGTTGGATTAGTGTGATCGACACGTTTAAAATGACTCATTCTTGCCAAACACAGCATAACAACTTTTTAGCATTCCCTTTCCTTTACAACTGCTTCCACTTTCGTTATATGAAATATGGTTGTATTATACACCGCCTCTCATTGCCTAACATGCTTTTTTCAGAGTTCAAGAAGATTTACATTTGGAGCTAAATGTTTCAGTGATTGCTCTGTTGGATTTCATTATACTGGCGTAGTTAATCAAAGCAGGTCTGGCCTTGCAACCATGATTCATTGTATGGTTTTTTGAACTTAGTCATTTACACAGAATGAATATACACATTATCACTGGAGTGCTGGATTTTCTTTAACAGCCGGGCCTGACATGGAAGCTCTGCAGTCATTGGATTTTTTTGAATGAAAAAAAGGGCAATTTGTCGATTGGTTCCCTTTTCCAGGGGGAAGGTGAGAGTGCCTCTAGGTGGAGCAGCAGGTAGAACCAAAGGCAAGGGAAAAACTTTAGGGCCAGGATTGGGTGCACTTGTGTTTGGACATCATTTTCTTCTTTTTTTTTTTCTTTTATTATGGTATTTGTTAAGCCCTTACTATGTAGCAGGCACTTTACTAAGCACTGGGGTAGATACAAACTAATCAGGTCAGATCCAGTCCCTGTCCCACGAGGGGCTCATAGTCTTAATCCGCATTTTACAGAAGAGGAAACTGAGGCACAGAGAAGTGAAGTGACTCACCCAAGGTCACACAACAGACAAGTGGCAGAGCTAGGATTAGAACCCAGGCTCTTCTGACTTCCAGGCCTGAGCTTTATCCATTAGGCTACACTGCTTCTCTTTTTTTATTCCCAGTGTGTATCCCCCATGTGTCATGAATCTGGGTGGAGTGAAGGTTGTAGGGTAGGATTTATTTTTTTAATGGAAGAAGCTAATTTTATAAATCCAAACGCATGGAAGGCCAGATCCCAAGTGCCGAGTGGTAGTGCTCACAGATGAAAGCGATTTGCACTGGTTCAGAACACAGATTGTGAAGCCCAGTTGGAACCTTGATGTTAGCAACTTGTGCTCTTCCTTTCCAGACTAGGATGATTTTATTGTAGGGTCCAGAATCAAATCTGGTGGCTAGAAGCACTAAGAAAACCAAAACCTGTAGGGGGAAAGATGGCATGGTTTTTGTGATGGGAAATTGTCACTCAATGATGGGGCAGAGCTCTCTGAGAAGATCAACTGACTTTTGGTGGGGAGGAGAAGTAGTCTTTGAATTATACATGATTTATCAAATCATCTGCACTAGTGATTATGTGCTTAGCTTCTGAGTCCTGATCTGTTTCTTCTTTGAGATGTCATGATCTGCCTCCCTGGTTAGACTGTCAGTTCACTGGGAGCAGAGAATGTGAGTCTCCCAAGCTTAGTACAGTGCCTAGCACTCAGTAGGTGCTCAATAAATGCCACCGATTGATTGATTGGTGGTTGTCTGCACCCACCAGAAGCTTTAAAAAATATTGGGTCATTATGGGTTTAGAGGCTGGCACTGGGTTTAGAGTTTAGCACTTTTTAGGGTATTTGCTAAGCACTTACTAAATGTCAATCACTGTTCTAAGCACTGGGGTGGATACAAGTTAATTAGTTTGTCAGTCAATCATATTTATTGAGTGCTTACTGAATGCAGAGCACTGTTCTAAGCGCTTAGGAGAGCACGGTACAACAATATAACAGACACATTCCCTGCCCACAATGAGCTTACAGTCTAGAGGGGAGACAGACATTCATTCAATCATATTTACTGAGTGCTTACTGTGTACAAAGCACTGTACTAAGTGCTTGGGAGAGTACAACATCAGACACATTCCCTGCCCACAGACATCAATAGAAATACATTATATATATATATATATATATATATATATATATATATATGTATAAAAGTGCTGTGGGGCTGGGACAAGTCAGAGAGGCACAGAAGGGAGTGGGAGAAGAAGGAAAAAGGGCTTAGTCAGGGAAAGCCTCTTAGAGTTTGGACATAGTCCCTGTCCCTCATGCGGCTTACAGTCTAAGTAGGAGGAGTAGGGTGGGTCTTTCCATCCGTCTCACCGTTTACAAATGCATTTTTATTGTCAGACTTCTGATACGATTATGATAATCCTTTTGTAATGCTTGATGTGTGTCTGGCAAAAAACATATTACTAATACTGTAGGGTTGTCATTATTAGGATGAGGGTAGCGAGTGCTTGTCACACATTCAAGTAAATCTTTTAAGCTCACCACACCCTTTGCTCAGCAAGTTTCTCCTTCTTGCAAAAATTATTCTTAATGACTTGAGAAGCTCCCAGATTTTTTTTATTTTTTACTTATCAAAGATTTAAAAAAAATGATCCATTTTCATTAGGAGAAGAGAAGAATTGTACATTAGCCCTTACAACTGTACAGTGTCAACTTGGGTGGGAGGGGAGAGATCCTGAAGACTTATCCAGCGTGGCCTAGTGGATAGACCATGGACTAGAGAGTCAGAAGGACCTGAGTTTCTAATCCCTGCCCTGCCACTTGTCTGCTGTTTGACCTTGGGCAAGTCACTTTTCTCTGTACTTCAGTTACCTCATCTGTAAAATGAGGATTAAGGCTGTGAGCCCTATGTGGGACAGGGAGTGTGTCCAATCCAATTATCTTGTATCTTCCCCAGCTCTTAGAACAGTGCCTGGCACATAGGAAGCACTTAACAAATACCACTATTATTATTATCCTGTCAGTAGCCAGCTCCGTCCTCCAGTGCAGGAAAAGCTATTTCAGATAATCAATCAATGGTATTTATGGAGTGCTTACTGTGTGCAGAACACTATACTAAGCACTTGGGGGAGTACAGTACAACAGAGTCGGTAGACACGGCTCCTGCCCGTAATGAGTTTCCAGTCTAGCGGATGAGCTTAGAACGGAAAAGAATAATAACGGTAGACAGGATCCCTGCTCTCAAGGAGCTTACGGTTTGCTTTGGGCAAAGCACTGTACTAGGTACTTGGGAGAGTATAGTAGAGTTAGTAGACGTAATCCCTGCCCTCAAGGAGCTTGCAGTATACTGTGTGCAGAGCTCTGTAGTAAGGTCTTGAGAGATACAACACAATAGAGTTGGTTGCCATGATCTCTGCCTTCAAGGACCTTGTAGTATTCTGTTTCTAGGACACTGGACTAAGAGGGAGAGTACAAGATAAGGGAGTTAACAGACATGACCCATGCCCTCAAGGAGCTTCAGTTTAATGGGAGAGGCAAAAATTTATGTTTTCCAAAACAGAGGGAAAAGGTAGCAAGAAGTAGGGCAGATATATCAGAATGAAATAGCTGATTAAAGACTGTAGATTGTAGATTCTGAACCATAAGCTCCTTGTGTGCAGGAAACATATCTTCCAACACTAATGTATTGTACTCTCCCAAGCACTTAGTTGAGTGCTCTGCCCACAGTAAAGGCTCCATAAATATCGTTGACTGACTGATTGGTAAAGATGTGAAGGTACCCATGAATAAGCTGGTAGAAGAGCTGAGACCATGGTGGTTGCTGCTTGTGCTTTAGAAGTTGATTGCCTGGGAGGGCTGAAAGACCATGAGGTGTCAAGGATGGCACCAAGGTTGTGGCCTTCTGGAGCAGGGAGGCTGGTGGTGCCCTGTTTCTTCCTACTGCCTATGATGGGGAGACTCAGCTGAATTTACTGAAGAAGTGGAGCTGGAGCTTTGGCTGCTTGGCGTGGAGGAAGCAGCATGGCGTAGTGGCTAGAGCACGGCCCTGGGATTCAGAAGGTCATGGGTTCTAATCCCGGCTCTGCCACTTGTCTGCTGTGTGACCTTGGGTAAGTCCCTTCACTTCTCTAGGCCTCAGTTCCCTCATCTGTGAAATGGGGATTGAGATTGTGAGCCCTCTGTGGGACAGAGACTATGTCCCAACTCAATTTGCTAGTAGCCATGCCAGTGCTTAGTACAGTTCCTGGCACATAGTAAGTGCTTAACAAATACTATCATTATTATTATTATTATTATTATTATTATTATTGCCAGCTTTGTGAGTTGGGGCAAGGCACTTCATTTCTCTTGGCCTCAGTTTCCTCATCTGTAAGATAGAGGTCCAGTGTCTGGTTTCCCTCCTACTTAGGCTGTGAGTCCCATGTCAATCAATCAGTCATATTTAGTGAGCACTTACTGTTTGCAGAGCACGGTACTAAGTGCTTGGGGGAGGAAAATATAACAATGTAACTGACACATTCCCTGGCCACAATGAGCTTTTACAGTCTAGAGGGGGAGACAGACATTAATATGAATGAATGAATAAATAATGGATTTAATGGGGGACAGGAACTGTGCCCGACCTGATTATCTTGTACCTACCCTGACACTTGTACTCTCTCGAGCACTTAGTACACTGTTCTGCATAGGCTACTGTGGCTACCATTACTACTAGTAGTTACAGTAGGCATGAATAAATACCATAAATTGATTGTCCATTTTTTGCAAACACTGTAGGAGGGCTGGTCTTGGAGGGTAAAAGAGAGAGGAATCAATCGATCGATACACTTTACTGAGCACCGTCTAGGTGTAAAGCACTTTACTAAATGCTTGGGAGAACACAACCGTGGCAAAAACACATCCTCCAAGAGTGTTTCTAATTTAAACTGTGAGAGCATGAAGAGGAAGCAGGAGCTAAATGATGCCCTCCGGCCCTGCGACATCGAAACATTGCAGTAATTAAGCATGTTCCTTCCAAGAGTTCAAGTACACTTGGCATTTCCAACTCAATCCATCCAATCCAGGTATCCCCAAGGACCCAGGTGAGATTGTCAACCAGCTACTGTCCTACCCACCTACACTTCCACTCCCGGGCTCTCCACTCTCTTTCCCCCTGGGGAGAAATTGGACTTCACTCATCAGTTGTTTCCTTCTATTGGGAAATGAGTTTGTCTGCAGCCTGTATTGGTACCATTCCCAATCAGGGAGTTTCCTTGGGAAAGAACCGAGAAGCAGCGTGACCTAGTGGATAGAGCATGGGTCTGGGAGTCAGAAGGTCCTGGGTTCTAATTTTGGCTGTCACGTGTCTACTGTGTGACTTGGGGCAAATCACCTAACTTCTCAGTGCTTCAGTTACCTCATCTGTAAAATGGGGATTAAGACTGTTAGCCCCACGTGGGACAGGGACTGTGTCCAACCTGATTAGCTTGTATCTACCCCAGCGCTTAATATAGTCCCTGGCACATAGTAAGCGCTTGACAAGTACCATTTAAAAAAAAAGTTGACTCACTGAGGATATTCTTAACCCTGCTCTGAGCATAACAATAGTCACCACCGGATCATCCAGAATTCAAGAATGCAACTTAACTTGGGGTATGTGAGGATCCAAATAACTTAACCCTATAATAAACTGGCATTTCTTTAAGCCAGTGGAAGTTCATTCGGGCCATTTAATGAGGAGCATTAATGGCTTAGTAGAAGGAGCATGGGGCTGGGAATTAGAAGGAGCTGGGTTTTAAATACCAGCAGACTCATTGTCTGCTCTATGACCTTGGACAACTCACCTAACTTCTCTGTGCCTCAGTTACCTCATCTATAAAATGAGGATTAAAGCTGCGAGCCCCATGTGGGACAGGTACTGTGTCCAACCTGATTAGCTTATATCTACCCCAGCATTTAGTACAGTGCCTAGCACATATTAAGCACTTAACAAATACCATTAAAAAATTTGGTACAAAAAGTTGACTGGGGGCTCATGGTGAGAAATGAGAAATTTTATAGCCACATTAATGCATGGGATGTTAGTCCTCCAGTTCAACAGAACAACCCACAAAGACCAGATGTTATATTGTTAAACCAACTCTGTTGGATTGTACTCTCCTGAGCACTTAGTATGATGCTCTACACATGGTGCTCAATAAATATCATTGATTGATTAAAAATAATCTAAGTGGTATTTGTTCAGTGCTTATTATAGGCCAAGAACTGCACTAAGGACTGGGGGAGATACACGATGATTAGAGTGGTCACAGTCCTTGTCCCACATGGGGCACGCAGTCTATGGAGGAGGGAGAATGGGTCTTTCATCCTCACTTTACAGTTGAGGAAACCAAAGCTCAGAGAATTTACGTGACTTGTCCAAGGTCACACAGCAGGTGAGTGGCAGAGCCGTGATTAGAACCCAGGTCTTCTGGCTCTCTGACCTTGGTGGGTTGTTTGTAAAAAGAGACAAAGATGCATTTTCTCTTCCAGAGTTTCCTAATTTCCATATCATTGGTTGGCTCCTTGTCCTCAAAGTCTACCATCAGTTAATTCTGTCCATTCCCAAGGTGCCCCCTGAAAGCCAGTTTGAAGACTGAGCCTTGGTTAGACAGAGCTCTGAGGGCCATGGTATTCTTAGTGTTATAAGAGCAGCGGGGTTCCAGGCCTCTCATTTCTCCTCAGTGTGAAAATTCACTGAAAAAAATATATTAATCTGCATGCAGGAGGCTAAAATGTGTTTCATTATGTGGCTCTTCCTTTCCCCTAATCCATCTGCTAAGATTTTCTTCTGCTGTGTATAGCCTCCCTTTTCCAGGGCCAGAGGTTTTTGAAAAAGAAATGCAACCTTAACTTAGAAGAGAAAAACAGCATGACATAGTTAGCACCAACAGTTAGAAGAAAGAATCAAGATGGTGTTTGTCAAATACCGGAAGATGGGTCTCTGCTAGCAGAGGGATAACGGGATGTTTCCACAGGGTTTTGAAGGTTCTATGGGCAAGGAAAAAAAAAAGCCGCATTTGCTCCTTGTCAGTTCAGTCTGTGAATGGTCTATCAGTGGATGATGTGAAGGCGGCTTCCTTTGACTCCCTTTGCCTTCCTTCTTTTTTTCTCTCTTTCTAAAAGAAAGCAATACTGCTTGTGGCTCTTCCTATCTTAAGTGCGGAGCATGTGCAAAAGGAAAAGAATAGAGTCCTGAGCTGGTGCGGAACATGTGCCTCCCCAAAGTCTTTCCCTAATAATCCCTCTTTTCCCCTACTCCCACTCTTTTCTGTGTCACCTATGCCCTTGGCTCTGTCTCCTTTAAGCAATCCATATTCACTCCACCCCGCCCCCCCAACAGCACATCTGCCCATATCTGTGATTCATTCATTAATCTTAGTGTCCGTCTCCCCCTCTGGACTGTAAGCTCCATGTGGGCAGGGAACGTGTCTATCCATCTATTATATTGTCCTCTTCCAAGCACTTAGTACAGTGCTGTGCACATGGTAAGTGCTCAATAAATACGAATGAATGATTGAATGAATTTAGTACAGGGCTCTGTACTCAGTAAGCGCCCAATAAATACCACTAATTCGCCAAGATCCGCCCTTTCCTCTCCACCCAAACGGCTACCTTACTATTACGGGCTCTCGTTATATCCCGGCTAGACTACTGTGTCAGCCTTCTCTCTGACCTCCCTTCCTCCTCTCTCGCCCCGCTCCGGTCTATTCTTCACTCCGCTGCCCGGCTCATCTTCCTGCAGAAACGATCTGGGCATGTCACTCCCCTTCTTAAACAACTCCAGTGGTTGCCTATCGACCTCCGCTCCAAACAAAAACTCCTCACTCTAGGCTTCAAGGTTCTCCATCACCTTGCCCCTTCCTACCTCTCCTCCCTTCTCTCTTTCTACCACCCACCCCGCACGCTCCGCTCCTCTGCCGCCCACCTCCTCGCCGTCCCTCGGTCTCGCCTATCCCGCCGTCAACCCCTGGGTCACGTCCTCCCGCGGTCCTGGAACGCCCTCCCTCCTCACCTCCGCCAAACTGATTCTCTTTCCCTCTTCAAAACCTTACTTAAAAATCACCTCCTCCAAGAGGCCGTCCCAGACTGAGCTCCTCTTCCCCCTCTACTCCCTCTGCCATCCCCCTTTTACCTCTCCGCAGCTAAAGCCTCATTTTCCCCTTTTCCCTCTGCTCCTCCACCTCTCCCTTCCCATCCCCACAGCACTGTACTCGTCCGCTCAACTGTATATATTTTCGTTACCCTATTTATTTTGTTAATGAATTGTACATCGCCTTGATTCTATTTAGTTGCCATTGTTTTTACGAGATGTTCTTCCCCTTGACGCTGTTTAGTGCCATTGTTCTTGTCTGTCCGTCTCCCCCGATTAGACTGTAAGCCTGTCAAACGGCAGGGACTGTCTCTATCTGTTGCCGACTTGTTCATCCCAAGCGCTTAGTACAGTGCTCTGCACATAGTAAGCGCTCAATAAATACTATTGAATGAATGAATGAATGAATTGTGACGAGCTGAGTTTTCAGAGTAGGGGTAGAGAGGTGGGGGAGGAAAGAAGGAATCCTTTCTGCACAACTTACATCTTTGCCAAGGACAAATTCCAGGATGAGGATTCCTAAAAATAGTAGAAAAGGCCAATTGCCAGCCAGATATCTTACAGTGTGAATGGAAGAATTGCTTCATCAAATAGCTCCCCGCTAGATTTTCAGCTCCTCGAGGGCAGGGATCATGTCTCCATTTTCTCAAGTGCTCATTCATTGTCATTCTCCAGAGTCATCAGTGCAGTGCTGTGCACCCAGTGCTCCATCAATCAATCCCATTTGATAAAGGCTTTAATCAATCGAGAAATCATATTTATTGAGCTCTTACTGTGTGCAGACCACTGTATTAAGTGCTTGGGAGAGTACAGTATAACAGAGTTGATAGACATGTTCCCTGCCCACATCGAGCTTTCAGCCTAGAGGACATAAATTTCATTTACTGATTGGGAGAGGGATTCTCCACACGCTAAAACATCTACTCAAGAAAATTCAGTCCTTCTTCCCTCCTTACCTTCCTCTGTATCTCATATATTCCCCTACAACCAGGATTCACTTTGGGCTCTTCTTGATGATTCCCTAACAGTTCACTGAGATCATGGGATACTGTCATCCAGGGAGAATCAAGCCAGATTTGAGAATGCTCCTACCTGTAGTGTTCCACAGAAACCACAGAGAGTGTTTGAGCTCATAGTAAGCGGCAGATTTAATGAGTGTTCTTTAAGGCCATAGGGGTATTCAATAAACAGAGGGGGAAAAAAACACACAACTGTCTCAGAAGTTATGGAATGTAATGGACAAGTTTGTGGTCACTGGCAAGGGAAAAGAGAAAAATGCAGTTATTTGCTCTGGTTTTTGAATTAGTATGCAAGTAGTAAATGAAGTCTCCACACCAGAAGTGCACTTTCTCTTGTATTCCTCATGAGGAAATATTAGTTGCTTCATGAAAAAAGCACACACACCTTAGTCTTCACTCCTTAGGAGCAGCCATTGTGAGTTCATTCGATAACGTCAAGTGCTAAGCTATTGTGATGACCACTTAACCTTTGGACAGCATTCTATCTTTTTTTCTTAATAGCTGTTGTTAAGCGCTTACTATGTGCCAGGCACTCTATTAAGTGCTGCGGTAGATACAAGGTTGGACACAGTCCATGTTCCACATGGGGCTCACAGTCTTACAGATGAGGTAAATGAAGCACAGAGAAGTTAAGTGACTTGCCCAAGGTTACACAGTAGATAAGTTGAGGAGCCAGGAATAGAACCCAGGACCTCTGAATCCTAGGCCCTATTGACACTCAAACAGAAATATGAACAAATAAGAAGCAGAGGTAATCTGTTCAAATGCAAATGTTTCCTGCTAAGAACTTGAAGCCCTCTATAATACAAAGAAAATGAAATTTCACAGCAATAAAAGGCCCTTTAAGAAAAGAAAGAGATTCCCCAAAGCAGTGGGAGGGAAAATACCCCAATCCATGCCACTCTCCTCCCCAGAACTAGCAGAACTAGCGCTTAACAGATGCCACAGTTATTATTATCATTATTATTATTGCTATTACTATTAGCACAACAAGAGGAATAAAAGAGTAATTGCCAAATTGGTTTCCATTGTACATATTTATTTGGCCTTGGATATACTGGGACTTGCACCTTATTATTTTCTGGGAGCATCTTTAGTGAACAGGGAGCTTAAGCTTGTTTGTATTGCCTGGCTTGTTACAATTGTTAACCTGACTGGATCGTAGCCTGTTTTGATCACTTAAAAATGAAACCGGTTTTTACTGCAAATAATGCTGGAATTATTTCAAAAAGAAATATTCTATTTATTCTTTATTCGTTGCACATTTTAAAGAACCTTACATCCCTCTGCTTCCCCCCACCCCGACCCAATCTTCGATCAGTCAGCAATCTTACTAGCTGAACCACTGAACTACCTAATCAATAGATATTCAGAGTAGTAGAAGTAGTAATAGTATTTATTAAGCCTTTATTATGTGCAGAGCACTGTACTAAATGCTGGGAGGGAACGCACAGTTAGGAATCTATGGAATATGGGAACCTACAATGGATGGCCTTCATAATGACAATTGGGGTATTTGTTAAGTCCTTTATTATGGTGTCAAGCACTGTACTGAGCTCTGAGGTAGCTACAAGATAATCAGGATGGACACAGTCCCTGCCTACATGGGACTCACAGTTTAATGGGGAGGGAAAGCAGATATTGAATCCCCATTTTACAGATGAGGAAACCGAGGCCCAGAGAATTGAAGTGACTCACCCAAGGTCATCCAGCAGGTAAATGGCAGAGCAGGAACTAGAGCCCAGGTCCTCTGGCTCCCAGGTCTGTGCTCTTTCCACTAGATAGACCGTTTCATCCTGCATCCCGAAACCCTCTGGTGGTGACATCTTTGACAAAGTCTTTCCAGCAGGCCCCTGGCCAAGTTACAGTATGGTGGTGCTAATTGAGCAGAAATGGCACCGCTGTCTCAGGGCCCTGGCAAAGGGGCTTTGGAACCAGCTGCAGAACAAGTCTGCATGAGCTCTGGGTCAGCATTCCCTATGGGTGCCCATCGTGTCTCCCCCTTAATTCCCTTTCTGAATGTCGTTTGAACACTGGACTCTCCTCTGACTGCTCCTGCTTTCTCCTTAGATGACTCCTCATTCTCTCCTCATATGCTGACTCTCTATTAGCTCTTTTGCTCATCTCCCTTTGGCCTCACTTTCTCGAGGAGCTCATCAGTTCACAGTCCTATATCTTCTGCCTCTAGCCTACTCTCCAGCTGCATATATTCTCTGATCTCTCGATCTCTGGATCAGTTTCTCACAGATGCCTTATCTCAAACTCAGTCTGGTGAAAATGGAACTTCTCTTCCCTCCTAAGTCCTCCATTCCTCCTAACCTCCTTAGCTCTGCCAGCTATGCCTCTCTTTCTAAACATTACGCTCACCATCTCAGCACCATCTTGGACTCCTCTCCCCTGTTTGCCTTCATATCCAAATCAGCACCAAATCCTGCCCATCTTTATCCCATGCCATTTTTCCTGGGTCAGCTCATCCCTTTCCTCATCTCCTTGCCAGTCTCCCTGCCTCCGGTATCTCCCATCTCTGGCCCATCCTATGTGCAAAAGCCTTGAGCGGCTGCAGATCGCATCTCATATCCGACTTAAACTCTTGACCATCTGGTTCCAGACTCTCCTCTGGTTGGCTCCCCAAAACCTGCTGACCTCTTCTATTATGCCCCACCTGCAAAGCCTTATTGAAATCACATCTCCTCTAACAAGCCTTCCCCGATTAAGCCCTCATTTCCTTTTTCCCTCTCCCTTCTGTGCCTCCCTTGCACTTGGACCTGTAGTCTTTATCCGCTTCATATTCACCCCACCCTCAGCCCTACAGTTATGTCCATATCCATAATTTGTTTTAATCTCTGTCTCCCCATCTAGATGGTAAGCTCCTTGAGGGCAGGGGACGTGTCTACCAACTCTGTTATATTGTACTCTCCCAAGTGCTTAGTACAGTGCTCTGCACGCAGTAAGCACTCAATAAATACTACTGAATGGATGAATAAATGCTCTGTGCACAAGAAGTGCTCAATAAATCCGATTGAATGAATGAATAAATTTGATGATCATGCCCATGCCCTGAGTTCAACTCTCCAACCCTCAAGCCACTTCTCCCCGTCCCACCACCAGCATTTACTGCGTGCTAGATCCTTGGGGGAAATGCAAATATATATACATATATATCAAAGGTGATTCTGATTTTCATGTTACCCTGGCTCTCTTTCTAATCCCGGCTCTGCCAGGTGTCTGTTGTGTGATCTTGGGTAAGTCACTTAACTTCTATGTGCCTCAGTTACCTCATCTGTAAAATAGGGCTTAAGACTGTGAGCCCCACCTGGGACAACCTGATCACCTTGTATCTACCTCAGTGTTTAGAACAGTGCTTGGCACATAGTAAGCGCTTAACAGATACCATCATTATTATTATATTATTGTGCCTCAGTTACCTCATATGTCAAATAGGGATTAAGTCCTAGGTGGCAAATGGACTGTATTGAGCCTGATTAGATTGTATATACTGCAGCATTTAATAAAGTGCCTGGCACAAAGTGAACACTTAACACATAGTAAAGGCTCAATAAATGCCATTGATGGACTGATTGATTGATTGACCAATTCCTGATCATCCTCCCCAACTCACAAGACCACAATCCTGGACTTATCCATGATTCTTCTCTCTCTTTCAGAGTACAGTGCCCATCCCAGTTACTACAGTAGGAGAAAAGGTGGGATAAATGGGTCAAAGGTGGGAGAAATGAGAGTGAAGCATCGTGAGTAAATTGGCTTGAGACAAACATAGAGTGTGAGCTGGGGTGAAGGGAATGGATAAGTAGGGAGGAGAGATTTTTTTTTTAATAGTACTTGTTAAGCACTCACTACATGCCAGACATTGAACTATTGGGGTAGAAACAAGACAATCAGATTGGATACAGTTCCTGTCCCATATGGGGCTCACAGTCTAAGTGGGGCGGGGGGGAAGGATTTAATCCCCTTTTTTCAGTTGAAGTAACTGAGGCACAGAGAAGTGAAGTGACAAGACCAAGGTCACACAGCAGAAGAGGGGCAGAGCTGGGATTAGAACCTAGGTCCTCTAACTCCCAGGCCCGTGCCCTTTCTATTAGGCCATGCTGCTTCCCTAGAGTTGATGGAGTGCCTTAAAGCCAATGGCCAGGATTTGCTGCAGAGAGAAATAAGTAACCACTGGAGGCTCTCACCCCACACATCCAATCTGTCACCAAAACCTGCCGGTCTCACCTTTATAATATAGCCAAGATCCGCCCTTTCCTCTCCACCCAAACGGCTATCTTACTGTTATGGGCTCTCGTAATATCCCGGCTAGATTACTGTGTCAGCCTGCTCTCTGATCTCCCTTCCTCCTATCTCTCCCTGCTCCAGTCTATTCTTCACTCCGCTGCCTGGCTCATCTTCCTGCAGAAACGCTCTGGGCATGTCACTCCCCTTCTTAAAAACCTCCAGTGGTTGCCTATCAACCTCCGTGCAAAACAGAAACTTCTCACTCTAGGCTTCGAGGCTCTCCATCACCTTGCCCCCTCCTACCTCTCCTCCCTTCTCTCTTTCCACTGCCCACCCCGCACGCTCCGCTCCTCTGCCGCCTACCTCCTCACCGTCCCCCCGTTCTCGCCTATCCCACCATGAACCCCTGGGCCATGCCCTCCTGCGGTCCCGGAATGCCCTCCCTCCTCACCTCCGCCAAACTAATTCTCTTCCCCTCTTCAAAACCCTACTTACAGCTCACTTCCTCCAAGAGGCCTTCCCAGACTGAGCTCCCCTTCTCCCTCTACTCCCTCTACCACCCCCTTCACCTCTCTGCAGCTAAACCCTCTTTCCCCCCATTTCCCTCTGCTCCTCCCCCTCTCCCTTCCCATCCCCTCAGCACTGTACTCATCTGCTCAACTGTATATATTTTCATTACTCTATTTATTTTGTTAATGAAATGTACATCGCCTTGATTCTTTTTATTTGCTATTGTTTTAATGAGATGTACATCCCCTTGATTCTATTTATTGCTATTGTTCTTGTCTGTCCGTCTCCCCCGATTAGACTGTAAGCCCGTCAAAGGGCAGGGACTGTCTCTATCTGTTACCGATTTGTACATTCCAAGTGCTTAGTACAGTGTTCTGCACATAGTAAGCGCTCAGTAAATACTATTGAATTAATAAATGAATGAGATGTATGCAGAATGGTGTTTTAGGAAAATAATCTGGGCAGGAGAGTAAAGTTAGACCTGATGGGGGAGAGGCTGGCCTCAGAGAGACAGTGTAAGTAGGCCGATGCAGTGATGAAGGATTCCCTCCTGGGAAGAATGAAGATAAGCTAGGAAATAGAACAAATATGCTAGGATAAAATATCAAAATGAATCAGTGAATATTTCAATGAGGGAAGGAAATAATAATAATAATGATGTTGGTATTTGTTAAGCGCTTACTATGTGCAGAGCACTGTTCTAAGCGCTGGGGTAGATACAGGGTAATCAATTTGTCCCACGTGAGGCTCACAGTTAATCTCCATTTTACAGATGAGGTAACTCAGGCACAGAGAAGTTAAGTGACTTGCCCACAGTCACACAGCTGACAAATGGCAGAGTCGGGATTTGAACCCATGACCTCTGACTTGCAAGCCCGTGCTCTTTCCACTGAGCCATGTTGCTTTTCTAGTGTGTGTCTTGTTTCCGATGGACTCTCCCTCGTTCTCTATACTGTGTTCTGCCCTCAGATGTTCAGTAAAGACCATTAATCAAATAGGTCCAGCTGAATATTTTTATATACACAAGTGTTGAGGCTGGGTACATAAATCTGGGGCCAACTAAAAGTGATTGATGGTTCTGACCAATTGGATCTGATTTTGTTCAACCCGTCAATTACTCAACTGATGGTGTTTATTGAGCACCTATTCAGCTCTCCAGTAGAAACTCCTCACCTTCAGCTTTAAGGCACCCGATCAGCTCTCTCCCTACTGCCTCACCTTGCTGATTGCCTACTACAACCCCGCCCCTGCACTTTGCTCCTCCTATGCCAACCTACTCTCTGAAACCTCGATCTCATCTGTCTCGCCTTTGTCACGTTGCCCATATCCCTTCCTCCTCCCCAACTCTCTCCCCCTTCATATCCAACACACTGCCATTCTCCCCAACTTCAAAGCCCTACTAAAATCATATCTTCCCCAGGAAGCCTTCCCCGACTTACCTCTCATTTAGCCACCCTATTTTCCCTCCCTTCTATTTCACCTATAGATATGTGTTCACACCCCCCAGCACTTTATTTTAACGGTATTCGTTAAGCCCTTACTATGTTCCAGGCACTGTACTAAGCTCTTGAGGGGCAGTGTGGCGTTAGGGGAGAAAGTGCAGGCCTGGGGGTCAGAAAGACCTGGGATCTAGTCCTGGCTCCTCCACTTATCTGTTGCATGACCTAGGGCAAGTCATTTCACTTCCCTGTGCCTTAGTTACCTCATCTGTAAAATGAGGATTGAGGCTGTGAGCCTCCTGTGGGACATGGATTGTATCCAAACTGATTGCCTTGTATCTACTACAGCACTTAGAACAGTGCCTGGCACATGGTATGCACTTAACGAATACCATTAAAAAAAACTCAGTACAGTGTTCTGCACACAGTGAGTGCTCTAAAATATCATGGATCGATTGCTTAGTACATGCTGAGCACTGTATAAATCACTTGCAGACATGAGATTAATGAAAAAGCCTAAGCAGGCAAATTACACTGGACTCTGGACCCTCCTGCTTTCCTTTCAGGTGAAAGATGAAGAGGAGCCAAATAATTTCTTCCTTTGTTTTAGGAAATCCACAGGCAGCATTCAAAGAGAAGTCAGTGGTACATGAAGCAATGCTTAATCACTTCCTGGGCACCTACTCATTAGTGAGTTTCTGTAAAGGGGAGTTAGCATTGTGCATGGTTGTTTGAAATACGCAACTTCAAATTAGGATATTCAAGGTCCAGAACTGGTCTTTTTTCATAGTATTGGTTGTGTCTACTATGATCCAGGTGCTGAACTAAATGCTGGGGTAGATACAATCAGGTTAGATACAGTCCATGTCCCATGTGGGGCTCACCATCTTAATCCCTATTTTACAGATGAGGGAACCGAGGCAAAGAGGAATGAAGTGACTTGCCCAAGGTCACATAGCAAGCAAGTGGCAGAGCCGGCATTAGAATCCAGGTCCCTCTGACTCCCAGGACTCTGATCTATACACTAGGTCCCACTGCTTCTCAGTCCTGAGAAAGATGACTGGGGCAGGAGATGGTGCCAAAATCATTATCTCTTCATTGCTAGTGAGGGCAGTTCTTCTAAAACACAGGGGTTATATTCTTGAGGAACCTCAGGTTGTTAGGTCCACCACTAGCAGAAGGCCCCCTAATTCTTTCAGTCATTCAGTAGTATTTAGTGAGCACCTACTAAGTGCTAGAGAAGAGTACAGCTGAGGAGAAATTACACACAATCCCTCGTCCATAGTGCAACTCACTGTTAAAGAACACATTTGGTGGGGAGGAGGAAGACTAAGGACACACATGGAAATAATAAAACAGTAAACAATAAAAACAATGCAGTATCCTAAGAAAACAATGGCAACAATCCAAGCTCATGTACGTTCTGGAAAAGGGAGCAATTTTCCAGCTCTTTGTAGCCCGTTACAACAGGCCTGACCATTTCCGATGTTCCCTGTGTTCTCTCCATTGCCTTCTCAGTGCCCAGCTCTTAGAACAGTGCCCGGCACATAGTAAGCGCTTAACAAATACCGTTATTATTATTATTATCCTCTCCAAATCATGAAATCAAGGCCTAGTGAAAAGAGCCAGAGCTGGGGAGGCAGCAGACCTGGGTTCAAATCCCAGCTCCTCCACGTGCTGCTGTGTGACCTTGGGTAAGTCACTTCACTTTTCTGGGCCTCAGTTTCCTCATCTGTAAACTGGGGATTCAATTATCCATTCTCCCCACTCCAGCACTTGGTATAGTTCTTAGAGCAGAGTAAGTGCTTAACAAGCACCAACATTTTTCTTACGATTATCTTCTTTAAAGCCAATTGGCTTGCATAATTTCTATGGGCCACGATCTTGGAATGAGCCATCCACATGGAATAGAAAGGCAAGGCCACTTCCCCTGGCCTCAGATGTAGTCTCTTGTCTCTTCTCCCCATTTGCGGTTGGGCAGGACATAACTCACCACCAATGGGAGATGACTTTCTTAAATGCTTTGAAGTGCAGCATCATGTGGGAAACTTCCAAAGAGGAGTTTGGGCTTGAAAAAGAGAGTCAGAACAGGCTAGGAGATGCCAGAGATGTGACAGAAAAAAGGCTTCCTCTTGCCTTAATTTAACAATCCTTAATTTGGTCCAATCTGCCCGTGTCTCTCAATCAATCGATTGATCGATGTTATTTGTTGAGCATCTGACCAATCTGACATACCCTGAAACCATCTGCAGGGTTTCAGGTAGGTGTCAGGAAGTGAACTGGTGCGGGGTAGGAGGAACATGGAGTTGGGAGAGGAAGCCACACCCTGGAGATGCTACGCCTAGAAAAAGGGGAATTTGTTTCATTCTTGTGGAACACTGAATCCTCCTGTGTTTATTAATTTTGAAGAAGCGGTCCCATGAATGTGAGGGCCCACATATTTGCCTTGGAGCCTAGGCTGATTCCTCTTCTTGTTTACTGCAGTCTGTGGAAACAGGAATTTTTTTTTCTTTCTTTCCTTTCCCTGTGCACCAAAAGGCTATTCCCTTCTTCTCTTGAATGCATCCGAAGAGAATCTAAGGTGGAGATGATTCCATTTTGCTAAGCGGATTTGATGGAAAAAATGGAGGGTGTTTTTTGTTGTTGTTTTGAGGTTTTTTTCCCGTGTGGAGGGGGATGCTGAATAGAACTGACTTGAGACCCACCAGATAGGCGATAGAGACCACAATCTGCTCCAGGGGCCTGCCTCTGTCACATCAGTGGCCATTACTGGGACCCAGAGGCGGTGAGAAGAGCCTCTACAGCTTGGGGAATGAAGAAATGGGAGGTTTAAGGCTCGGGGAAACTGCGTCTCCCACAGAAGAAGCTGAAAAGATCGAGATAAGATTAGTGACATATGTAAAGGCCCAGATACTGTGTGAATAGGCTGAAGCCTGAAGTAATAGGGAGCCCGTGTTCCTCTCAATCTTCCAAGATAAGCTGTTCCATCCAGAATTATCAGCCACCAATCTGCAGGGTATCAGGCTGAAAATGAAGTTTCAGACTGCTTTGATTCCTCATCCATAAATGAGAAAGTGCCTGAAGGATCTTTATTTATTCGCACTCCCACCGAAACACTCTTCAAAAAGTGCCAATATACTAGCAACAGATGCATAAAGCCTCCCTTGCTTTGATTGACAGAACATGATATAAAGCAACCCTCACTTGACATTTCAGTTTCATAAGGCTCCTAGCAGGGGGAAAGGAAAAAAAAAACCCGAAAAGATTCCTGCACGAGGAAATAAAGGGGATTTATGCAAACACACAGAGAATGTTTTCAGAATCAAATTGAACAGTTTTCTTCTTTCAGGTCCTTATTTGACACCTTGTGTTGCTGATGAATCATTTCAGCAGTGGTAATTTCAGCCATGTGCTTATTAAATGTTTATGGCTTATTAAAACAGAGTATTTCCATGTTAATGTCTCTTGATTACTGGGTACTTAAGGTCTCAGTTTATAAAATGATTGGTACATTCGCTCTTGTGGGGCATGGGGAGGTGTTTACCTTGAAGTATGAACTTCGTTTTTTTATCAGCCTGGACATTTAGGGTCCCAGATAAGCAACTGTGTGAAAAACCCGACACACTGCCCACCCCCACGTACCCCTCAACCCACCCCCAAAGCCTTTACATTTTGTGTGGGACCCCACCAGGCCATCTTATATATTTTTGGACTTTCGTCACCCTTGAGATTTCTCTGGAAGTAAAAATGCACCACCTCCATTTGAATCTCCCCAGACTTACATGTAAACCTCACTTTGGATATGAGAACAAATTGAATGCCTCCATGTCTAGGTCATAAAACCCGACTCAGAAATAGTCTGAGTGATGCCAACTTGGACTGATGTTTCCTTTCCACACTAGCATTTCCTTTTCTATGATTCTCTCTTTTTCCTTGCTTTGAGATAGGTTATTGCCATTATCCTTATTCTCCCAGAAGTCATTTCCTATTGCAATAACTCAGTCTTCCCAGGTGATCACGAAAGGGAGCTCCAAATTCAAATGCTGATTTTGAATCATTCAGAAGTCGCATTGGAGAGGGTGCACCGCAGGCCAATGAAACTGGAAAGACAGGCGGGAGGCAGGAGGGTGGGACAGGGCTGACAGGTCTCAGGTAAGTCCTCTCTATCACCAACATAACCTACTCATAACTAACTCCTCCTGCATTTTCCACTTTTCAGTGGTATTTATTGAATGCTTACTGTTTGCAGAGCACCGTACTAAGCGTATGGGAAAGTACAACACAGCAGAGCTGGTAGATGTGATCCCTGTTCACAAGGAGCCTGTGGAAGCTTGAGAAGCACCGTGGCCTGGTGGCTAGAGCCCGGGCCTGGGAGTCAGAAGGACCTGGGTTCTAATGCCGTCTCCTCCACTTGTCTGCTGTGTGACCTTGGGCAAGTCACTTCACTTCTATGGGCCTCAGTTCCCTCATCTGGAAAATGGGGATTAAGACTGGGAGCTCCATGTGGGACAGGGACTGTGTCCAACCTGATTAGCTATATCTACCCCAGTGCTTAGAACAGTGCTTGACACATAGTAAGCACTTAACAAATACCACCATCATCATCATTGAGGCGCTTCCATTGTACAGGGACTTTGTAACAATGACAATAATGATTATAACAGTGATAATAATAATTGTAATTTTTAAGCAGTATGTGCCGTGCACTGTACTGAGAACTGAGGTGGACTCAAGATAATCAGATTGGACACAATCCTTGTCCCACATAGAACTCACAGGCTAAGTAGGAGGGAGTAGGATTTAATCTCCAGTTTACAGATGTGGAAACTGAGGCCCAGGGCAGTTAAGTGAATTGGTCACAGTCACACAGCAGACAAGTGGTGGAGCCAGGATTAGAACCCAGGTCCCCTGATTCCCAGGCCTCTGATCATGTGAAGTCAAGCCGGTGTTTTCCTTTGTCATCCCATATTTTGGTGTTTTCTCTTTTGAGGGGGAGGGAGAGAAGAATCAGGAAGCTGGAGAACAGCTGATCTTGGAAGCCATAATGACGTTCTCTCGACCTGGAAGGGGAACCTTTCTCGGAGTTAATCGTGAAACAAGAAACAAACAGTGCCGCCCAAAGTTAATTTAGTGATCAGCCGCCATAACTCTGGGTAGAATCTCTTCAGTATTTCATTGACTCTCAAGCCAAAAAAACACACTCGGATGAATGCGACATTGTGATTCCAGGCATGGCAATAATAGATGAGTTCCCACATATGTTTGAAGTGGACACAAAAGAATGTCAGCTTGTAATGGATGTCTTTCCAGTGGTAGGTGGATAGAAATTCAGGCCAGTTTAATAAGCTGCTCTTGCTCCCTGTAAATGCTTGGTCTTTCTCTAGGCCAAGACTAAACCCTGCTTGGTACACACTGAATTTCAGTCCCCTGGAATTCTGGGACTTGTAGTTCTGGCATACCAGAATGCTGAGGGACTCTAACCTCCTCATTTATGTTCCCTTCCTCTTCTTCCCTTCCTTCCCTTCCATTCATTGATCCTGACCTCTGGCGATTGTCAGAGGCCAAAGGAAAACACACAAGAGGTTTGAGGTGGTATCCTAAAGCCCTACTTGTAAACAAACATAATGCGGCCAGTTTGAAAGCCATGCTCTTCTTCTAAACTTTCACTAGTTACTTAAAACTGTCCCCTAGTTAAATTTCCAAGCCTCAGCAGTGAACCTCGGTAATGCTGGCTGAGACCCTTTCGAAAGGTAAAGGTAAAGGCAAAAATGTCCCAGGGGCTAATCCTCTCCCTGATCCCCAGGAGACATGAACAATGGATAAAAATTATGTGAGAGAAAAAGGAACTCACTTATTATGTAAGATCCATCTGAACATATTCCACCAAAACATGAGAGTGAAAAAAGCCCCACAGCTTAAAGCTGTGTCACGCAGCAGTTGAGTAGCGGCGCTGGGATTAAAACCCAGATCCTCTGATTCCCTGGCCCGGGCTCTCTCCACTAGACCATGCTGCTTCCTAAACCCAACTTATCTTATCTTATATATTACTACCCCTTGTGGAGGATATATATATATATGAATAAATATACACACACATATTCATATATATACCTATATAATATTCTACATATATTTATATAACTCAACATATATATATATATATATATATATATATATATACTCTAGGTATACTAGAGTGTGTGTATATATATATATATATATATACATATACTGTACACATAGATTATATTCTACAAATATCACATGTGGATATTATTCCACTTATATAGCATGCTAGGGAGGTGGAGTAATTATGTGACTACAATCAGCACCTCATCAGACTGTGCTGGGACATGTCCCTCAAGCTTAGAAGAAGAAAATAAAGATAATGATAATGATAATGCTTTCTCATCACCTGAAGGATTTGGGTCCTTTCTTCTTTCCCCCATAAACTTCATTTCCACCCTTCCTCTCCCACTGAAGGATTTTTCCAGGCAGATCATTTTGGGCAGAGAATGTGTCTGCTAGCTCTAGCCCTCCCAAGTGCTTAGTACAGAGCTCTATACGTAGTAAGCACTCAATAAATGCCACTGATTGACAGATCAGGTGTCTAATTGGAAATTTTATGAAAGTAAGAAAGATTACAAATGTAGAGTTGGGCTGAGACCCTCTGGGCGGGGGGGGGGGGGGGGAGAGAGAGAGAAGAGAGAGAAGAGAGAGGAGAGAGAGAGAGAGAGAGAGAAGGGTTCCATAGGTCAATACATGCTTCTCAGCTCAGAATTGTGATTTGAGAAATGACCTCTGGGAAATAAACTCTCGCCAAGGTAGGGCAAGCCAATCAATCCGTGAGAAGAGCAGTAGTAGTGACTGTAGGTGCAACATGTTTATCCTGGGGGTGGGAGACATTTCTGATAATAGATTACTCTCAGGACTTTTGCAACCTACCTCAAGGCCATGCTGACTTTCAGCTGTTCCAATACTTCATGTGGAAAATGCCTCGGGACGCTGGAAAGGATCCATTACAGGTGTGCATTGGCTAAATTACATTTGATTGGATTATGGGCTCCCCAAGCATCTTTTGCTGATCATCCTCCCCTGAGAATAGAATCTCACAGAGATACCACCGGTTGATAGGGGTTTGGGTGAGTGGAACTTTCAAACAGTGGCTTCTATCTGTAATTTTATGAGCCCCCTCGCTGCCCCCACCCACCCACCACAGCCTAAGCCCCAGAAGGGACTCTTAATGGACAGAAAAATACCCCAAGATTTCCTGCCTAATAATAATAATAATGATGTTGGTATTTGTTAAGCGCTTACTATGTGCAGAGCACTGTTCTAAGCGCTGGGGTAGATACAGGGTAATCAGGTTGTCCCACGTGAGGCTCACAGTTAATCTCCATTTTACAGATGAGGTAACTGAGGCACAGAGAAGTTAAGTGACTTGCCCACAGTCACACAGCTGACAAGTGGCAAAGCCGGGATACCTTCATTGTGGTATTTGGTATATGCCAGGCACTGTACTAAGTGCTGGGGTGGATCCAAGCAAATCAGGTTGGACACAGTCCCTGTCCCACATGGGGCTCACTGTCTCAATCCTCATTTTACAGATGAGGTAACTGAGGCCCAGAGAAGTGAAGTGATTTGCCCAGTGTCTTACAGCAGACAAGTGGCAGGACTGGGATTAGTACCCAGGTCCTTCTGAGGCCCAGAACTGTGCTCTATCCACTAGCCCATGCTGCTTCTGTGGGCAGGGCCAACCTGCCAGAAAAGAATCCCCAAGGGTAAAGCAGACGGGTCCAATGGCAGGAATTCTAACCTTCAAGAATTGGTGTAGCTATGACCTCTAAGTCAGATAATAATGCAGATAATAGCTCTACCCTGTGAAGCCGTATTGAAGTTGTTTTTAAAGTTCTTCTCATTTGAAAGTTGCCTCAACTCATTTCCTAAACTGACATTTATAATTTGTTGGAAGAGGTTTTAAAAAAAAAGCAACACATATATTGGATTTTACTGGTTAACATCTCTCATCCTCATTCATGATAAAAAGTCTAAATTGGAGAGTGTGTCAGTGCAAGAAATCACTTCCTCTGGGAGAGGGGAGAAGAGTGAATAAAATATGGAATGCAAAACACAACACAAAACATCCAACTGGCTATTACCTAACAATTAGGTAACACAGGGATGCCAAATGATTTCCACTGGTCAAGGCAAAATAGGTTACATTATGGTTCAGATCATGTGATTTTTAGAAAGATCAAAAATATTAATCCATTTCCACAAATGCTCCCAGTACTCCAAGGTCTTTAGTTCCTATCATTCATTAATTCATTCATTCATTCATTCAATAGTATTTATTGAGCACTTACTATGTGCAGAGCACTGTACTAAGCGGTTGGAATGTACAATTCAGCAACAGATAAAGACAATCCCTGCCCATTGACGTGCTTACAGTCTAATCGGGGGAGAAGACAGACAAAAACAATTAGCAATAAATAGAATCAAGAAGATGTAAATCTCATTAACAAAATAAATAGGGCAATAAAAATATATGCAAATAAGCAGATGAGCACAGTGCTGAGGGGACGGGAGGGGGGAGGAGCAGAGGGAAAGGGGGGGAAGGGGGCTTAGCTGCGGGTAAGTGAAGGGGGGGCAGAGAGGCAGCAGAGGGAGCAGAGGGAAAAGGGGAAGGTCAGTCTGGGAAGGCCTCCTGGAGGAGGTGAGCTCTCAGTAAGGCTTTGAAGAGGGGAAGAGAGTTAGTTTGGTGGAGGTGAGGAGGGAGGGCATTCCAGGACAGCAGGAGGACGTGGGCCAGGGGCCGACGGCAGGATAGGCGAGAACGGGGGACGGTGAGGAGGTGGGCGGCAGAAGAGCAGAGCCTACGGGGTGGGCAGAAGAAAGAGAGAAGGGAGGAGAGGTAGGAGGGGACAAGGTGATGGAGAGCCTTGAAGCCTAGAGTGAGAAGTTTTTGTTTTGTGCGGAGGTTGATAGGCAACCACTGGAGGTTTTTAAGAAGGGAGTGACATGCCCAGAGCGAGATGAGCCTGGCAGCGGAATGAAGAATAGACTGGAGCAGGAAGAGACAGGAGGAAGGGAGATCAGAGAGAAGGCTGGCACAATAATCCAGCTGGGATATTATGAGAGCCTGTACCAGTAAGATAGCCGTTTGGGTGGAGAGGAAAGGGTGGATCTTGGCAATATTATAAAGGTGAGACCTGCAGGTCTTGGTGATGGATTGGATGTGTGGGGTGAATGAGAAAGCCAAGTCAAGGATGACACCAAGGTTGCAGGCTTGAGAGACGGGAAGGATGGTCGTACCATCCACAGTGACAGGGAAGTCAGGGAGAGGACAGGGCTTGGGAGGGAAGATAAGGAGCTCAGTTTTGGACATGTTGAGTTTTAGGTGGCGGGCAGACATCCAGGTAGAGATGTCCTGGAGGCAGGAGGAGATACGAGCCTGAGGGGGGAGAGGATGGGATAGAGATGTAGATTTGTGTGTCATCTGCATAGAGATGATAGTTGAAGCCGTGAGAGCGAATAAGTTCACCGAGTGAGTGTAGCTGGAGAACAATAGAGGGCCAAGAACTGACCCTTGAGGAACTCCTACAGTTAGAGGATGGGAGGGGGAGGAGGAGCCTTCGAATGAGACTGAGAATGAACGGCCAGAAAGATAAGAGGAGAACCAGGAGAGGACGGAGTCTGTGAAGCCAAGGTGAGATAAGGTGTGGAGGAGAAGGGGATGGTCTACAGTGTCAAAGGCAAGATCTGCGCCTCGGTACTTTCCCAAGCCCTTAGTACTGGGTCTTGCTCTCAGAAGGTGCTCAACAAATACCATCCCTATTATCTCATTTAGCCACTCTGCCATTCTCAGACAACAAGTGAGTTCATGTCAATCACACTTCATTCAGTGATAATAGTATTTGTTAAACAATAATGGTATTGTTAATGGTATTTGATAATGATATCTGGTAACAATGTTAATGTTAATGATAATGGTATTTGTTTGGTAAAAGTTAATACCTTACTAGGTACCCAAGCCCTGAACTAAGCACTGGGGTAGATACAAGATAATCAGGTCAGACACAGTCCTTTCCCCATATGGGGTTCACAATCTAAGTAGCAGGGAGAACAGGCATTGAATCATCCCCAATTTACACAGTGCTAAGTACAGTGCCTGGCATATAGTAAGCGCTTAACAAATACCACAGTTATTACATAAGAAAATGGAGGCCCAGAGAAGTGAAGTGACTTGCCCCAAATCATATATCTGGTGAGTGGCAGACCTGGGTTTAGAACCTGAGTTCTTCTGACTCCAGGGTCCCTGCTCTAGCCACTTGGCCACACTGTTTCTGTAGCTTGATTGATTGCAGAACCTCTGGCCATCCATTAAGACTCCACTGCATCTTCCTCCAGTTTCCCAGCCTAAATTGAGGGGGAGACAGCTACATGGTTCCTGTTGGACAAAATCTTCCAAAGTGGAAAATGGGCTAATAAATGCTTCTTGGGTAATCTGGGCCCTTAAAAATGAAAGTTCAGAATCAAGAAGAGATTTGGTGACAAGCTTCCTGCTGCCAGTATAGGTCTAGGCTGATCGAACGATCAATCAATCAATGATACTTATTGCTTATATAATTCCTTGGTTTTATTCCCGAAGTGTTCTCACATTAAGAGTCTATACATACTCTATTGCAGCAGGCTCTCCCAAGCACTTTATTCAGTGCCCTGCTCACAGTAAGCACTCCATAAATGCCACTGATGAATTGATCTTAGAAGGCAGGAAGTGTGTCTACCAACTGTAGTGTACACCCTCAAGGGCTTAGTGCAGTATTCTGCACAGAGTAAGTGCTCAAGAAATACCACTGATGGATGATGGATGGTCTCATTTTTCCCCTCGAAAATGAAGTAGGTATACAGGCATGTATTATCATCCCTATTTTGCCAATGAGGAAACTGAGGTCCAGAGAAGCAGCATGGCCTATTGGAAAGAGAATGGGCCTAGGAGTCAGAGAACCCGGGTTCACTTCCCGCCTCTGCCCCTGTTTTGCTGTGTGAGTTTGGAAAAGACACTTAACCTCTCTGGGCCTCAGTTTCCTTATATGTAAAATGGGGATTCAATACCCGTTCTCCCTCCCACTTAGGTTGTGAGGCCCATGTGGGACAGGGACCATTTCTGATCTGATGATCTTGTTTCTACCCCACTGCTTAGAATAGTGCCTGACCCAGAGTAAGTGCTTAATGATTATCATCATCATCATCATTAGAGAGGATAATTGAATTGCCCACACAATCATCTAGCAGGCTGGCAGCAGAGCTCATATTTGAACCCAGGACCTCAGGCTCCCACTGGAGTAGAGGCTGATCCACCTCAATCAAAGAACAGTTCCCTGGGCACAAGCCAAAGGGAGGATGTGACAATCCTTTGAAAACAGGGCAATTCAGAATAGATGATCACTGTGGTATTTGTTAAACACTTACTTTCTGCCAAGCACTGTACTAAATGCTGGGGTAGATACAAGATCATCAGGTAGATCTGAGATCCTCATCCCTGTCCTACATGAGGCTCACTGTCTAAGTGGGAGAAAGAACAGGTCTCGAATTCCCATTTCACAGATGAGAAAACTGAGGCCCAGAGAAGTGAAGTGACTCATCCGAGGTCACACAGCAGACAAGAAGCTTGACTTAGAAGCCAAGTCCTCTCACTCCCCTGTCAGAGTTCTATCCACTGGGCCACAGCTGCTTCCTCCAGCCCCAGGGAATGGGAGGAGCCAAAGTTCAATTAGGAGCTCAGTGCCTGGTCATAAATGGTTGGTGAAACCATCCAAATGCCTGGTCCTGCCATCCCCACACTGGCATGCCTTTCCACATCTCTTATGAAATACCAGGAGTTGGACTTGCATGTGCATGTGTGGAGCTGGTGGTTTTATGAGCCATCCCAGGCCCCGCACCTGCTCGGCAGAAGGCGGGATCGAGGCGCCAGTCTGCACTTTTTAGAGGAGGTTTTTCCTTTGTGACTCGTTTTAAAGAGACCATGTGGGGTTCCTGCTATAACTACCCAGAGACTCACCATCCTGGACAAATTTTCTCTTCTCCTTCCTGGTTTCTGTGGGAGATGTGGGGCCCAAGTCAGAGGTGAGGGCTGGGAGATGAGAGAAGGTTTTCTTAAAAAAGAAAAAAGATAAAATAAAATAAAACAAAACCCTGTCTGTGTTTTTGCCCCATTCGGTCAGTACAGTTTTGTTAAGGAGAAAAAGGCAAAAAAAAATCAACAGAGGAATTGAAAGGAACAAAGACCACTCATTTTCGATTAAATTCTCTATGCTGCAGGAATTCCCTAAAGTGCATCATGAAGCACTCTGTGATATTCAGCCAATCCTGCTCCCAACCAAACCCTGTAATTTTGCCATTTTTCCCTTTTATAGGCTATATTGAAAAGGACGGGACAAACGACATTCCTGACCCAAATCAAGCACATCTGCTTTCATCATTTTCACAGGAGGGTTTTAGCTTGAGTTTTGTTTTGCTTTTTTAGCATGCTTCAATTCACGGTCCCTAGGTCTCAACCGGAAACATTCATTAGGGACCTTCTAATAGAGCACAGGCCTGGAAGCCGGAAGACCCGAGTTATAATCCCAGCTCTGCTGATTGCTTGCTAGATAATAATGTTGGTATTTTTTAAGCGCTTACTATGTGCAGAGCACTGTTCTAAGCGCTGGGGGAGACACGGGGGAATCAGGTTGTCCCACATGGGGCTCACAATCTTAATCCCCATTTTACAGATGAGGTAACTGAGGCCCAGAGAAGTTAAGTGACTTGCCCACAGTCACACAGCTGACAAGTGGCAGAGCTGGGATTCGAACTCATGACCTCTGACTCCAAAGCCCATGCTCTTTCCACTGAGCCACGCTGCTTCTCTATATGCTAGATGACCTTGGGTGCTTCACTTAACTTCTCCTGCCTCAGTTTCCTCAACTGTAAAATGGGGATCAAATCCTACTCCCTCCTATTTAGACTGTGAGCCCCAAGTGGGATGGACTGCATCCAACTTGATAACCCCAGAGCTTAGAACAGTGCTTGATGCACTTAACAAATACCATAAAACAAACAAAGAAACAAAAACATTCAGTTCATATCTCCCCACTCCTAAAGAACCTCCAGTAGTTGCCCATCCACCTCCGCATCAAACAAAAACTCCTTACTAGCGGCTTTAAAGCACTCGATCAGCTCACCTCATTGTACCTCACCTCACTAATCTCTTACTACAGCCTGGCCCACATGTTCCGCTCCTCTGGCACCAGCTTACTCACTGGGCCCTGATCTCGTCTAACTCGCCACTGACCCTTTTTTCACATCCTCCTTCTAGCCTAGAACTCCCTTCCCTTCCATATATGCCAGACCACCACTCTCTCCACCTTCAAAGCACAATTAAAGTCACATCATCTCCATAAGACCTTTCCTGATTAAGCTCTCTTCCCCCCAGCTCGCTCTACCTTCTGCATCATCCTCACACTTGAATCTGTGACCTTTGGACATTTGATATTTGGCCCAGCCCCAACCCTACAGCTCTTATGTACATATCTTTAAATTATTTATAATAAATCACCTTTTTATTCATATTAATATCTGTCTCCCCCTCTGAACTGTAAGCTCATTATGAGCAGGGAATATGTCTACTAATTCTGTTGTGTTGTACTCTCCCTTGTGCTTAGAATACTGCTCTGCATATAGTAAGTGCTCAATAAGTACCACTGATTGATTGATTGATTGATGAACCCTAGAGCTAGCCAAAAGGCACTCTTTAGAGGAACTGAGGCTGATCGTTCCTATTTGTTCAGTATTGGATGTCAGTAGTGGAAGCAATTTTATTGCCTTTGTTCTTGTCTGTCCGTCTCCCCCGATTAGACTGTAAGCCCGTCAAACGGCAGGGACTGTCTCTATCTGTTGCCGACTTGTTCATTCCAAGGGCTTAGTACAGTGCTCTGCACATAGTAAGCGTTCAATAAATATTATTGAATGAATGAATGAAAGCAATTGAAACTACCAGTTTCAGTAATTCATGTATATTTTGCCCAGGATCAGAAACTAAAGAACCTCCCTCTTTCCCCTCCCCCTCCACCTGGCAAAAAACAACGTAGAAGAGAACAAACTACATAACAAGCATGTTAGCGTCATGAATCATATAGTTCAATTTGAGGTAGAATTGTGTCAGCATTGCCACGCCTCATACAGTGCTCTGCACAGAGTAAGTGCTCAGTCAATACTATTGAGTGAAGAATGGTGCCCCTCTCATTGCGCCTACAGAGTTTCCAGTACTCTACCAGTCTCGACTATGGAAGAAAGAGTTGACCAAAGGCATACCCATTCCATTCCTAGCTTGGACAGTGGCTAGGGAGTGGAAGGCAATCCGCTACAAGTCAAAACTCACCTGTGCTGGCCAGCAGCAGGATGGGAGAGAGTCGAGGGCGAAGACTCAAGTTTACTGCATGGGAAGAATGCAGTGGTAGACCACTTCCATATTTTTACCGAGGAAACTCTATGGATCCACTACCAGAATGATCGCAGATGGAGGTGGGGCGTTCTGGGAGAGATGCATCCGTGGAGTAGCTACCTGTGTGTCGGAGATGACTCAACAGCATAATACAGAACAAGAAGAATGAGGCACACTAAACAGAATCTCAGTTTTCACCAGTTCAGCAGATAGGATCACAAAAAACAGTACTTTTCTAAATCCGTTGTCAGGGACAGAAACACAACCCGACGGCTTACCCCAGCATTCCTGCTACATATCAATCAGTCGATCAATCAGTTATTTATTGAGCACTTACTGTGTTCAGAGCATTGTTCTAAGTGCTTGGAAGAGTACCACACAACAATATAACAGACACATTCCCTGCTGCCTACTTTCCCCACGGAAGACCTCATCTTCCATTGACAAATCCCAAGACTAGGGTTGCTTGACTAATTGTACATTACAACATTCATTTTCTAGAATCCAGTGCCACCTTGCAATTAACCCTGCTATAACTCATCCTTCCTCCATGCCAATGAACGTGGCCCCAGGAATGCTGTCAATTTAATAATAGCTTTTTCTCTGCCAAAAACCCTACTCCCCCCACCCCTCTTGTTGTTTTGTTGGAGAGTTGACATTGTTCCAAATTGGGTTAAAATAAACATCAATGTTGAAAGTCTTTTGGAAAAGAGACAGGCAGAAAGAACCTAAACTTGGATATGGTTGGCATGCTCATTCTCACAAATCCTGCAACTATGGTTTTTTTCATGCTTGAGATACATGCTGTGTGACCTTGGGCAAATCACTTCACTTTTCTGTGGCTCAGTTACCTCATCTGTAAAATGGGAATTGTGAGCCCTATGTGGGATGGGGGACTGAGTCCAACCCGATTTGCTTGTATTACCACCAGCACTTAGTACAGTGTCTGGTACATAGCAAGCACTTAAATACAATTATCATTATTATTATTATTATTAATAATGTTGGTATTTGTTAAGCGCTTACTATGTGCAGAGCACTGTTCTAAGCTCTGGGGGAGATACAGAGTAATCAGGTCATCCCACGTGAGGCTCACAGTTAATCCCCATTTTACAGATGAGGTAACTGAGGCACAGAGAAGTTAAGTGAATTGCCCACAGTCATACAGCTAAGTGGCAGAGCCGGGTGTCGAACTCATGACCTCTGACTCCGAAGCCCAGGCTCTTTACACTGAGCCACGCTGCTTCCCAAAAATAATAATATTATTATTATTCATCCCGGTGCTCTCCAGTCCAGGCACCCAAGCGTGCCCCTCTGATATCATTGGATTACGTTCCTCAAAAATGCATTGGTATCGTGAATGGTTGTTTCATGGGGTATCTTTTCCCTTAGATTTACATCCAGCAAGTTACTTTCTTTTCCAGAAGTGACAGTTGAGTCCTACAGAGAAGTAAAATTTTCATTATGGATTCCTTCCCATCCCATCGTCTTCTCACTCCACCCCTTCCCTACCCTTCCTGACCACCCTCCGACCTGAATCCCCAGTGCTCCCCCCGCCACCTCCCCTGAGAAGGGGCAAGTGTCTACAGTTCAGGGTTCAGGGTCGGGGCCAAGAAAGTAGTCTGGAGCAGGCAAGGTGAGGGGAAAATGGGGTTGGGCAGAGAGTTGCCTTACCTGCAGCTGTTGGACGTAATGCCAGAGCCGGGTGTACATTTAGCTGTTTCACTATGAGCTTCGGATGGAACACTGTTAGGGAATCAGGCCAACGTCAATCTACTCACTGTACCTCGATCTCATCTATCTCACCACTCCCTCCTTGCCTACATCCTCCCTCTGGCCTGGTACTCCCTCCCCCTTGGTATTCAACAGACCACCACTCTTCCATTCATTCATTCATTCATTCATTCAACTGTATTTATTGAGCGCTTACTGTGTGCAGAGCACTGTCCTAAACTCTCGGGAGAGTACAATACAACAATAAACAGACACATTCCCTGCTCGCAATGAGCTTACAGTCTAGAGGAGAAACAGACTCATTAACTTTAAAGCACTAAATCACCTTGCCCCCTCCTACCTCACCTTGCTACTACAACTCAGTCCGCACACTTCGCCCCTCTAATGCTAACCTTCTCCCTATGCCTCAATCTCGTCTATCTCACCGCCGACTCCTGGACCTAGTCCTGCTTCTGGCCTGGAACACCCTCCCTCCTCAAATTTGATGGACAATTCTTCTCCCCACTTTCAAAGCTTTATTGAAGGCACATCTCCTCCAAGAGGCCTTCCCTGACTAAGCCCCCCTTCTTTGCTCTTCTACCACTCCCTTCTGCGTTGCCCTGATTTGCTCCCTTTGTTCATCCCCCCTCCCAGTCCCACTGCACTTATGTCCATATCTGTCATTTATTCATTTATATCAATGTCTGTCTCCCCCCTCTCTTCTCCTTGTGGGTAGGGAATGTGTCTGTTTATTGTTGTATTGTACTCTCCCATGTCCTTAGTACAGTGCTCTGCACACAGTAAGTACTCAATAAATACAACTGAATAGAACAGAAACAAAAGACAGGGCCCCTGCCCACCAGGTACTTACTGTCCAAACTAAACTGGAGGATGTGAGCCAAACGATGACCTTTTTGCAAATGCCCCTAAGCTCATTTTTTTAATGGTATTTGTTAAGCCCTTAGTATGTGCCAGGCACCGTACTAAGCACTGAACCAGGACCCTGATCGAGCCCCTTCTACAGTTTGCAAAATAACTGGAAAAGCCCGAAGTGAAATTAGTCAAGCAAGGATGATTAAGCATATATGCAAATCAGCCCGAATATAAGCAAATAAGGCACCAATTCATCCTCTCTCTTAAACTTTCCGTTTTACCCATTAATTGAGATGTAGCCACTTGTAAATGTAGAAATCAACAGTTGGGTATTTTCAAAGACCTCAGAGCAGTTCCCCATTCCCCCCAACCCTCCCCTCTGCCTGAGGTTCTAATAAACTGTTCACTGTCAATGAGGAGGAGGAGGAGGAGGAGGAAGAAAAGCAAGGAGCCTGGGTAATCTATTTAATAATTTTACTGAAGGTTTATCTCAGAGAAAAACCCAGGTCTTTCTCTTCGCCATCCATTTCAGGGAAAGGATGAGGACTGGACTAAGCCCTTGGAGAGGGCAATCCAATAGAGTCAGTAGACATGATCCCTGCCCTCGAGGAGCTTACAATCTAGTGACAGGCAGCAGCAGTACGTGGAGACTGATCCTGAAGCTAGCTGGAGAAACCTGGATGAAACGTCCATCAGGTCAAGGACAAGCAAACCATGGTCACCATCCATCAGTAACACAATGCCTCAATGTCTGCAGGTCCACAAATGTGTGGCTTTTTATATGCCTGTGTTTGTTTGGGATTTTCATCCATGCCTATAAAATGATATTTAAAATTTTTATCGTCTGTATCTCAGGCAGGGAAAATAAATCATTCCTTTCACTTTTTTCTGATTAGCTTTCACATTTTGCGAAACGGCTTCCTTGAAATAACGGCAGTGATGATGCCACGTGCATTGTACACGAATAGCTCAGAAATAATATATGTGCTAATTACCTTAAGTACTTGTTTATTTTCAGCATCGCACATTACATTTTTAAAATTCAGAAAAAGTGAATTGGGATGTTTCCTTTGACCAAAAGCAAACATCTTGATTTTAGCATCCAATTATGCATGGATGAAGAGCTAAGCTAATAACTAATTTTCATCTCTCCTACACAAACACCAATCTGACGAGAGCAAAAGCGTGTGTTTTTTACTCGATGTTTACTCATACTAGCCCAAAGCCTACAACAGGTCAGTGAAGAAACTAAAGCCCGTGCTGATCGATTCCATGCTAGAAGTGGGATTTGGCTAAGCACTTGTCTACATATCCATAATTTATTTATTTGTTTTAATGTCTGTCTCCCCCTCTAGACTGTGAGCTCCTTGTGGGCAGGGAATCTGCCTGCCAAATCTGTTATATTGTACTCTCCCAAGTGCTGTACACAGAAAGTCCTTGATAAATTGATTGACTGATTGATCGATAGTACTAAGAGGACATCTGAAAGGCTTTAGGTCATTGGAAAAATCCTTGAGACATGGTTCTAATCCGGGCTCTGCCACTTGCCATCTGTGTGTGACCTTGGGCAAGTCACTTCAATTCTCTGTGCCCCAGTTTCCTCATCTGTGAAATGGGGATTCAATATCTGCAGGCAAATTGTGTTCAGGGCAAGTTGGAAAGGGAGATGGTGTGTTTTCTACATCCGTCATAGGAACGATAATATATGAAGAAATATACATGAAATCTATAGCTAGTGGATTAGCGGGCCATGGCGAGAAAGTATTGCCCCATGGGTTGAAAAGGTTATTGGAAAATACTATTGAGAGAGACAGCCTCCCTCGACTCAGCCTCTTCAAGCTCTGCCTTCTACTTTAATTACTAGGATGGATTGTTCACCTGCTTCTAAGAAGGCAGTAGATCTTGGGGAGCAATTAGGCTTTTGCCTCTGGGCCTAGACACTCCTACCTTCCTCTTCTCCCTGTCTCCTTGCCTGCCCCCTCCCCCTCCCCTTCCCACCCCTCACCCAAATGCTTTGTAGAGCTTCCAGAATTCTTTTAAAGCTCCCCACCCACATGGCAGATATGTGGGCGATTCTGAGCGTGAATGGTAAGGAGGGGGAAAACAGTTCTGTTCTTGCACAGAGTAAGAATGGCTGTTTCTGGCAGGAAGACCTGAGTTGCACACTGGAAAATCAGAAGATGCTAGCATAGACCTCCCCTTGGAAATTAAACGTAAAATGGGGGTCTCAAAATAAGCCTTGGCCATCACTGTCTGCAGATTTCAGGCCAGAACGTCTTAATAGGTCTAAAATAACCTAACACTGTGCTCTGGGTGCTGTGGACACTCGATACATACGTTTGGCTAAATGAACGAATAAAACTATCCAGATAATCACATCAGTAGTACTCCCAGGGCTCCTGCAAAGCAGAGGTTTTCTAAAACTCACCTTGTAGTTAGTACTCACTGCTTCCAATGGCACACACATATTGCTTGTGGTATTTGGTGGGTGGCTTGAGCCACTTTTAGGATTGAACACCAGCCCATGATTCTCAGGATTATCTTGTCGCTCTCCTTTCATTCAGTCATATTTATTGAGTGCTTTCTGTGTGAAGAGCACTGTCCTACTCTCCTACTACAGCCCAGCTCGCACACTTCAATACTCTAATGCCAACCTACTCACTGTACCTCTATCCCATCTATCTTGCTGCGGACCTCTAGCCCACGTCCCGCCTCTGATTTGGAACCCTCCCTCTTCATATCCCACAGAACGCCATCCTTCCCACCTTCAAAACCTTATTGAAGGCACACCTCCTCCAAGAGGCCTTTCCAAACTAAGCCCTCATTTCCTCTTCTCCCACTCCCTTCTGTGTCACCCTGGCACTTGGATTTGCTCTCTTTGTTCATCCCTCCCTCAGCACCCGGCACTTATACAGTGCCAGCGCTTAGAATGGTGCTCAGTGCTTAGAATGGTGCTTGGCATGTAGTAAGAGCTTAACAAATACCATCATTATTACTATTATCATATTCATAATTTATTTATTCATATCAATATCTGCCCCCCCCATAGAATGTAAGCTCCTCGTGGGTAGGGAACGTGTCTACCCACTGTTAAATTATACTCTCCCAAGCACTCAGTACAGTGCTCTGCACATAGTAAGCGCTCAATACATATGATTGATTGAATCAAAGGTCCAGATAGCATGGGAGACTTCCAAGGTCCAGCCCAGCTTCAGGGTGGCTGCTGAGGCTTGAACAGAGCACTATGACAACATAAAAGACAATGACGAATACCCCAAAGGGGCTGCGACTAGAGGAACAGCAGTAGTTGTAGTAAGGCCATTTATTGAGTCCCTACTGAATGCACTGTACTAAGCAAGTGGGAGAGACATCAGAAGCCCAAGACAGGTTTTTGTCTAATGGAGGAGACAGATGTAGAAATATTCACAGGTAGTGGAATCAGAACAAATGAAATTAAGCTCATCCTCTAGACCATAAACTCTCTGTGGGCAGGGAATGTGTCTGTTTTTTGTTGTATTATAGTCTCCGAAGCTCTTAGTACAGTGCTCTGCAAACAGTAAGCACCCAATAACAATGATTGAATCAGTGAAATTAAATGCTCAATTGAATATACAGTGCTGAGGATGGGCAAAACTACAAGAGAGGGGGCAAAAGATTCTCTACCCTCTGTGATCCAATAGACCTACTCTTGCTCATCCAGAACTTCAAGGGGGAGAATTTTGGTCAATAGTAGCTATTTTTTCATTTCCTTCCATTGTCAAAATGCCTTTATTTTAAAGTTGTGGGTACAAAGAAAATGTGTGCTTATTAATTTTTCTAAGAAATTTGGAATCATATGTGTGCACTGAGTGCTTTAGACAGATAAGTGCCCATCTGAATGCCCAGAGCAAATTTTGTTTCCCTACAAGGAGGAGGCAGTCTACAAATTTGGTGTGAGAAGAGCAACTCTTCTGCTTCCATTGTTTACCTCGACTATAATTCTTGATTTTTATTTGTAAACCAAAATATTTACTGCCTAGGATGGGAAAAGGAGCAGAAGATCACTTCTGGTTCAAAAGAGTTATCGTAAAATGGTCATAAAGATATTTTTAATGACCAACCCTGTTTTTTGGCATTTATATAGCATTTCTTCATTTGAAAAATGATTTATGATCCATTTTTATTTCTAAGAATCCATAAAATGACAGACCTGAAAATTATAAATGCTCAAAATAATGCCTTTTTTCTTTCAGATGTTTTTTTACTATCTCAGTCATAAATAGACAGGAAGTCATTGTGATTCATTCATGATGCCAATAAATTCCATCCTTTTAGCAGCAGATATTTAGGGATTTCAAAATATAGTCAATGTCAGTGTATGTTAAGTTAATGCAACAATGACAGTTCAGTAATTTACACACTATTTGTTCAAAAATGCTGTAAGTCCTGTTGGTAAAATATGCATCCAATTTTGACTGGCCTTGTCGTCACATATTTCCACAAAATCTGACTTCAAAAGTTATTGCACAGAGTAGTGAAAGGACTGAAGAATAAAATAACAAAAAAGTGAGAGGAAAGATACACTCCATTTTATTTATTTTCCAAAGGCACTGTCTTGAAATTCAAATAGCAATAACAGCAGAGCTTTCCTTTGCATGATAAGACCGTGGTCTTTCTCTATTTGACATTTTGGCAACTGGAGTTGAAGTGAAAGTCAGACTCTGAAACAGGATGGAGTCTGTTTTATTGTGTCAATATTTCTTTTGTAAAAGATAGGTGTTTTATTTTCAATCCAATTTGGGGGGAAAAAATGGTAGAAGTTCCTTGCGACACTCTTCTGGGGACTGCACAAACCAAATTAAACAGACTTAGTCCCTGCTCTCAGGGAGCTTAACACTAAAGATCTACAAATGCAAGCCAGCCACACATATCAAAGGACAGACACAATGACGTTGGACGGACGTTAAGAAAAATTAATGGAATGAATGAAGACGTATGCTCCCCATTTTTGAGTTACATGCATGTTAATTTGTAATTCAATCAATTAATCAATTGGACTTATTGAGTGCTTAATGTGTGCAGAGAAGAGCATACAGTAAGAGCACATATGAGCAGAGCACATATTGTACACTTGGGAGAGTACAATATAGAGAGTACACACTGGGTACTTGGGAGGGTACAGGAGAGTTGGCAGATGGGATCCCTGGCCTCAAGGAGCCTACAGTCTGGGGGAGGGACTTCCTCATATCACTGAATTTAACCTAAGGAACTTCAGTGACACTTTTAAATGCAGAGAAAACCCCAGAGCGTCAAATGAATTTTTTTCTTCTAGTATGCATGACCCCAAAGAAATCTGTCATTTTAGTTACATCAAAGAAGTGATTTCAGTTAGCTGAAACAATGCAGGGGTTTTCACTTCATCAGATTCAAAAGTGGCTCATCTTAGGTTGAGAAGAGGGGATGCCAGTCTCTGACTAATAAACAGAGCTATTTCTCTGACTTGTTTGGGGTTGCAGATTCTGGTAAATGAGAAAATGTTTTGAGAACGTAATGATAAGAAAATGTGATTAGATAGCACGTCATGCGTGATGTGAAAATAGCATGAGACAGTCTTGCTGGGTCTAGATTTTTTGGGATTTCTGTGGGTATTCCAGCTTGGGCACAGCTGTACAAGACTTCACATAGTCTGCGATGGGGGAGGGGGGTGCGATTTGCATAAAAGGGGTGCTCGGTTGGTTTACAAAGTTGCCAGAGCAGCCTATCAATTCTACAATTCCCAAGGTGAAGGGGTTGAGCTATGTCCAAACAAGGTGCTGCCTTCCCCCTCCAGTCATGTGACACAATCTGACGCCGGTCTGGGGGTTACCCCTGCCTTGGACCACTGTTAACCACAATTTCTTCCTGTGGGATGGGCAGCCTGTGGGGATCAGCTTGGGAAAATCACGGTCGATCAGTCAATCGTTCTTAGTGAGTGCTTACTGTGTGCAGAGCACTGGACCGAGCACTTGGGAGAGTTCAATATAATGGACTCATTCTCTGCTCACAACGAGCTTACAGTCTAGAGGGGGGGACGGACATTAATAGAAATAAATGAGCTGGGCAGTGGAGGGAACAGCGTTTTCCTGCTTCCCCCACTGCAGCTGCTGCCTTGGAGCTGGGAAAATAATCTGGGACAACAGGGAAAATGTGTGCACAGTTGGCCTGGGTGCCTTCCTCTTGGGCTTCAGGGAAATTCCCGTCTCTCTCTTCCCCAGTCCTACCCCCTCCTCAGAAGGTCAGGAGACCTAATAATACAAACTATCAGGTGGATCGATCTGTAGAGATTTAAAACTGCCCTTTTGACTTATCGTCTTCAAGGATTGTGGCTGAACAACACTTCATTGAACGAAATGTGTCAACCTGTCTGGGAACCACTTCACAGACCTGGGAGGAGAGCACAAAGCCCAGGTTTGAATTGGCAGCTGCACACATCATGTCCTGCGTGGCATCTGAGGCAGGGGATGGAGGGAGGAGGGCTTGGAGGGGGATGCACCAAGGCAGGGAGTGAGCACTGTTGGGGTACTTACAGGGAGTGAGGACTGCAGGGGGATTTACAGGGATTGAGCACTGTGGGGATACAGGGAGTGAGTATTCTTGTCCAACCAGCCCCTCAGGTACCGAGTTCATCATCACTCCCGAAACCTCATGTTGAACCCAGGTGAGGTAGGATATCTGTCCCCCGCCCGATACGATGTGTGTCATTTCATGTGCTTACAGGCAAGAATTTTAATTTTGACTCTCACCCCAGAACAAAGGATGACAGAGAGGAGAATCAAGTGGAACACAAAAGGAAATTGAGAAGGGGAAATGAGGAGAGACACAAAGAGGAGAGTGGAGGGACAGATAGAGAGGAGCGGCTAAGGAGAGAGACAGGTAAAAGCAGAGAGGAAGAGAGGCAGACAAACGAAAATTGAGAGTCAAAAGGGTAGAAAAGAGTTGAAGGGATAGAATTATTGGAAGGGAAGAAAGGAAAATAAAATTACAGAAAGAGAAGGAGAATTTCTGGGTCTCATATAGCCCAGGTTAGACACAGGTTAGACCTCCGTGTATGTGTCTGTATATGTGCCCCATTTAATGCATTGGGCTTTTAAATGGGGACTGTTTTAAATAGGCTTCCCACTGTGAGCATAGATTTGAGCATGTATGATGCTATATATCTGCTGTAGTATTTTCCTAATGCACACATACACATAGAGTAACATGCAAACATGGATTTTTTTTTTTCCCCAGGGTAAAGCTTGAACAATTTCTCCTGAATTTTATTCTGTCATTTTACTCCATTTTTTTTTTATTTGATGCTCAATTTTCATCGAACACATTATGGACTTCTCTAGGGAGCAAGAAATGTGTGAGTTTTTTTTTGTTGTTGTGAACATAAAAGGCTTTGATAAATCAAAACATTTGAATGAGCGTGAGTCTAAAAAAGGGGCTCTTTTCTGTGCTGAATTTTGAAGTGAGGCTCCGTTTTTAACATGATAATATTAAAAACGAAGATCCCAAAAGACAAAAACAAATTAGTGTTTGTTGTTGCTGTGGTGCAGAGGTTTTTTTTTCCCAAAACTGTAAGCTGTTTCACAAAATGTAAATGATCCCTTCCTAAAAGCTAATCAGAAAGAAGTCAAATCTGCCTGTAGCAAATTTGAATCTTGCTAATAAGAAGTGTGAGTTGTTTATATGTCTCCAAATAACTGCCTAAACATGGATTTTTCTTCTTCCAAAAAATCAGATCTACCGCAAGTCTCTTCATGCAGTTCAAAATATGTCACTTGAAGTATAATTTGTCTCTCCCAACTCTGTGGCTAGGTGGAAGTGGGTAGCCCCATTCCCTGAAAACAAGGGCCATTGTGATCAACTCTGGTAAGTCTGAGGTGAGAAAGAAGTAAGCGGCTGAGAGCCGTTTCTATGTCCACTTCATGGGATCGAAATCTAGATGCTGAAAAGAAACTGGAAAATGTTCCTCCTTCTCCCTCCAACTTCTAACATCAATCTCGTGATGATACCTTGAATTGATTGTGTGCTTCATGTTACTTCTCTTATTTTTGTCCATGAGGAAACTGAGGTGTAGCAAGGTGAAGTGGCTTGCCCAAGATCGCACAACTAGACATTGGCGGAGCCGGCCAGTTCTCCTGCCTCACAGACCTGTTCTCTCTCCACTCCACCGAACCCCGGAAGATGGAAGTGAGAATTGTCCCTCTGAATCTCCTCTGACCCAAGAAGTGTTCTCGTTACAGCCACCCTGGCAGTACTGGACTGGAATCCTAAAGGGTTAATCAACTGGACTGGAATTCTAAAGGGTTAATCACCCGGACTGCTGGGTGACTTTGGGTAAATCACTTCACTTCTCAGTGCCTCAGTTTCCTCCTCTGTAAAATGAGGATTAAATACCCATTCTTCTGCTGCCTAAGACTGTGAGCCCCGATCTGATTAGCTTGTATGTATTCCAATGCCTACCATAGTTCACGGCACATAGTAAGCACTTACCAAGTACCATCATTATTATTTGCCATTATTAATATTATTATTGTTATTATCATTACCATTAGAAATCCAAAGAGAGCAGAAGCAAGGGAGGGAAGAATAGAGGGAAAGTATGTATTGCCAAAAGCCTATGACATTTTCATAGGTGCTTTAAAAAGTTGGATGGGGAAACATGGAATTGCTTATTTCAGCTTATTATGTAAGATTTGATCTGGCATTCCTTGCTCATTCTTAAAGTAGTTATAACAAGTCCATGCTTAATTTCTAACAAAATAGGGGTTTCACAGTAAAGTGCTCAATAAATAAGATTGAATGAATAATAGCGCAACCCTTCAGAAGACCCTAAAATGGCAAGCCCTGGTATGAATTAAGTCCTGGGCTAGGTTCAGAGTCACTAAGAACACTAAGAAAGATTGTTCTGGGGGGGAGGTTTTTTATTTTGTTTGTTTTTTCAATAAAGGAAACTTGGGGCAAGATAGGTTTTTGTAACTTCAAAACTTGTCTGCCTGGTTGGACATGCTGTCCAGTGGCCGAGAACATGGAGAAGATGTCTGTGTGATTGAATTCTGCAATCTCCTCCTCTCTTTGGGGGCAAGCACTTTGAGCACATTAGGGCAGAGTTGTCGGGTTATTGTATTATTATTGAGTTTATATTAAAAGTTAGGGGAAGGCCTTAATTTAATGGCTTTCCAGCAGGACTTAAACTGCTTTTGTGTCAGCTCCATTAAATTAAATTCTGAGAGATAGGGTGGAATAGGATATTATGATCCAATATTTGCCATTTTAAAACTCCTAGGCTAACATGTTAAACTGATTAAACACTTAAAAAAAGATCCTGGATTGGTCAAGTGTGGTATTTAGTTACATGTGGCTTTCATTTCAATGCTGGAAACTTTCAAACTGCAAATGTACACGTAACTCACCAGCCAGATCTGGCAGGACCCCAGAACATGGTACTGAGTACTGTGAGAAGTTACGAAGGCCTGGACCTTCCCTCGAGTCGTTATCATTCGATGCGGAGGAGCGGTAAATACGAGAGGGCTGTCATGGTTCATCCAGGAAGGCTTCCTAGAGGAGGTATGCTGTTGCTAGAAGTCAGAAGTTGATGGGTTCTAATCCTCAAGGAGCTGACAGTCTACTGTGTGCAGAGCACTGTACTGAGCACTTGGGAGAGGGCAGAGTTGGTAGACATGATCCCGGCCTTCAGAGTGTACTGTCTACTGTGTGCAGAAGGCTGTACTGAGCACTTGGTTGAGTACAATAGAGTGAGTAGATAGGATCCCTGCCCTCTGGGAGTTTACAACCTAGTGGGGGAGGCAGTGGCCAAGTGGAATCAGCACAGGCCTGGGAGTCAGGAGACCTGGATTCGAGATCCACTTCAGCCACTTGCCTACTGTGTAAACTTGAGGATGTCACTTCAATCTTCTGAGCATCAGTTTCTTCATCCATAAATATGGGGATCAGGTACTTGTTCTTCCTCCCTCTTAGATTATGAGCCCCATGTGGGACAAGGACCTGTGTCCGATATGATTACTCTGTATCTTGTCTTATGCTGTCAAGTCATTTCCGATCCCTAACGACTCCTTGGACACATCTCTCCCAGAATGCCCCACCTCCATCTATAATCGTTCTGGTAGTGAATCCATAGAGTCTTCCTGGTAAAAATCTGGAAGTGGTTGACCGTTGCCTCCTTCTGCACTGTAAACTTGAGTCTCTGCCCTCGATTCTCTCCCGTACCTCTGTTGTCCAGCACAGGGGAATTTTGACTTGTAGCAGATTGCTTTCCAGTCACTTGCCACTGCCCAAGCTAGGAATGGGATGGGTATGCCTCTGCTTAACTCTCCCTCCCATAGCCGAGACTGAAAAAGTAGTAGAAACTCTCCAGGTGTGATCCTGAGAGGGGATTAAACATTGTAGTTCTTACCACCGTGTTTAGCACAGTGCCTGGCATGGAGTAACATACTTCCATCATTAGGTGGCACGGAAGTGATGAATTGGCAGTTGGGAGATATAAACTGGGAAGATTAGAAATCAATCAGGGAAGACCTATTAGAGATGTGATTTCAGAATGGCTTTGAAAATGGGGAGAGCTATGGCCTGCTGGATATAAAGGGGAAAGGCATTCTAGGCATTTATTCATTCAGTCATATTTATTGGGTGCTTACTGTGTGCAGAGCACTGTACTAAGCGCTTGGGAGAGTAAAATACAACAAGAGAAACATTCCCCGTCTACAACCGGCTTAGAGTCTAGAGGGAAAGAGGGTATGAGCAAAGGGTCGGCAGCAGGAGGGAAGAGAATGAGGCACAGTGGTTAGCTTGAGAGGAATGAAGTGTGTGAGCTGGGCTGTAGTAGAAGAGTATGGGTGATTTAGGAGGAAGAGAGCTGATTGAATACCTTAAAGCCAATGGTCAGGATTTTCTGCTTGATACAGAGAGCAACTACTGGAGGTGTTTGAGGAGTAGGGAGATGTGTGCATAATGAGACTTATAAAAATCACTCGGGATGCAGAGTAACCTACATATTGGACAGGGACTGGAGGCAGAAAGACCAGTGAGAAGGCCAATACACCAGTCAAGTTATGACAAGTGTCTAGACTGGCCTAGTGGCCAGATAGAGAGGAAGGGGTGGATTCGGAAATGTTGTCGAGGCAGAACCGAATGTGTGGTTTAAAGAGAGGTGTCAAGGATAATGCCAAGGTTTGGAGCTTCAGGGAAGGGGAGGATGATGTGAGCCCATCATTGGGCAGGGATTGTCTCTATCTGTTGCCGAATTGTACATCCCAAGCGCTTAGTACAGTGCTCTGCACATAATAATAATAATAATGTTGGTATTTGTTAAGCGCTTACTATGTGCAGAGCACTGTTCTAAGCGCTGGGGTAGACACAGGGGAATCAGGTTGTCCCACGTGAGGCTCACAGTCTTCATCCCCATTTTACAGATGAGGGAACTGAGGCAAAGAGAAGTTAAGTGACTTGCCCACAGTCACACAGCTGACAAGTGGCAGATCTGACATAGTAAGTGCTCAATAAATACTATTGAATGAATGAATATTGTTGGTGTCAACTGTGGTGGAAGAGTTAGGTGGAGGAGACAATTTGATAAGGAAAGATGAGGAGTTCAGTTTGGGTCTGTTGCGCTTCAGGTCCCTGAGGAAAATCGAAGTAGAGATGTCCTGGAAAGCAGGAAGGAAATGCAGGCTTGTAGCGAGGGTGAGAAGTTGGGGCTACTGAGGTAGATTAGGGAATCATCCCCATAGGGATGCTAGTTGTAGCCATAGGTCAAACTGCACATCCCAAGCACTTAGTACAGTGTTCTGCACATAGTAAGTGCTCAATAAATACTATTGAATGAATGAATGGGAGTGGATGACTCCCGCAGTTAGAGAAGGGACAGCCAGAGATATAGGAGAAGAAGGGGAGATCAGTGTCAAGGAAGCCATGATTATTGTTATTATAATAATGATAATGATGGTATTTGTAAGTGCTTACTTTGTGCCAGAGACTGTACTAAGCCCTGGAGTGGATAGAAGCAAATAATAATAATAATAATTATGGTATTTGTTAAGCGCTCACTATGTGCACTGTTCTAAGCACTGGGGTACCTACAAGGTAATCAGGTTGTCCCATGTGGGGCTCACGGTCTCAATCCCCATTTTACAGATGAGGTCACTGAGGCACAGAGAAGTGAAGTAATTTGCCCAAGGTCACACAGCAGACAAGTGGCAGAGCCAAGATCAGACAGTGTTTCCAGGAGAAGTGGCTGGTCCCCAAGGTCAAAGGCAGCTGAAAGGTCGAGGAGGATAAGGACATAAAGTCCATAGGATTTGGCAAAAAGGGGGTCACCTTTCTCTGGCTCTGGCTGGAAGAAGAGAAAAGGGCACATCTGTGAAATATTGCTAACAATTGATATTATGGATTGACTGTCTGTGGCAAAGGAGAAAGGCGCCCGAAGTGTTTCTTCTAGATTAATACAACCGGACAGGGGAAACGAAAGGAGGAGAAACTCAACAAAGTGATTTTCACCACCTGGTAGTCACTCTAAACCAAGTGGAGTGGGAGAAGAGGCTGAAACTAGTGACTAAAATGTGGTTAGGGGATTATCTGGGATTTCAATTATCCAAGCTCTCCAGCTGTCCCCCATTAGCTAGGATTATTGAAAATTGGCTGTCATTTAGGAGAGACGGAGCTTGCAAAAACACAATCAGCAGACAAGATAAGGAGGAAAAGACCATTCGGGGGAGGAGGAATAAGAGGAAAAGTGGTAGCAGCAGGAGCAGCAGCAGTAGTAGTAGAAGGTAAACTCGGTGTGGGCAGGGAATGTGTCGGTTTATTGTTGCATCGTACTCTCCCAAGTGCTCGGTACAGTGCTCTGCACACAGTAAGCACTCAATAAATACGATCGACTAACTAGTAAGAGTCTTTGGTGAGTGCCCACTGTGTGCATTTTCCTGTACTAAGTACTTAAGAACTATAAAAGTGACACATATTCAATCTGTCACCAAATCCCGTGGGGTCTCCCTTCACAACATTGCTAAAATCAGCCCTTTGCTCTCTATCCAAGCTGCTACCGGGTTGATTCAAGCACTTCCCTTATGCTCCCTGGCCTACTGCATCATCCAGCCTAGTCTAGTGGAAAGATCACGAACCTGAGGGTCAGAGGACCTGGGTCCTAATCCCAGGCTTCGCCACTTGTCTGCTGTGTGACCTGGGGTAAGTCACTTCACTTTGCTGTCCCTCAGTTCCTTAATCTGCAAAATGGAGATCGATACCTCTTTTCCCGCTCTTAGACTGTGAACCCTGATCATCCTGTATGTATCCCAGCACTTAGTAAAGTGCTTGGCACATAGTAAGCCTTAACAGATACCACAATCATTATAATGATTATCAGCCTTCTTACTGACCTCTCTGCCTCCACTCTCTCTCTCCACTCCACTACATATTTCACTCTGCTTCCCAGATGATTTTTCTAAAAAACCATTCAGTCCATGTCTCTCCACTCCTCAAGAACCTCCAGTGGTTGCCCATTCACCTGCACCTCAAACAGACACACTCCAACCTTACCTCGCTGATTTCCCTTTACAGCCCAGCCCACACACTTTGCTTCTCTAGCACCAGCTTGCTCACTGAGCCTCGATGTCATCTATCTCGCCGCCAACTCCTTTCCCACGTCCTCCCTCTGACCTGGAACTCCCTCCCTCCCTCTCCATATCGGACAGACCGCTACTCTCCCCACCTTCCACCCCTTATTAAATTCACAGCTCCTCCAAGAGGCCTTCCCCAATTAAACCCAACATTCCCCAACTCCCTCTCCTTTCAGCGTCACCTATGTATGCCCTTTAAGCACTTGATATACACCTCACCCTTATCCCCACAGCACTTAAGTCCATATCCGTAATATATCCGTGTGTCTGCCCCTCTAGACGGGAAGCTGGTTGTGGGCGAGGAAGGTTTTTACCATCTCTGCTCTACCTTACTCTCCCAAGAGCCTAGTAAAGTGCTCCACACACAGTGAGTGTTCAATAAATACTAATGATTGTCCGATCCACAAGGAGCTTATACTGTAATGGGTGACGTGAATGTGAAAATATTTACAAATAGAGTAATCATGGGAAGGAACTAGATGTACATCTGAATAGATACAAAAGAGCTCCAGGTAGCTGTCCGGTAAATAAGTGAGTAAGGGCCGGGGACGGTTGGTGGACTCGTATGACTTGGTTGCTGGGAACTAATTGGGGAAGGCTTGGTGTGGGCAGGGAATGTGTTCTACCAACCTGTTGTATTGTATTATATTATCTCAATACATTATTATTATTATTATATATTGAGTTATAGCGTACTCTCCCAAGCGCTTAGTACAGTACTCTGCCCCCACACAGCAGTGGATGAACATGATTGATTGTACCCTCCCAAGCACTTAGTACAGTGCTCTGCATGCATATAGAACTCAATAAATACGATCGATTGATTGGTAGGGGGAGGGATTTTAGAAGGGCTGTGGTCTGTCAGATTGGGAAGGGAAGGGAAACAAGTGTGTATGTGGGGGGGGCTTCATTTCCCGTTCTTTGCCGTGAAAGTGCTCCGCCTAGTGGAAAGAGCATGGGCCTGCGAGTCAGAAGACCCGGGTTCTGATCCTGCTCCTATTTGACTGCTGCGTGACCATGGGCAAGTCACTTAACTTCTCCATGCCTCATCTGTAAAATTGGGATTAAATCCTACTCGTTCCTATTTAAAATGGGAGCTCCACTTGGGACAGAGACTGAGTCTAATCTGATTATCTGGAATCTACCCCAGCACTTAATACAGAGGTAATAATAATAATGATGATGATGATGATGATGGTATTTGTTAAGCGCTTACTATGTGCCAAGCACTGTTCTAAGCACTGGGGATGGTTACAAGGTGATCAGGTTGTTCCATGTGGGGCTCACAGTCTTAATCCCTATTTTACAGATGAGGGAACTAAGGCCCAGAGAAGTTAAGTGACTTGCCCAAAGTCACAGAGCTGGCGAGCGACGGAGCCGGGATTAGAACCCATGACCTCTGTCTCCCAAGCCTGTGCTCTTTCCACTGAGCCACACTGCTTAAGTGCGGTAAGCACTTAAGTACTGTTGTCATTATTATTCTTAATAATAAACGTAACACGTATGCATTGATATGGCCATATTTCTTCCTTGAAGTCAGAGACTCTCTCTTCACCTCACTGAGTCTCTGGGACTTAGTTTTGCATGCAGGTACTTAATCACTATTTGTTGACCTCCTGCCTGACCACTGCCATCACCACATTGATGGTGTCTCTCTAACGGAACATAACTGTGGCCCAAACTGCTCCTTTATTGGTTAGGCGGCAGTTGAGTGAAACAAAGAGAAGCAGCATGGCCTAGTGGAAAGAGAACGGGCCTGGGAGTCAGAAGGACCTGGGTTCCAATCCTGACTCTGCCATTTATCTGCCGTGTGACCTTGGGCAAGTCGCTTCACTTCTCTGGGACTCAGTTTCCTCATCTGTAAAATGGGGGGTTGAGATTGTGAGCCCTGTGTGGGGCATGGACTGTGTCCAACCCGATCAGCTTGTATTTACCGCAGCTCGCACTTAGTACAGTGCCGGGCACCTACTAAGTTCTTAACAAATACCATGCAACAGCAACAACAACAAAAACAACACTGAATTTTTTTACCTCTTTTGTAATGTCCTAGGCCTGGAGTGGTCTAAGAAGGATAGCTAGGTGTATTGTTGCCATCATTCAAAGTGAATAGCCTTGTTTTTGTTTTATTTTTGCTGACAGAAGAGCTTAAAAAATCGATTATCCTATTGTAAAGGCCAAACTACTGTGTATATTCACTCTAATCAGGTCCTAAATAACATCTTTATCATTTCAAGCGTTTTTTACCTTAAATCTTTTTTTTCGGGGGGGGGGGAGGGTGGTGGAGGGCGGGGGAGGACGTCGTACAGAGGGTTTCCACTAATTCGGCAAGGATCGGTTGCTCTTTGACAAGAAGAAAATCATTCTGTATTCAGAATTGACAACAGAAGTGGTTTACTAGTGCCCATGTACTGAAAATAAAATACAAGCTTGCTATACACATTCATGGCACTAAGGGAATTTTTGTGGTAAGGTGCATTCAAACAGGCCACATATACTGGAAACTAGCATAAGATTTTCCTCCAGTTGAGGTTGATGTATTGTCTGTAAGAGCTCCCGAGCGTTTCCCTCAGCTCAGTTCAGAAGATGCACCTTGCAAAAAGGGCCATCATCATCATCAGTGGTATTTATTGAACGCTTACTGTGTGCAGAGCACTACACCAAGCACTTGGGAAAGCGAAATTCGACAGAGTTGGTAGACACGTTCACTATCCGCAATGAGTTTACAGTCTAGCTGGCCAGTGAATCTCGGCGTGACCTTCCACCTTTGGCCACAGCACTTCACTGCTGAAGTTGGTGAAAAGGCACAATCCAGGGGAGATGTGAAGCTGATCCAGCACAAAGATGCTTTGTTTGAGAAGGGCAGAAATTTCCAGCAACTATCTGGGAAAAAAAAAATGCAGGCTAGGAGGGAATGTAATCAAATAACAAAACAAACCCAAGCAAAAAGAGAATCATTATAGACCAGCACAAGGACACTTTGTTTTGAAGTGCACACAATGAATTTTAAAGATCTTTGTTCAGAAGGGAAATCAAGTATTATGGACGAGTGACACATTTGATAGATGGGTGGGTTCTGAAAAAAAAACCCAACACATTATCAATTACTTTTTCCTTGTTTGGCTTCAGTCCAGTAATTTTTATTTGAACAAGCCACATGCTAGTGTGGTTTTGATTGCAGGAAGTGACTTATCTTGCCTCCCCCTTGCTGATAGGAACTCAGATAGGAAAGGCAAGATCTGAATTGTTACCGACAGAGTGAGGATTTGTTTGTAAACTCGCCAACAGCGTTTTCCTTTCCCTGTCCTTTCATGCAAGCCAGACCTGCTTCGGCCCAAGATTTTTAACGGCTCTAGGATTCCGTTGCTTTCTCTCTCCCCTTTCCCTCACCGCTCTCTTCCTGTGCGCCTTTTGCTATTAAATTTTGCTTTACCTTTTTTGAATGACATGCCGACATCTGGTTGGGTTAGCAGAGAGGTAATTATGCACAATATAATCTGTATTTACTTTAGAATACTTTCTCGGTGAAACTTTCCGAGAACAAGTATCATAATGAAATATGCCACCTAAAATGTGTACAGAAATCTTCTCAAACTCTTCAGTTCTTTGTTGAGGTTTTCTGGATTTCCATTTGTGTAGTTATTCTGTTCAGGTCAAAGCTAAACTACTGGTTAAGCATCTGAGTGTATGAAATATTGCTTCTTAATCACTACCTGGAAACTAGCCTCTGTAATCAGGGAAAAACCTCCTTAGACAGTCGCTGCTGCAGAAGTTATCTGCCAGGTACTTACAGGTAGAGCAAAGGCGGGGAAGAAGTATCAGGATTTAAGATGGTAGGGATTTGTCCAGAAATCTCCAGGTCCAAGTATATCGCCTCTAGACTGTAAACTCACTGTGGGCAGGGAATCTGTTTATTGTTGTATTGTACTCTCCCCAGTGCTTAGTGCAGTGCCATTGTGCTCGGTAAATACAACTGAATGAATGCTCTATCAGTGGTGTTTATTGAGTGCTTACCACGTGAAGAACACTATTCTAAGTGCATGGGAAAGTACAATCTACAGTCTACCTAGACCGCGAGCTCCTTGTGGCACAGGGACTGTAGCCGACCTGATGGTTCTGAAGCTACCCCACTGCTCAGAACAGTGACACAGAAGTAAATGCTTAATAAATGCCCACATATATATGCATTTATTATATATCAATATTTATAAATATATAGATATATATATATACCTATAGATGTGATCCCTGTCCGTATGTAATACTTAGTGCTGTGATTCTTGCTGCAAGACTCCTTTGCAGCCATGTTAAACTCTTCCTACACCAGGAGAACGCCTTCAGACATCTCATCAGTGAGCCTTCCTTTCTAATTCCTTTACTGCTAAATAACGATTGCGGTGATTAGAATAAAAATGGGGATTTAGCGAATGGGTTTCCTGATTGTTCATCAGAACATCCAAACAACTTGAATGAATTAGAATGGCATTCTGCTCAGGGGAGAAAGAAGAAATTCTTCGACCATTTCTTGAATGTGTCTGCCTCCTGTCAAAACCTGGTCAAAGAAAGCCTTTTAAATAAAGGGTACAAAATATTTTAATATTCAAAACTGACTTCCTGAGAATAGACTAGGGACAACAGAGGTTCGCAATTTACCTCAGCTCCGCTTCTAAATGCATTCTTCTTCTCTACTCAAAGCATTTGCTCCCCTGCAGAATAGAGATATTAGTCAATCTCAGATATAACAGGGATTGAGAAGCAGGATCCCTGCTTGATTGGCAATTGGACAATTTATAGCATCCAATATGTCCTTATAAAATAACCCCCAAAATACCCGGATTGTATGATCTGGCCTTATGTCAACGGCCAATGTTACGGCTAATGTTTTCAGATGGTGTTTTCTTCTTTTAGGTGTGAATTCTCTTCATATGTAACCTTAATAAACTGTACATTTTTACTTATTCACTCAGTGGCTTCACCAATGATAACAAGTTTAATTAAAGAAATGTGGATTCTACTTTAATTATGAATTCTCAACCCAGTATAAATAATTCAAATATGACTGTGATTAAAATGCATGCAAATTTGTTCTCATATTGGATGTGTGTGTGTGTGTACGCACGTGTACACGCCTGTTTCTTGGTTTATGTATATTTGACAACCATCAATATTTTGTGGTGGAATTGTTCTAAAAAGAGCACCAGAGGGAGATTTTTTTTGCCATTGGATCATTGTTGCTTTAGCTTTTAAATTGAATTGTCCCCCTGAGCAGGCCGAGGTGGTTTTACAAAATTTGAGGAATTTTCACACCATCCATGGGAAGGCAGTAATAACATCCCACACATTCTCCTTTCTCTCCCCTCTCTATTTGGAAATAGCTGGGGCACCTTACATAACATGTGTCCACCTGGAATTTAAAGGGAAATTATAGTCCTGGGGAATACTGTAATCTCATAATCACCAATACTAGTATTTATCAAGGTTTTATAGCATCGTAGACATTTTTTCCCCGATATTATATTTGTGCACAGTGTGCCTCTGAGCTTAAGATATTAGCTTTTGTGCTCTCTTGCAAAGAAGCACTTTCTTTTTTACCTTGCTGATAGGCTTTAATCACTACCCAATGTAGCTGGAGAACTTGGAATGGGAAATTATTTGGAAAATGAAACAAGGTCATACCAGAACTCTGCCCAGTTCTCAGATACATAAATACTTCAGGGAAAATGGATTGAATATTGATTCTATGCTGCAGATAGAAACAGATTTCCATCATCTAGATACAATTCAGGAATCCTCGATCTCTGAACCATCTACCCTAAACACATCCCTTGACGTAATATAATGATAATTAGGACATTTACAAAGTGCTTCCTATGTGCTAAGCGCTGAGGTAGATGCTAGCTGGTCAGTCTCTGTTCCACAATCTGAGTCAATACGGTGACTCCCAGAACAGCCTAGGGAAGTGGTGGTGCCCTGAGATTTCTTTAGCTCAGGGAGGGTTTGGCTGCCGGAGGGGGAGAGGGAAAAACACATGACAGTCTACAGATATTATCATCTCTAGACCGTGAGCTCCTTGTGGCCAGGGATCGTGACTACTCACTCTATTGTACTGTACTCTCCCGAGCGCTTAGTACAGTGTTCTGCACAGAGTAAGCGCTTAATAAATACCATCGATGGAGTGATTGATTGCTAGTGGGAGGGACTGACCATGTGTATCCATGTTAATAGCACTTGTTCCCAATGCTATTAAGTCACTTCAGCATTTCAGTAGTCACCCCTTTTCTCCTCTCCACCACTCCAACCAAGTAGCCCTTCAGTCCATCTGTTTAAACTTGGCTGTTTCCCCCTACCTGTGATTTATTTTAGTGTCTGCCTCCCCTGTCTGAATTTGTAAGCTCCTTTAGGGCAGGGATTGTGTACCAACTATATTGTATTCTCCCAGATGCTTAGTTTAGTGCTTTGCCCAGCATAAGTGCTCAATAAATACCATTGATTGATCGATTGACTGATTGAGAGGATCATGAATCAAAGAGGCAAAAGTGGCAAGCACAACAGCACAAGGGAGGATGCTCTTTACTTGTCAATGGAGACTGAGTAGGCGAACTTCACAGTCATATGTGTTTGGGGGGGTCTGCACGTGTTCACGCGTGGGTGTGTCACAGTCAATCTTTAAACGGGAAGAGGATTGATTTATCATGAAGCCCTCTCCATTGGATTCAGAGGTTAACCCTTTTTGTCAGAGTTTCAGATCAACTCATTCCCAAAACAAACTCCACCTAAAAAGGGATCTACACTGGTACTCTGCATTTATTTTAAGAATTTGCAACTTGACCATAAAGTACTTTCACAGCTGAATCTGAGCCTATTAAGCCTTTCTTAGGAATCGATTGTTTTAAAAGAAAATAAAAAGCATTCCAAATTATTTTGTCTATTTGAAGTTAATCTGGAAAAAGTAATTAGTTCTGAATGAGTAAAACTCTCCCAGAACTCCACCATTATTTTGATTGAAATTTCGCAAGTGATCGGTGAATAATCCGATCACATCACTTTTGCTATTTTCCAAAAGTAATAGCACATGGGCTGAGATATTATACCATGACTGATGGCTCATTCACAACATTGTACGAGGATTTCTGTGATGGGAAATCATGTGATAGACCAGAACTGTTCTGCAGGAGATTATTAAAAATGGTAGATAAGTATTAAATTGAAATACTGAAATGATGTATATGTGCGTGGGTGTGTACCCATAGATATATGTACACATATATAGCAGCGTGGCTCAGTGGAAAGAGCCCGGGCTTGGGAGCCAGAGGTCATGGGTTCGAATCCCAGCTCTGCCACTTGTCAGCTGTGTGAATGTGGGCAAGTCACTTAACTTCTCTGTGCCTCAGGTCCCTCATCTGTAAAATGGGGATTAACTGTGAGCCTCACGTGGGACAACCTGATTACCTTCTATCTCCCCCAGCGCTTAGAACAGTGCTCTGCACATAGTAAGCACTTAACAAATACCAACATTATTATTATTATATATACATATACATACATATATATATATTTAGAGAGAGAGAGAGAGAAGCAGCGTGGTGCAGTGGAAAGAGCACGGGCTTTGGAGTCAGGGCTCATGAGTTCGAATCCCAGCTCTGCCACTTGTCAGCTGTGTGACTGTGGGCAAGTCACTTAACTTCTCTGTGCCTCAGTTCCCTCATCTGTAAAATGGGGATTAAGACTGTGAGCCCCACGTGGGACGACCTGATTCCCCTGTGTTTACCCCAGCGCTTAGAACAGTGCTCTGCACATAGTAAGCGCTTAACAAGTACCAACATTATTATATATACACACATATATATAAAATGTTCTAAAGCTGTTAGATCCTTAAAAATTGAACTGTTTCAAAGACCATCCGACTCTCTCAAACGTGTTCTACAAAATCATTCAGTCCATGTTTTCCCACTCCTCAAGAACATCCAGGGATTGCCCATCCACCTCCACATCCAACAGAAACTCCTTACCGTAGGCTTTAAGGCACTCCATCAGCTTGCCCCTACCTTACCTCCCTGATTTCCTACCCATTCCGCACACTTCGCTCCTCCAATGCCAACCTACTCACTGTACCTCGATCCTGTCTTTCTCACCACTGACCCCTTGCTCATGAGTAGCAGCGTGGCTCAGAGGAAAGAGCACGGGCTTGGGAGTCAGAGGTCGTGGGTTCTAATCCCAGCTCCGCCACTTGTCAGTTGTGTGACCTCGGGCAAGCCACTTAACTTCTCTGTGCCTCAGTTACCTCATCTGGGGATTAAGACTGTGAGCCCCACCTGAGACAAACTGATTACCTTGTATCTCCTCCAGTGCTTAGAACAGTGCTTGGCACATAGTAAGCACTTAACAAATACCAACGTTATTATTATTATTATGTTCTCCCTCCGACTTGGAACTCCCTCCCCCTTCATATGCAACAGACCACCCACTCTCCTCATCTTCAAAGCGCTAATAAGAATCTCATCTCTTCCAGGAAAACTTCCCTGACTAATCTCTCATCTTTCCATTCTATTTCCCTCGTATTTCCAAATCAGCACTTCCACATCACCTAAACACTTTCGTACTCACACCGCCGGAGCAGTTACGTACGTATCTTTAAACGCTGTTATTTCCTGCAACCTATAATTTTAGTTTCTGAATCCCCAGCTAGTTTTAAGCTCCTTAAGGGCAAAGATCATATTTACGTTCTCTATTACACTCTCCCAAGTACAGTGCCCTGCACACTATCGATTGATGGATCGCTATCGATAGATCGATTGATAAATACATAAGGTCAAGAGTTGGCTGCGAGTTAATAAGAATCCACGTCATGGTGATTAGTTGGGGAAAGCTTGGGAGATTTTAGAAGGATTTTGGAGGTGGAGAGAGCCATGGTCTGATCGATTTTTGGCAGGGGGAGGGACTTCCAGGCCCTGGGGATAAGGTGAGCAAGGGGCCGAGGGGAGCGAGGCACAAGCAGGAATCAGCCAAGAAGTGATATAGTAATAGTGATATAGTGTCCATTGGGTGCAGTTCACTGTAGTACGTCCTCGGGAAGAACATAATAATGAAGTGGCACATTTTCTGTCCACGGTAATAATTGTGGTATTTGTTAAGTGCTTACAGTGTACTAAGGGTCAGGATTGGTAGAAGATAATCAGGTTGGATACATCTCTGTCCCACATGGGGCTCACAGTCTGATGGGGAGGGAGAACAAGAATGGAATCCCCATTCTATAGATGAGGGAAATGAGTCATGGAGAACCCATGCGACTCTAAGATCCTTAGGGGCAGGAAACAAGTCTATGGACTCTGTTGTTCTCTTCTAAGAGTTTAGTATAGTGCTTTGCCCACAGTAAGCACTCAATAAATACCACCGAATGATTGATGGACTTCCCCAAGGACACACAGGAGGCAAGTGGCAGAGTTGGGATTAGAATCAGGGTCCTCTGACTCCCAGGCCCAGTATCTTTCCCCTAAGCCAGGCTGCTTCTCAAGGAGCTCACACTCTAATGGGGGAGATACACATGCAAATATTTACAACTAGAATGGTCAAAATAAGTAACTGAATGTACAAGTGAATAAACATATCTACACAAGAACCGAGGGTAAATATAAATAAGTTCAAAAGCGCTTGATGGATCATCTAGCCCAGACTGGCCTTCTGGGGGACACTGTAGCCTGGGAGAAGGACACTAAAGTAAATTACAGCTTAGGAGGAAGTCACAGAGAATAAAGAATCAGACATAAATGCTGGGGGGGTTGGGGGCTGTGGGGGAGGTCCTGAGTACTGGTGTAGCAGGAAGTGCTGAAATTCCAAGTGGGGGAAATGAGAAGCAGCATAGCTTAGTGGAAAGGGCACGGGCTTGGGAGTCAGAGGGTGTGGGTTCTAATCCCAGCTCCTCCACGTGTCTGCTGTGTGACTTTGGGCAGGTTGCTTCACTTCTCTGTGCTTCAGTTACCTCATCTGTAAAATGGGGATTGAGACTGTGAGCCCCAAGTGGGACGATCTCATGACCTTGTATCTACCCCCCGCTTAGAACAGTGCTTGGCACATAGCACTTAACAATTAGCATTACTATTATTATTATTATGAGAAATCAATTTTGGAAGCCCTCCTGGAGGAGGTGTGATTTCAGAAAGGCTTTGAAGATGGGGAGCGCAGTGATCTGTCATCTGTGAAGAGGGAGGGCATTCCGGGCAGGAGGGAGCATGTGAACAGGGGGTTATTGACTAGGACTGTGAAAATGAGGCACAGTGAATAGGTCAGCTTCAGGGCAATGGAGCGTGGGAGTTGAGGTGTAGTGGGAGGAGAGAGTGGACTAGTAGGAAGGAAGGAGAGAGCTGATTCAGAATGCCTTAAAGCAGATGGTGAGGAGTCTCTGTCGGATGTGGAGAGCGATGAGCAACCATCGGAGGCTTTTCAGGACTGAGCAGAGGTGTGCAGGAGAGTGTTTTAGAGAAAATGATCCAGGAAACAGAGCAAAGTACAGACTGGAGGGGGAAGAACCTAGGGGCAGGGGGGTCGGCTAGGAGGCTGATGGCCTCATCAAGTGCATAATGACTACCGTATCTAACTCAACCTCGTCATGATCCTAGCTTATGTTCTGAGTTCACACATGTGTAACACACACAGCCAGTCAATCGATGGTATTTACCGAACTGCTCACTGGATGTAGATTACTGTACTAAAGGCTCGGGAGACAACGCTACAGCGGAGTTGGGAGACACAATTCTTTGCTCATAAGGAGTTTACAGTCTACAGAGGGAGGCTGTGAAACGGACCCAGAGCCTGCCCCGCGGCAGTCTCGAAGAGAACTGAATCGGTGACTAAATCTCAATCTTCTCTGAACTCAGCGGGTCCCCGGGAGGGTGGAACCAGTATGTCTAAGTGGGTGGAGAGGAGACTGAGAAAAAGAAAGGGCTTCTAAGATGCACGCACAGATGCGGTGTGGCCTAGTGTTTGGCAGATAGAAGGATCTGGGTTCTAATGCCAGCTCTGCCACTTGCCTGCTGTGGGACCCTGAGCAAGTCACTCCACCTCTCTGGGCCTCAGTTTCCTCATCTGTAAAATGGGGATGAGAATTGTGAGCCCCACACGGGACAGGGACTGTGTCCAACCTGATTAGCCTGTATCTACCCCAGTGCTTAGTAGAGTGCTTGGTACTGCAAGTGTTTAACCAATACATAAAAAAAAGGATGCCCTTCTCCCCAGCTCTTGGAAGAGAGGAGTTTGAAATGCAGGGTGAAGGAAAAGGCTTAGATTTCTCCCTCGTTTCCCCTCCCTCCACCCCCACTGCTGGGGAAAAGGTGCCCGGAACTGGCCATTTGGCAATAATAATAAGAATAATAAATTCATTCAACTGTATTTATTGAGCGCTTACTATGTGTAGAGCACTGTACTAAGCGCTTGGAAAGTACAATACAGCAATAGAGACAATCCCGGCCCACAAGGGGCTTTCAGACTAGAGGATCAATGCTATTTATTGAGCACATACAATGTACAGAGCGCTATACTGAGCACTTGGGAGAGTACAAGACAATAGAAACAGCAGACACGTTCTCTGCCAATAACGATCGTACAGGGTAGTTAGATCCTATTATTATAATGATAATAAAATGAAAATAATAAAAATAGTGGTATCTGTTGAGCACCGTTCTAAGCGCTGGAGTAGACGTGAGATGATTAGGTCGGACATAGTCCCCGTCTATCGTTGGGCCCGAATGGTCTAATAGGAAGGGAGCAGGTGTTGAATCCCCATTTTGCAGGTGAGGAAACTGAGCCCCAGAGAAATGAAGTGACTTGCCCAAGGTCACCCAGCAGGCAAGTGGCGGAGCCGGGAAGCAGTTTGGTCTAGTGCATAGGGCGTGGGCCTGGCCTCACCACTTGTTTGCTGGGTGACTTTGGGCAAGTCATTTCACCTCTCTGTGCCTCAGCAACCTCACCTGTCAAATGGGGATCGAGACTGTGAGCGCCATGTGGGGCAGGGACTGTGTCCAAACTGATTAGCTTCTATCTACCCCAGTGCTTAGTACGGTGCCTGGCATCTAGTAAGCACTTAAATGCCATAAAAAAGGTCTCGATTTCCAGTCCTGTGCTCTTTCCACTCATCAATCCATGGGAATTTTTGAGCACTTACTGCGGGACTACAGACAGATCCGCCCCCCCCCCCCCATCCCCGACCACAGACTGCCTCCCCAGCTGCTTCCGATGACGGGGTCCCCCCCCCCCCCCGCCCGCGCCCTCCTTGCCCCCCCCGGTTCGACCGGGGGGCGAGCGGAAGGGAGGGAAGCAGGTGCTTTGTGTGCCTGCCCCGCGGGGCCGAGAGGAAAGGAGCCGGAGCAATTCAAGTTTCTTGGAGAATCCCCTCACCCCGCTCTCCGTGCAGAGGGCCTTAGCCCCCTCCCCCCCGCCCCCCAACCATCCCCTGGTCCGGAGATAGGTCGTGGGAGCCCAGAAGCCACCGAGGGCGACCCTGGCAAGCTTCCGGGACGAAGAGAGTAACCCGAACCCTTCCCGCCACCCTAGACGCCACCCCCTTGCAATCTCCCGCAAGCCTGGCGCCCCCGACCCTCCCCTTCCTCCCTCCCCTCGGCCCCCTCCCCGTGCCGCTCTGGATCCTAGGGCAGGGGACCGAGTCCCCGTTCACACGGAAAATTATGCCGGCTCCAGCGGTGCGTAAAATTGATGTGAACTGAAAGAAGTGGGATCAGCGTGATCCTCCCTCTCTTGTCTCAACAGGGGTTTCGGCACGTTACACAAGGCCGAGCTTGTCTCTTTAAGGAGACATTGGACTCTAATTAGCCCGCATTCCTGGCGCGGCGGATGCAGTCGAGGAGCGAGGAGGGCCGTGGGGGGGGGGGAGGGGAGGCAGGGGGGGGATGTGGGTGTGCGTGCGTGTGTTTGGGTCTGGAGTCGGGGAGTGGGAAGAGGAAGAAAGGGGAGAGCCGGAGAGGAAGTTGAGAGCATCTGCCCAGCGGCAGCCGCCGCCGCCGCCGCCGCAGCACTACCACCGGCAGCACCCCGCTCCCCCCTCCCCACCGTCCCCTCCATCCTTCGGGTTCTGCCACCCTCCCCCGGTCCAGAGATGCAGCAACGACGGCGACGGCGGGCGAGCGCCTCCAAGCCCCCACGTTACTTTGATTGACAGCCGAACAAATGTTTCCCCCGTTCGAACGCTCGCGCTGAAGAACGTCAGCGACCGCCAAAGCCCCGCCTCCGTTCGGACCGCCTCCTCCCCGCCCCCCGTCCCCTCGTCCCGCACAATCCATTGGCCGGAGCCGCGGGCGCCACCCGGCCCCCACGTGGGGCCGACCCCGCCCGGCTCCGCCCCGCCGGCTCCCCATTTGTCAGCGGGGAAATGATGGGCAGGAAGGCAGAGGAGCGATTAATGTTCAGCCGTCGCCGATTGGCTGCCGGCGCTGCCCCCCGCGGCGCGGGGAGGCGGGGCAGAGGGGCCGGGGCCGCGGAGGGCCGTCGCGTTGCCCGGCGGTGAATGTAGTCCCGGGCTCGGGCCGTGCCTCGCGGAGCGGCGGGGCAGCCTCCGGGCCTGGACTACGGCTCCCGGGAGCCTCCGCGCCCCTCGGCCCCACCGTGGTGAATATGCATCAGAATGTTAATGAGGTGCCGCTGCTACATTTGGTCAAAGAAGTCACCTAGCCAGAGCGTGTTGTTAGAGCTGTTCGGAGCGGGAGTTTAGGCTGCTTGCTGCCTTCTCGCTCGCTCACTCTCTTTCCGCACCCCCCCACCCCCAACCTCTCTCTCGCACACAAACGTCCTGTATAATGTTTAGTGGTCTGGTGTAGCTCGTAGAGTTTGCAAGGAGGGGGAAATAGAAAGCCGCGACGCGGTTTTTTTTTTCCAAAAAAAAAAACAACCTCCCCCTTCAATTTGAGAGAGAGCAAAACGAAAAACAGGAAGGAAGAAAAGGAAATGAGTTGTGGTAAAAGAGAAGAGAGACGCTAAAGGGACGTTTAAGAGATCGTTGCCGTGAGTCGAGAGATCGCCAGCCAAACCCCCAAAGCCAAAGAAGAAGACCGACTCCGAACCGGAGGAGTTTGCATTTTCCTCAATTGAAGAAGAGGGAGACGTTGCCCCTGGAGGAATAACAACCAAGTAAAAGAGAGATAAAGGAAAGTTTGGAGGGAGGGGTTGGCGGGCGAGGAGAGACAGTGCCGGTGGACGAAGGGCTGGGGTTTGTTTGAGGTGGGGTCGGCTGCGGGGGGTGGGCGTGAACGGTGTGGCTTCTGCCGAGTAGTCGAAGCGAGCGGCTCGCGAGGACGGCCGGCCCCATCCCGACGAGCGGCGGGAGCGAAGCGGCCGATCTTTGACGTCCGCCCCGCGACCGTGACCGTTGGCCAGTGACAGCCCGACTGGAATGTGGGAGAGGTTCCGCTGGGCCGGGGACCGAGACCGAGCAGAGGCAGAGACCGAGACCGCGCCGCCGGGGACCGGGGACCGGGACTGAGCCGCCGCCGCCCCCGCCGCTGCGCGCATCTCCCGCACCACCTTCTCCTCCCGGTGCCGCCGTTCAAACAAATGAGCCGAGCTGCTGCCCCTGCCGCCGCCGCCGCCGCCGCCGGTCCCGCTCCCGCTCCTGCTCCTGCTCCGACTGCCGCCGTTCCGCTTAGCGCCGCCGCCGCCGCCAACTAAATCGGTTTGGATGATTCGCGATCTGAGCAAGATGTATCCTCAAAGCAGACACCCGGTGAGTGAGAGTCTCCACCGGCCGCGGGTCCGCCGGGGCTGGGAGGTGATGACTTTGCCCGGGAGAGAGAGGGCACCCGGAGCGCGCCGCCGCCCCCGCTTCGACCTCCCTTCGCACGTTGCGGTCCCCGGTTCCGTGTGTGTGTGTGTGTCGGGGGGACGGGGGACGGAGAGCGACGGGGGCCACTGACTTGGAGCCATTTTCTTATTGTTGTCTTCGCAAACCCTCATTCCGCCAAATCTCTCAGTCGGTCGCGGAGATGGAAATGGACTGGGGGCGCGGACCCCTACCATTTGAAACAACAGAAAAACCAGTGAAACTCCCCAAAGTGCACGTTCCTCCGCTTTTGAAGGTTCCCCAATACCTCCTCCCCCGCCCCCCAACTCGATCAGAGTTTAACTGACCAAAGTCTCCCCGACATCGATGGTGGCGGTTTCGATTCGGGTGGTGCGTGTTTGTGTGTTGTTGGTGGGGGGGATGGGGGTGTCTGCCTATTTTTCCATAGCCTCCTTGCTCATGGGGATCTTGGGGATCAAGTTCCCGTCCTTGGGGTTTCGGATCTGTGTGGCGGGGGGGGGGGGGGCTCTGCCTCTCGGTCCTCAAGCGCGAGACTTTTTCAGTGATGCGTATTCGGAAAAGCTATGGGGAGGAGGAGGAGGGTTTGACCCCGGTGCGATGTGGACCCCCCCGGCCCCCCGTAGCACCGATGGGGGTCCCCGCATCTCCCTCGCTCTCTGCCCCCCACCCCACTCTGACTCTCGCTGAGCTCCGAGATGTGGCGTAATGAACTATTTTATTGTTGTTCTTTAGGCACCGCATCAGCCTGCTCAACCCTTTAAATTTACCATTTCCGAGTCCTGCGATCGGATTAAGGAGGAGTTTCAGTTTTTGCAGGCGCAGTACCACAGGTAATGATGTTTACTTTTTCTGATCCTCGTGTTTGCTCAGCCCTTGTTGTCAGGCTTTGGTTCTCCCCCCGCCCCCGCCCCTCCCGCCGCTTTTTGGCGAGGCTCGAACGGATGGGTGGCTTTTGTCTCACAAAAGCAGATCCCTCCCGCCCCCCCCACCCCCAATCCCTCACCCCCGTCCTCGTCCCCCCAAGGACAGGTGCAAAGAAAGCAACTCCTTGGGGCACTTTGCGAGGCAAGAAGCAAATGTGGAAAGCCCAGATGGTGACTAGGGAAGACCGCGGCACATTTCGACTTGCTCGGTTATTGCTCAGGACTTATTTGGACCTGGACCTCCCATCCCCATCCTCTCCCGAAAGGTGGAGAAGCTCCCATCTCCTGCCATGATATCGGGGCGGGGGAAGGAAGGGGGGTGTTCGTTCGGAGGGTGATCACTGTCTCCCGAAAGGAGACTTGGAAAGAATTGGGTTTCCTCGCCCCTTAGTCTTGTACCAGACATGCAGTTCTTCTTACCTGATTGACGGATATGTAAAACACCCTGATCAACAATATCTGAAAAAACCCCACCCAACTCTTTTCCCCCCGTATACATTTTGGGGGGCGGTGGGAGGGGGGAGAGACATAAAACGTGTCTCGGCCACGATGCTCTTTGTAGAACATTAAGGAAAACTAAGTTGAGACAGCATTTGTAAATCTAAAGTATCGACTTCATGGGCGGTTGAATGTTCTGTTTTGTTTTTCCTCCTGTCTGTTTCTCTTGAGTTGTAACTCCTTTTCATATCAGCTCCAGGAAACAGACTGAGTTAGGAAAAGAAGTGCTTGGAACAATCCGGGCGCTCCCGAAAGGGGAAAGCTAAGGCTCCTTTGGTGGGGATGAGAACGGGCTGTTTAAATTGATGACTGGTATATATCGATGATCTGGGGAAGGATGCAGAACGAGCAGTACAGAGTACTCATGCTTCATTATGTCTTGAACAGTTTGAAGCTAGAATGTGAAAAACTGGCAAGTGAGAAGACAGAAATGCAGCGGCATTATGTCATGGTAAGAGAGCTGCAAAATATATCCAAAATGTCTATTAGTTGGGTATACCAAGAGCAGGAATGCATTCAGAATGCTTGGGGCTACGAGACAGATCATGAGAGTGTAGTTGAGGCGGGGGCAGTGTTTCCATTACAAACCTCGGTACTTCCGAGGGGGTTATAACTTGCTTTTGACAACTAGCTTCAATTGAAAATCTGGCTCAGAAACTGAGTGCCTAGATTTTGTTTATATGCGATGCCCCCCACTTTTCCCACCCCCCAAATAAAGCTCATCATGGTTTGATTTTAGCCCCAAGCAAACTGTTAGTGTTTTCATGCTTTGTTACTGTGCTAATACGATTCTAAGCAATTCGGACCAAACCAAAATCTGGTCAACTGTTTAGTCCTATTGTGCTTATTTTACTGTAAAGAGAAAGAATTATAAATATGGGTTTCTCAACCCTGCTTTATTGCCAAGATGCTTTTTTTTTAAAAAAAAAATCAGGTTATTTAGTGAGAGTCAATATCTTCCGTTGTCAGGATTTTCAGAATGCCATTTGTCTAAAAATTCCATCTGCTTTCAAAAAATATTTACAGGCACAATTGTGTGCTGGCTCATAATATTTGTACCAAAGGCGGGGTTTTTTTGTTTTTGTTTTTTTCTTCTCCTGAATGTGTGCATTTCAGCGCAACACCTGTTGTTGAAAAATTAGTAATTTAACTCTAGAGATGACTATTAAGCAGCATCACTTTGGTCATCGTCATTTTGATCGCAACCCAGCATTCAGTGGAAACAAATTTTTGCCATCAGATCTCAGAAACAAGCGGAGCACACAGACAGAGCCCAGACCGAGTGTGCCCAGAAAGCTTTCCTTTTTTCCAGTCCATCAGTGAATGGTACTGTGTGCAGAACACTGCAGTGAGCGCTGGGGAGAGTAAAGTATAACAGAGTTGGTGAACATGTGTTCCCTGCCCACAAGGAGCTTACAGTCTAAAGGGGGAGACAGACATTACAATAAATCACGGAACTGTAGGGAAGTGCTGTGGGGCTGTGGGTGGGGTGATTATCAAGTGTCTAAAGGGGACGGATCCAAGTGCGTAGGTGGAGCAGAAGGGAGAGGGAGTAGGAGAATTGAGGGCTTAGTCGGGGAAGGTCTCTTGGAGGAGACGTGATTTTAATAAGACTTTGAAGGAGGGGAGAGTGGCGATCTATTGGATACGAAGTGGGAGGGAGTTCCAGCCCAGAAGGAGGATGTGGGCGAGGGGTCGGCGGCGAGTTGCCGAAAGATATTAGGGCGGCTAGAATCTGGTCTTTTAACTTGGAATTTTCTTAGCTCTGAGCCTGTTTTGCCCAACCCCTGTGTTTTGATTTAGCTCTTTGTGTTCACTAGGTGAAAGCGCAGTTTGAGATTCTCCTTTGATAGACATGGATGGCTGGCTTCTAGGATTTGGAGCATTTTTTGGCCTCCAACCTATGCTGTGAAACAAAGTTTGCCAAACCCTTTTCTCTTTGCCAGTCTCTCCACCCACCAGATCAATCTGACAAGGTCGGCTACTTAGGATGAAAGACCAATCGAGGAAATGAGCTGTGGTCCTTAAGCCAATTTTCCTGCCCATGCCTAGCAAAACATTACTTTTTAAAGAAAATTGGTAGAAGAGTCATTTGCAAAATAATAATATGGTGGTATTACTGAAAATCTGTGGTCCAAACTGACGTGAAAAGCACTGATCAAATTGATTTTTATTCTTTGACAGTATTATGAAATGTCCTATGGATTGAATATAGAGATGCATAAGCAGGTGAGTGAGCTTTTGTCTTCTAACACTTTCATTGATAGAGTCTCTATTTTCAAGCCAATTTGGGGATAGCCTTTTGTAGTTTTTCTGCCTCATCCTACTGAATCTTTCACGTACATTATTCCGGTTTGAAACCGTTCGCTCCTGAGCTCGCCGGTAAAACTTCACACTGCCCTCCGAGATGCCAGCATTTAAATCACTCTGGTGAAAGCAACCAAAATCCTTAAATTCCAAGTATTCCTGATTTTCCCTTGGAAGATTGTTAGAATGAGGGTTTCAAGATTTGGGATCTATACTGTGAGAGCTGTTTTCTGGGAAAACATTAAAAAAGTGAAACTAGAAATTGCATGGGGACTTGGTTGGCTCAGTGTGGAAGGTTAGCTGGGGAGAATCAAAATTGAATCTGTAGTGCTACAAACAAAATTGATGTAAAATCCTCAGATTCATCCCTTGAGGCTACTTAGCTGGGTTTTTACCCAGAAACCGGGTCTGTTATTTCCAAAATTTGAACGGAATAAATGAGCCTGATAGGATGTGAAGAGGTTTAATTCTGCGCCTTGAAGTTGAGCAATTAGTCCAGCCCCCCAAAAGTAGCCATCAGTAAGAGTGGAGTGGCCTGAGTCACTTTACGATATGAGGGATTAACCTTTATGCATAAACATAAATTAAGCCATTCACTTGCATTTCCTAGAGAGAAAAATATCACTTTGGGGATTGAATATTGTTTGGAAAGACTAATTACTTAAGAAGCCCTTCTAGGATTGGACTAACTGCACAACTGGACTGTAGAATGGGGTGTGTTTTTATATGTGCGTGCACAAGTGTGCAAAGTGGTGGGGGGGAGGAGGGCGGGGGCGGGTGGAGCAGAGGATCCACTTCTTAGAAACTCTGGTTTCTGTTCCATTTATCTTCTGATTTGAGAGTAAATGGGATTTCCTCATGTCACGGACTCCTCTCAATATGGTTTCTACGAGCGGAATACATTGTTATTTCAAAAATGGCTGACCCACAATCAGATAGATGGTATTTTAAAACATGGCTGCATTTAATTTGCCTTATCCCTCCCCCCCCCACCCCCAAATAAAAATAAAAATAAAAAGCCAAGACCAAAAGTCATTCATGTTACAATTGGGAACTGTGAGCAGACTGCCATTTTTCTTCCCAGTGTTTTACCTCAGAAACTAAGCGCAATTATGTTGATGTCATTCTTCACAGGGTTGTACCAAAGCGGTATATTTAGATTAGTTGGAATATCATTTTGTCATGACTGCTCTTTCTGTTTAAATTGATAACCTAAAGGCTGTCTGCTGATACAAAAATCCATTCAGGCTTATGGCTTCTCATCAGCTGCTCCTGACTCAAACAAATTGCCACAAAGAAGTTGTTTGATAATTATTGTGACTTTCAATGACTCGTCAGCCTGTCTCCCGTCTAGGTCTTTTTGACAATATGAAGATTAATTAGTATCTTTTAAGGGTTGGACTTCGGGACTCATCACCCTGTATTTCTCCTCTCCCTCTCCATATCTGGCCTCCGACAACCTCCCAGTCTTAGATTTCTTTGTATTTTATCATGTCTCTCCGGGAGTCTGCTTTTCCCTCCGATGTTTCCTAATGCTATCGGAGACCTCCACCTTTAATTCATCAGTCCTCAAATCCTACTCCATTTAAAACTGAGAATGGAGTGCATTTCTCCTCCAACTCCTCTCCCCCCCTTTTTTTTTTTGCTTTCTAAATTCAATCATATCAAAAATCCTGAGGGCAGTTTATCACATTATGAAATACAGACAGCCCTGCAAACCACCTACTTATTATATTTTCTTTCCTTTTCCCCTTAAGCACAGAGGCCTATCTGTCTTTATTTGTTTTCCTAGGCAGACAGCCTTGGTTCCTCTCAGCCTCTTTTCCAGATGTACTCACTGGATGCCCTTGTAATGGAAAGCAGGCAATAAAACAGTGAAGTTGCCCTGCAGCGTAATTGGGCCTAGTTCTCAAGATCAGGTTAGGCTTATTCACTTATTAGATTTGTGTCTCAGAGGGTTCAAGAGTAGAAGTCCCCGGAGCCCGTGAAAGTACCCTAGTAATTGGTGGCCCTGATATTTGAAACCTTTGTGTATTTTTCGGTTAAAGCTCCTGTTCTTCTTGGCTGCTTCCAGCCACATATTATTTATTTTTAGAAGTATTTTTCATTGGAACAGAAAGCGATGGCTATGATGGACTCTGTGTCTTAGCAAATTGATAATAGATTGATAATGCAGAGAGAACATTCGCAACGTGGGGGTCGATACTGTTTTCTCCCCTCCCTCTCCCCCTTTTTTCTCCCTCCTTCTCTCTGTCCCCTCCCGCCCCCCCACCAACACCGTGATGTTCATCATCAGTCATCCTGTGTTGATTTTGATAGAAGACTATTAAAGTGAAACCTATAGGGAATTTGTCATTCTGAAAGGAAAGCTAATGTAATTAGTACCAATTAAAGTACATTTAGTAAATTGGATTTAATCTTAATTAAGCCTGCATAATGTTGCCAATTTTTAACAATTATGTTTGAGAACATAATTAATTTAAATTTTGGTAACTGAGTAAATAGCTTTAGACTGATAGAATTAGTCAGTTAATTTTTTTTAAAGGAGAATCGAGGGGTACACTACAACGCGATGTAGAATTAAAGCATAAAATACGAATCTAACTTCTGGTAATCTCTACTGGGATTGATAGAGCTGAGCTGATGAATCGTGAAGCAACAGAAAAGTTAGGGAGAAGTGATCTGGGGTAGAATATGAATGAATGCTTCCCAACCGTCTTCTCCATTCTGGCATTAAAGTGAAGGTGACAAACGGAAGGTGGTTGGAAAATGCCGTGTGGTTGTGTTTTGTCCGACTGGAGGGTTTTAGTTGAAATGAGAGACTCTCTCTCCTTGTAGACGTCCCCTGGGATCTTCTGCGTTGGGACATCCTGTCCCCCGTGCTCGGCGGATGGCACTTGGGTCACTGCCGAATCCCTTCAGAGATGCCATTTTGGGGCGGGCTTTTTCTCTCAAGTGTTCCCCGCTGCAGGGCACTGGGGTTTGGATACTCTCCAGCGGGTTCCCTCTTTTATAAGCGACGAGTTAATTAAACGAGATACTGGCCAGGCTCGAATTGGACGGTAGCGATGATCGATCGAAAGGGAGTATTGGAATTTGATTGTGGACAATTGGGAGTTGGAGAAAGGAGACTGGCAGGAATTGAAACAGGGAGTGGGGGCGGAAACTTCAGCTTTGGGAAAGAAGAGAAGTCAGAAATGCCTTCCAGTGACAGCTCCATAGTCGTTGACAGATCTCTCTGTTTTTTTCCGAAGTCAGTCCGTGGTTTATGATTTTTATCATCGGCCTGGGCTTTACGGGAGGCGGACATTTAGAAACCCAGATGAAGTGCCTAGATGTCATCCTTTTTTTTCCCCTTCTTTTTTTTTTTTAAAAATCAAAGCAGGAGGGCTCCGATTTCCCTCCAAGCCATGTAAATTTTATTACAAGACTTGGGCAACAACCATTTGAGTGCTGCTAAAATATTAATTGAATAGAAATGAAAGGGCTTTGCCAGCTGATAGGATATCATAATCAGAGCTGCAGTAGTCGATGGTAAATGATGATAAATGGCATTAGGAACCTTTTAGCAAACTGTAATAACTACAAGGAGGGAAGGCAGTATGGATTTGCATTCTATCTGATACCCTCTAGTACCAAGTGGATTGCCAATACTGCTTGTTTAGCATTTTCTAAGGGCAATAGGATATTGATTTTGGACTTACAAGGAACAGCTCTATTTTCACCATTGAAAAGTATTGCAGGTTGTTAAGAAGAAATTGACTTGAAGAGGCCTGGCTGCTGCCCATCATGGAGCAAATAAAGCAAAACTGCCGAAGCATGGTGGAGCAGCGAGATGGGGCCCTCAGCAATTTGTTGCTATTAATTTACCGGGCTCGACAGCAAATCAATCGGCAGCTACTTCATCTGCTGGAGAAAATGCTGTCCGGGGCAGATGAAAGGCCCAGCGTGGGTCGGGGAAGAGGCGGGATTGGTCAAGAGGAGGCTGCAGTTAATGTGTAAATAAGTGAAATCGAGGCCAGTGTTGCCGAGGAAGCTGTTTTTAATTAGGTTGGGGGTTTCGAGTGAGCTGTTTGCCAAAGCGAGGCTAGGATCGAGAGAGGGGGAAGAGATTGATTGAGGCTGAAGTAATACACGACCACTGGGACGTCTCTGGTGTGGGGATGGCTCCTCTCTCATTTGTTTAGGGGGTGGGGAGGACGGCCACGGAGAAAACCAGTTCCACGGTGACCCTTTATATTTCTCCCCTGCCCCCGCCAAAACAAAACAAAACTTCTGTGCCCCTAGATGGGGGCCCCCACCGCTGTGGCTGGGGATGAGGAGGAGCAGATGGATGCATGCATGCATGGATGGATGCATGGATCAATACACGCATCTGCATACACTTGCCCAGTGATTGATTTTTTTTCCCCTGCCCCGGTAAAAGGGTAGGATCAAACTCTTCTTTGACAGTGAAGGCGGGCCGTCACCGAAGGCCCTACATTCCATTTGGATATAGCCAGAAAGCTGACCAAATTTCCAGAGACCGAGCTTGGCTCTCCATTATAAACAGAAGGACCTATTTAATAGAGAGGGGAGAGATGAGTTTAGTACAGTGCTCTGCACACAGCAAGCGTTCAGTCGATGCCATTGATGGATCGATGAGCTGCCTGGGTGACTGGGACGGAACCAAGATATCTCTTGATTATGAATGGAAAGGCGAAACCCAACTGAAAGTGATGTGTAGGTGGGCAATGGCGGACTTTTAACGGAGCTTTACAGAGGAGAAAATTTAGGCTGGCAAATGGGACTGATGGATGAGCTTTCTGTTCTGCCCGAAGATGGGATGGTGTGACCAGGAGTTCCCCAGTATGCATACCGGGGAACTGGCGAGCGTGCAGTTAGAGTATCAGCTTACTAGGGGCTCGAAGAAGTAAAAGATTCAAACTTTGCCCTCAAGGAGTTTATAGCCCATGTGGTTCAACTGAGGGAATTTTCTACTTTTATTGCCTAATTATAATAACGGTGGTATTTATTAAGCATGTATTATGTAGCAAGCACTGTACTAAAGGATCAGGTTGGACATAGTCCCTGTCTCTCCTCGGGTTCACATTGGAGAGGGGAGAGCAGGTATTGAATCTGCATTTTGCAGATGAGGAAACTGAGGCGCAGAGAAGTTAAATGATTTGCCCAAGGTCATCCAGCTGTTAGGTGGCGGAGCTGGGATGAGAGCCCAGGTCTTCTGACTCCCAGGGCCAGGCATTTTCCTCTGTGCCTCACTACTTCTTAAGCACCTAGTGTAAAGTTTTCAGTAAATGCTGATGATGGGGATGACAGCAAATCACGACCCCAGAATCAACTGGTTTCCCTGGGGATCCCTGGTTCTGCAAACCCCAAATTGGTCTGAACCTCCTGGATTGGCTGCAGCTTGGACACATCCGGACCCCGACGATCACCCGGAAGGAAATAGCTGCTTGCATTCCGGGATTCACATTTCTTAGTCAGCATGTGTTGCAATATCTGCTTTCACTTTTATTTTCATTTGGAGATGTTTTCTCCGAATTCTTCTCAATAAAAGGAAAACTTTTTTCAGGAATTTGTTCAACCCCCACTTCCTCCTGTTGGGGTAATGACTAGTTTTGTTATTTTTTTCCCGGTTGGGTATTGACTAGATTTTTTTTTTTTAATAACTTCATAAAATGGGACAGGGAAAGGAAGCATCAGGAGAAGCAGAAGCAGAATATTCACTTTAAGGTTAAGATTAAACATCACCTTCCCCCCCCCCCCCCCACTCCCCCACCCCCAAAAAACCCTAATGGAATTTTCATTTACATTTTTCTTAAAATACTCACAGTCAAAATGGAATTCAGTTGACTCACAAATCCACCCTAATTCTGCCAAGGTCCATTTAAGTTGATTTAGTGCATCCACGGGATGAAGTGTCAATAGAATCTAAGGAAACTTTGAATGCGATATCTAGAAGGCTGGGTCATTTTTTAATGTCATAAATAGCTTTTTTCTCTTCCTGGGAGATTGTCTTGTCCCCTCTTCATGAAGAATCTGGAGTGTTCCCATCAGTTTTTGCCTAAATGCTCTCCCCTTAATTTGTCTATTTATAAATTTCGTCTTGGCTCTGGTGTCTGGTTCCCTAGACTAAGAAAGGTAGTAATCATAGTGAACATCTCTGCAATATTAAGCATTTACGATGATAGCACATAGTTTTGGGGTAGATGCAAGATCATACAGTTCCGGTTCCACTTGGGGCTTGCTGTCTAAGGTGGATGGAGGGCTGACGCTGCTATGGAAGGCCACAGGAAGCTGCGATGTTGAGTCCATTTGCATTATACGTGATTGAAGGGAACGATATTATGAAAGAAATACACTGCAGATGTTGCATTTGAATCGCAAAAATGAGAACTAAGTGAAAATCCCCAATTTTGGATAACTGGATTTGTACCCCAATTAACAAAGCAAAAAACACCCAATAATTCCCCTCAGGTGGCTTTTTAATTTTTCTTTTAAACCTGATAATTCCATTCACTTAAGCACTATGCTGCCCACAGTCAGAAGGTGGAACTAGGGAGGTCCTCAAGTGTTTTTTTTTCAGATCTGCTTTCCACTCAAATCCTCCCTGCTGCCAGACAAGTAGAAGAATTCAACCTGGCGAAGGCCTTCTCTCCTTTCCCCTCTCCCCATCCTTCCTCTCTGGAGACCAGGTCAGTTACAACTGTGTTTTGCCCATTCCCCCTCCCCGCTTCCTCTCCCCCCTCCCCCATCTAGTCTTCCCCACCCATCTTCACAGCCTACCCCTTCTCTGTTCCTCAGGGAGGGCAGTGGGATGGAGTGTTGAAGGGTGATTAATTTCCACGTCTCGACTTTTTCCTATCGCTTATAACACTGCTGTATACCCATTAAGCGCTTAATAAAGGGAAGCAGCATGGCCTAGTGAAAAGAGCACAGGCCTTGGGAGGCAGAGGACCTGGGTTCTAATCCCAGCTCCACCACATTTCTGCTGTGTGACCTTGGGCAAGTCACTTAACTTCTCTGGGCCCCTGTAAAATGGGGATTAAGACTGTGAGCACTGTGTGGGACACGGACTGTGTCCAACCTGATTCGCTTGTATCTACCCCAGTACTTAGTACAGTGTCTGGCATATAGTAATGCTTAACAAATACCACTGAAATAAATATAATGAATTATGCTTCCAGTTCCCTTCTGGAGGCAATGGGACAGTTTTACTACGTTTAGAAGATAAATGTCACCGTGCCATTTTGGAATCACGCCCGAGGCATGTCGGATCTTTGAGGTAGAGAGAGAAGGGCGGGGCTAAATTGGGGTCTTTGCTCCATCTTCCGCCGTCCCCCGGGAAGGGCCTGGTTATCATCATAAATTTTTCTTCCTCATTTGGGTAGAAATTTGCTATCCAGATTAGCTTTTCTCTTTGCCTCGTGGCTTTTGGAAAGGGTCGGTGAGCAAGTCTTATTTATTTATGTCCTAAGTAAGAGATGCTGGGATGGGCCAGTGGGGTGGATGGACAAGCTTGTAGGTCCAACGCAGGGTATGAGGGACATGGTGATCGAGGCAGTGCAGACGTTGTCATCCTGTGGGTTTTTGAAAATATCGCACTTCCTGCTGACAACTGGAGTAAGGGTAAATCAGCTGAGACCTGAGTTGACAAAACATCTTTGTGTGCGTCAGTTTTGGTTAAAACCGTGTTGTGAGTTTGGTAGTTTTTGACTTGCTTTTATACAGTGCTTTGATGTAAGCAGATCACCTATAGTCCTTCAAGCCAGTCGATATTGGGTGGTGAATGGGATTACGATGACATGGAGGGATTACTGGAAAGATTTAACAAACTCCCTACTATAAGAGCAGATATTAAAACGATTTTATTAATCTTTTGAAGCTGGGTTCTTGTTTTTTCTTCAAGCCATAAACAGCCCATATTCAGACTGGCAAGAAAGATATACTCCTCTGCCACTCTCCCCCCAATCCCCCCTTAAATCTTAGAGCGATGATTATCCTTTCTTCTTTTTTTAATCCAAGCTTTTGCTTTTATCCAAGTTCTAATTTACAGTGAAGGACATTTAGAACAACACTGCTTCATTTGTTATTATTAAAATGTGTTTCATTCAGAGTGAGTCTCAAAGCTGTTTTGGTTTTTGTTGTTGAAACACCTGCCTATTGGCTGCTACCTGTTCATGGTCTTTCAGCAACACTCAATCAATCAGTGGTATTTGTGAGCACTTCTTGTGCACAGAGCACTGTACTAAGCACTTGGGAGAATATAACAGAGCTGGTAGACACATTCCTTGCTCACAAGGAGCTTACAGTCTAGAGTGGGAGACAGACATTAGACTGTAAGCCCATTGTGGGCAGGGAATATGACTGTTTATTGCTTTATTGTACTCTCCCAAGCACTTAGTACAGTGCTCTGCACACAGTAAGCTCTCAGTAAATATGAATGAATGAATGAACGAACAAATAATTCATAAATTATTTACAAATACAAATAATTACCCAAACCATATGTTGATGGCATCTCACCGTCAGCAGGAATCAACCAATCGATAGTATTTCTTAAGCATTTATGGTATGCAGAACACCGTACTAAGTGCTTGGGCGAGTACAACAGAGTTGGTAGACACATTCCCTCCCCACAAGGAGCTTTACACTCTAGAGGGAGAGGTAGACATCAATATTAATAAATTACTCACACATATGGATGGCATCTCACTGTCAGTAGCATTCAACCAATCAGTGGTATTTTGGGAGCACTTACTGTGTACAGACCACTGTGCTGGGCTCTTGGGAGAGTACGGTAGATTTAGTCGATCCCATCCCTGTCCTCAAGGAGCTTACAGACTACTGTGTACAGAGCACTGTACTGAACGTTTGAGAGTACAATATAGAGTGAGTGGACACGATCCCTGCCCTCAAGATGCTTGCATTCTACTGAGTACAGAGCACTGTACTGAGCACTTCGGAGAGTACGATAGAGTTAGAAGACATGATCCCGGCCCTCAAGCGGCTTAAATGGAGTGGCTCATCCTCAGAGCTCAAGGACTGTTCTAGTGGGTCTTTTCTCTGGAAACAGACTCATATTTTCCATGAGGCCTGATTCGGCCCCAGTTCTACCTGAACCCAGTGGAATTTCCTCTAAAGACTACCATCTGGGCCTGTCATATGTCGCTCTGCAGGAGCAATTCCCTAACCGTCACAGTCATGCCACATCCCCTCTGCCACCTCAGCCTCTTTGTATGTGTTTGATATTGATTTTATCAGTTTGACTCTATTACTTATATCTACTCTCATGCTCTATTCTCGACTTGTCGAGGTTTGTCGACTTGGCAGCCCCATTAGATTGGAAGGTCCCTGAGGGCAAGGGAACCCGAAGGGCTTATTTAGTCCCCTCAATTCCCCAAATGCTGCCAGCACTGTTGATATTCATGTTGCATTTTCCTAATCCTGTCCTCTTACTTAACCCTGTGGATCTATAATTGTTGCCTTGCAAGAGCTTGGGTAAAGGAGAAGTTTGGACAAAGAGATATTTGCTCCCAGCTTCTGCACAAACTATCCCTGGCTCCTGGCCAGAACCCTAATTTCCTTTTTTTTTTTATAAGAGACTATTTTCCCCATCCCTCTAAACGGGGAGGGGAGAAGAGAACAACTGAATTCCCTTTTCGGGTGATCCCTCTCTCAGCTAAAGTGCAAGAGTAATAGTTGTGGTATTAGTGAGGCTGTTGGCCGGGAGAGAGCGAGCAAGTAAGAGGGCATTGGGGATACCAGGCTATCTCCATTTCGTACGCAGTTGGAGTGATGCCACGAGCGACTGCTTCACCTAGGTGATTCCTGGGCTGCCTGGCTCCCACCATTAGTTTAGGACTGAGGGAACAATGATGTTAACAACATTTCATTCAGATTTTTCTGGCACAAGGCGGCTGGGACCCAGGGGTCCTAACTAGGTCAATCCCTTGCATCGGTGCTCCATAAGGATAATAGGCAATTACTCTTTCCACTTTCAAAGCCTTATTGAAGGCATATCTCCTCCAAGAGGCCATCCCTGACTAAGCCCTCTTTCCTCTTCCCATTCCCTCTATGTTGCCCTGACTTACTCCCTTGGGTCACCACCCTACCAAGAAGAAGCGGCGTGGCTCAGTGGAAAGAGCCCGGGCTTGGGAGCCAGAGGTCATGGGTTCGAATCCAGGCTCTACCACTTGGCAGCTGTGTGACTGTGAGCAAGTCACTTCACTTCTCTGTGCCTCAGTTCCCTCATCTGTAAAATGGGGATTAAGACTGTGAGCCCCACGTGGGACAACCTGATGACCCTGTATGTACCCCACCGCTTAGAACAGTGCTCTGCACATAGTAAGCGCTTAACAAATACCAACATTATTATTATTATTACCAACCCAATAGCCCTTATGTACGTAACTGTAATTCATTTATTTATATTAACGTCTGTCTCCCACCTCTAGACTCTAACTAAGCAATGGGGTGGGAATGTGTCTACTAACTCTTTGATATTGTCATGTTGTACCATCCTAAGTGCTTAGTACAGTGCTCTGCACACAGTAGGTGCTCAGTAAGTGTGACAGATTGATCCAGAAAGCTGGTGGCAAAATGATTCAGGGGGAGCAGGGAGACTGGGGAAGGGAAAGGGGAATGACCGAACTCAGGGCAAGCTCCTGGGCCGGGATCGTTTCTAACCAATTCTGTCGGTACACATAGTGTAAGTACTTCAGTTGATGTGGTGGAAGATAATGTCGATGACTCTTCATCTTTAACTCTTCAACTTCAACTCTTCTGAGAGTCTGAACCACCTTTTTCTCTTTAGTAATAATAAATGTGGTATCGGTTAAGCACTAACTCTGGGCCAAACACCTGGCCAAGTGCTGAGGTAGGTACAAGATAAGCCGATTGGACACCATCCCTGCCCTCCGCGTAGAGTCCATCTGCTGCACCAAGCAATCAGTCAGTGGTATTTATTGAGCGCTTACTGTGTGCGGTGCTTGGGAGGGTACAACACAACAGAATCGGTAGAGACAATCCCTGCCCTCGGGGAGCTGACCATTAAATTGGGGTAATGGCAAGGTTTGGAATGATGAGTGTTTCTCTCTGAAAGGTTCTTCTTCTATTAATAACTCTATGCTCATGTGGTCTGGGTGGAGGACAGTATTGATCTTTCCCATTTCAGGCCTGGGGTTAGCTCACTTTCCCCAACACCACTTAAGAAACCAACTTCTGGTCTTTGGCTGGATGTTTTGTTTTGTTTTTGTCTTAGCCTTGAGGAAACTTGGAGGTTTTATTTATTTTTAAAATAAATTCCCAGCAGGTCTACACACAGTAAGTGCTCAATAAATACCATTGACTGATTGATGGATTATTATTAAATATTAACAATATTAATTTAATATTAACATTAAATATTATTCAGTATGTTGGCTCTGGCGGCGAAGAATTGAGACGCAGGACTGCTTCCTCATATGTCAGAGGAATTTTCCCATCCTCAGCCCCTCATCGCCCAGCCCGTGTGGGCTCAGGTGCTGACAAGCTAGGTGGAAGATAGAATTCTGGGTTCCGTTTTTTGAAAAACTGTCAATGAACATTTGGATTTCCAGTTAAATACTGGGAAGTTTCAGCCTGGCAGATAGGTTGAGAAAGATCTTTAAAGCTGAAGAAATATTGACCAGTTTGCAAAATCTGCAGTGGTGTCACCCACGTTTTCCAACGGTTCCCTCTTCCCAAGATCACTGGGGTAAATGTAATGTCCAACTGCAGCAAAAACCACTCAGACCTTTCCTTTCAAGCCCAAGCTCCTGGGGGAGGCTATACAAAAGGAATAGGAAGAAGAGACCGAGCTTATTCTTTTTCATTAATCATGGTGCCTCAATTCCTTTTAATAAGTGAGTTAGTTATGGTATTCTATCAAGCGAGTACTAAGGTCATTCAATCGTATCTATTGAGCGTTTACTGTGTGCAAAACACTGTACTAAGTGCTTGGGAGGGTACACCGTGACAATAAAAACAAGCAGAGTGGCCTACTGGAAAAGAGTTCGGGCCTGGGAGTCAGAGGCCCTGGGTTCCCATCCCAGCTCTGCCACATGTCTGCTGCCTGCCATATAGTAAGTGCCTAGTAAATACAGTTTTTTGTAAAGCAGTGTTCTAAATGCTGTGGCAGAGGCAGAAGATAACTAGGTCCCACTTGTATCCCCTTTAGAGGTGAGGAAATGGAGGCCCAGAGAATAATGATAATTATTATAATTATGGTATTTATTAAGCGCTTACTGTGTGCGAGGCACTGTACTGAGCACTGAGGTAGATACAAGCAAATCGGGTTGGATACAGTTCCTGTCCCAAATGGGGCTCGCAGTCCACCCCCATTTTACAGTTGAGGTAACTGAGGCACAGAGAACTGAAGTGACTTGCCCGAGTTCACACAGCAGACACGTGGTGGAGACAGGTTGTAAAGTGACTTGCCCAAGGTCACGTAGCAGACAAATGGTGGAACTGGAATTAGAACCCAGGTGTCTTGACTGGAAGTCCTGTGTTCTTTCCACTAGACTATGCTGTCTGGGTCAGGCCTAGCTTTCCTGGCAGAAGTGAAGGGAAAGGCCAACTGATTGTGATTTTTAAAAAAATATATTTTTTACATTGAAAATATCCATTTTAAGATCAGTTTGTGAAGGTTTTAGGAATGCATTGTATTTCAGTGTAACCTGAAAGATTGAGCAGGCTTTTGGTTTGCAGTTACTTCACATGCATGCTTTTGCTCAGTGGGTCAGTAAGTTATTTATAATTGCCACTTGGATCATTCCTCAGAATTGTGTTTTGAATGAAAACTGAGGTCTCTTAGCTGAAGTGGTTTTGGCCTTGGTAACAAATGGGAAACATAACACCACTTCACAAACCAGGAGTAGTTTAAACACACCAGACAACTTTTTTTTTCTTTTTTAAGTCGTACGTGACCCTCTTCGTAGCAGCCATTTTAAAGGTTAAATTTAGCTTTAAGAACTTATCTCTCCATTTTTGGGCCCTGGAGTAGCTGCTGAGATGGACAGGAGTGGAAGAATGGAAATTGGTTGAGCCTGGAGTGTCCTCGACCTGATTATCTTGCATCTACCCCAGCACTTAGCACACCACAGGACTTGTCACCTAATAAGCGCTTAATTCATATCGTCATTATGATGTCTCTAGTGCTCTCTTCCCCAGGAGAAGAGTGAGTGAACAGTCTCCCCAAACTGGGGTGAGCAATCATTCAGGAGAGACAGTGTGTCCTAGTGGAAAGAGCCCGGGCCTGGGAATTGGAGGACCTGGGTTTTTCTCCCAGCTCTGCCACTCGTCTGCTGGGTGACCTCGGACAGGTCACTTCACTTTTCTGGGCCTCAGTTTCTTCATCTGTAAAATGGGGCTTTACTTCCCATCCTCCCACCTACTTAAAAGTGTGAGCCCCGTGTGGGACAGATACTTTATCTGACTGAAGGATTACCTTTTCTCTATGCCAGTGCATAGTACAGTGCTTGGCACAGAGTAAGCACTTTCCTTTTTAATGGTGTTTAAGCGCTTACTATATGGCAGGCACTATACTAAGCACTGGGGCAGAAATGACAATCAGGTTGGACCCAGTCCATGTCGCACCTGGGGCTCACAGTCTTCGTCCCCATTTTACAGGTGAGGCAGCTGAGGTCCCAGAGAAGTGAAGTGACTTGCCCAAATTCACACAGCTGACAGGTGGCAGAGTGGGGATTAGAACCCAGGTCCTCTGATTCCCAGGCCTGTGCTCTTTCCACTTGGCCATGCTGCTTAACAAGCACCATTATTATTATTATTATCATCATCATTAGGTCTGCAAAGTTCTTTGAACCTCTCTTCCCCTCCCCTGCATGGTGATATTGCCAATCCGGTCCCTGCCCCAAGTCTCTCCCTTCCGCCCTCGATGACCGGCAGGAAGGGGCCACTAGCTGGTGCTTCTCTTTTCTACTTCTTCTTCTTCTTCTTCTATGGATTGTTTGAAAGAGGGAGTTGCATGGCCCTTGCGGTCTTTCTCTGGCCCAGACTCCTTACCCCATGCATGCATGGAGGAAGCCGCTTGCTTTAGAGTAGGTCAGTTTTGACACTTTAAGTGGTCTCCAGGTTGGAGTAGGTCACTCTGGGACAGGCCAGCGCTGACCACATTTAGCTGACCGTGTTTGATAAAAATAGTGGTGCTTGTATTTTTCAGGAAACGTTTACGATCAGGTTTGTGATCTGTATTCTTCTGGTGCGTATGGATATTAGCTGGTTGAACCCTTTTCCTAACCTCTTTCCTCCTCCTCTCCCATCAACTGAGTTCTGTCTGTTTTATTCCTTCCCCACCAGCTGCTAAAATATCCAGCCTTTTCATTGTCGTATTTATTGAGTGCTTACTGTGTGCAGTGCACTGTACTAAGCGCTTATAGCCTTTTGAAAGAAGGGCTCTGAAAAGAAGACTAGTGAATTCAGAAGCCCAGGAGTATAGATTCATTCAATAGTATTTATTGAGCGCTTACTATGTGCAGAGCACTGTACTAAGCGCTTGGGATGAACAAGTCGGCAACAGATAGAGACAGTCCCTGCCGTTTGACGGGCTTACAGTCTAATCGGGGGAGACGGACAGACAAGAACAATGGCACTAAACAGCGTCAAGGGGAAGAACATCTCGTAAAAACAATGGCAACTAAATAGAATCAAGGCGATGTACAATTCATTAACAAAATAAATAGGGTAACGAAAATATATACAGTTGAGATCTGCAGGAGTTTATAGTGTGGCTTATTACTTTCGACTGCATTAGCTGTAGTTAACCTCAGAAAAAATATCGCCTTTCACCAAATACAACATGATGGTAGCTCCATGAGAAGCAGCATGGCCTAGTGGAAAGAACACAGGGGCCTGGGAGTCAGAGGACCTGAGTTTTAATCCCAATTCTGCCACTTCTCTGCTGTGTGACCTTGGGCAAGTCACTTAACTTCCCTGTGTCTCAGTCACCTCATCTGTAAAATGGGGATTAAGAGTGTGAGCCCCATGTGGGACAGGGATTGTGTCCACCCTATCTTGTATCTACCCCAAAGCTTAGTGCAGTTTCTGGCACATAAGTGCTTAACAAATGCCATTAAAAAAAACCCAAAGAAAAACTCCCAAACTCCTTAAAACTCCATTAACATGGATCATTCAAAGAGCTTCCCAAACTCGAGCATGCCGGCAGAAACAGCAACAGTGGTTTGTGGGAATATCAGAGGTTATGACTAGGTTGGGGTTGGGGTTTATTTTTTTAAGGGTGAGCTAGTGGTTGTCGAAGAAAACTTCACGGACTCTGCGCCTTGCTGTAGCGGGTATATCACAGACAAGTTTGTTTCTACTAGCGCTAGTAAGGAGTGGAACTTGAAAGAGTTTCCCCTGCTAGTCAAAAATCAGCTCAGCTCCCCGCAGTAGGGAGTTTCATTCAATCGCATTTTCTTTATATACCATCAGCATAACATCTGAGCTGAGAGTACAAGTACAGATTTTAAGACAGGCAGCAGCAAATTTTCCTCTTGGGGCAATTGCCTGGCTCAGCTTTGTTCTGTAATAGAGGTCAAGTGAGCAGATACCACTCCCTGCCTCCGATCTGATCAACGGGCCGGGGGTTCCGGCCTTGAAGAAGGAGGAGTAGCTCCATCGTACCTTGAGACCTTGAATATCCCAGTCTCCCTGATAAAACAGACGGCAATGAACAAAAGGGGGAGGGTGCGTGATATGCTTGCGTTGAGTAGCACGCTCCACAGTACTTGGAGTTTTCTTGTTCTGAGGTAAGCACGTGGGCCTAGAGATGAAGCAGCTCAGAGGGGACGGTCAGGGAGAGAAGGGGACAAATGCAAGGTCATGTCCACTGTGCTTCCACGTGGTTTTGGTGTCCATCTGCAAAGGTTTTCATAGCACGCTATTTTTTTTTTAAATCTAATTTCTAAGTATTGAATCGTTGTGAAAGTTGTTGGGAGTATCTGGCCTAGTGGAAATTCCATTTTAAATAATAATTGCGGTATTTAAGGGCTTACTGTGAGCCAAGCATTCTGCTCTCTGAGGTAGGTAGAATGTAATCAGATTAGACACAAACCCTCTCCCACATGGGACTTACAGTCTAAGGGAGAAGAACAACAGCTATTGAATCCACATTGTATGGAGGAGGCAACTAAGGCACAGAACCATAGAATAATACCAACTCGAGCCAGTTCCCCAGTTTGGTACAAGTTAACTTTAAGAAACTACTGTTCATATGATTTGAACAGTTGATTCAGATCATTATTTGCAAAACCCACACAACGAGCAGCAAAATACACAACGTTTCTCTTTCCCAATCAGTAGGTATTCCTAATCAGATACTTCAGTTTCTTGCCAGCAGGTTTTCACTTTTTCAAAGAACAGAGAAAGCAAAGGCAATGGCAAGGGTTATACAATTTCCCGGAACTTCCAAGCGCCTGCAAAAAAAAAAAAGACTACAGAATTAGAGCTAAAAAATGGGGATGGAAAACAATTTCACCTTCTTGACAGTTTTGAAGGAGTCGACTCTTAGAGGGGCATTCTGACAAAAAATCATCTTTGAGGCATTTTCTTTTTAAGCAAATTTCCATTCTCTTCTCTCCCTCCCACCATTCCCCCAGTACCGTCATGATGAGTAGTGTACATTTTGTAATTTCAATCTGTGGCTCAGGGACTTTTCTTTGAAATGAAGAAGTGCAAGTGTGTGTGTTGGGTTTTGATTCATTATTTTCTCTTCTACTGTGAGTGCTTTGGTTGTAATTGTAGAAGTTGACTTTCTGTCATTAGAGATTGAAATCATTTGATCGGTGTGGAGTAATTTTTTTCTCTTTTAATTAAAGGCTTGTTTCATCAGGAAATGAGAAAACATGGGGAAAATGCTCTAAATTATCCATCTGATCTCAAAAGCATTTTCTTCAATCAGATTTCCCTTGCTCTTTATTCATACTATTAGAAGAAGTGCAGTGATTCCACATGTTTTTATGCTGGGAACTTTCCGATGTAAATACGAGACCGAGTCTATAATTATCATGGGAAGCTACTGTTAATCAAAAGGAATTCTGATTGGGCCAATCGTTCATAACATTCACTGAAGGGCCACCTAAATAACGATAATTGATGCTTTTATTTGTATGAATTATGTGGTTGAAACAAAATGGACCTAAAACCCCCAAAACTTGAGGTCCAGAATATTCTATGGCAAAATATTTCCCCTTTCCCAAACACATGGCTCAGGACTGTGTGACCTCTGAATAAGGGAAAGCTAAACAAATATGACATTTAAAAGGCCATAGAGGACATTTTGGTAAACCAGAGTATTGCTTGGTGGCATAAAGCCACAGATCCATAAAAAAAAGAAAAAATGTGCGGAAATGTGGTTTTGCTTTCTGTCGGGCAGTCTGCTGCAACTGACAGAAACATACGTTGTTTTATGGTGTGTTTTCACAAGTCCGACCGCTACGTTCACTTCCTTTATTTCTTTCCTTCATATTTCTACTTGTAATTTATGGGAAACTTGAATCTGTTGAAGCAATCAGTGGTGGTGGGGGGGAGTGGAAATCTTGGCTGAAGTAATTATAAAACAGGACTCTCTCTGTTTTAATGTAATAATCTTCACTTCTTCACAGTTGAGGGCTCGTGTACAGAGGGAGCATTTTAAGTGTGAGTGTGTGTGTGTGTGTATAAATGAACTCTCACAGACTCCTTCCTTCTGAGATTTGCCAAAATAAAGTCTAGCAAAATAAATATCTGTATGGGGGCATCTCATATTCAGAAAGTCAGCAGGTTGCTGGACTAGTCCAAGCACTTAGTACAGTGCTTTGCACCCAGTAAGTAGTCAATAAATACGATTAATAAATGAAATAGCTGAATGTTTTCTACACCTTATGGTGTGTGTGGGGGGAGGGGGGCAGGGAGAGAGGGGAGCGTGGAATCTAAAAAGACCCAGGTCACAGTCTATCGGTGAACGTTCTCGAGGTGCACTACCCACATGACTCCAGTTCAAAAGTGATCCGCTTGTCACATGTGTTAGCTTAGCAAACAGAATATCTTGTTTTTAAGTTGTAAGAGTTGAAGGATAAGTTTGCTAATCAATCAGTGGTATTTTTGAGCACCTATAGAGCACCAAGCACTGTATTTAACAGCAGAAGCCAGGCCCACATTCCCTGTTCCCTGTCCTCAAGAAGTTCAGAGTTGAATGGAACAAGGCAGTTGGTTAGGGAGTTGGGGGGTTGGAGAGAGGGGGAGGAGCTCTGTGGTGTGACTGGGATCATTTGGGATCATTTTCCCCTGGGACTAGCACTCAAACCTAGCAGACAGGAAGTCCCTTTCATTACAACTTGAGAATTGGGTTAAAAAAAGCAAAATTACCTCCTTCTCCAAAGTGCACTAGGTACTGAGGGAATTTGCAGTCTAATGGGAAAGGCAAACAGACATACATGGATGAAAATACAAGAGTTAAAGAGTGTGAGCAGAAGATTAAAAAAAAAAACCCAACAAGTAAACAGCACTGAAAGTAGCATGGTCTAGTGGAAAGAGCGTGGGCCTGGGAGTCAGAGGACCTGAGTTCTAATCCTGGCTCCACCGTGCATCTGCTCTGAGACGTTGGACAATTCATTTAACTTTTCTGTGCCTCAGGTTCCTTCTCCGCAAAATGGAGATCAAATCCTACTCCCTCCTAGCTAGATTGTGAGCCCCATGTGGGACAGGAACTGTGTCCCAACTGATAATCTCGTATCTACCCCAGTGTTAGTACACCCCATGGCACATAATAAGTACTTAAAGAGAAACATAATAATTATCTTTTCAGTAAACAGATAAATGAATTAGTGCCATTGTTCTTGTCTGTCCGTCTCCCCCGATTAGACTGTAAGCCCGTCAAACGGCAGGGACTGTCTCTATCTGTTGCCGACTTGTTCATCCCAAGCGCTTAGTACAGTGCTCTGCACATAGTAAGCGCTCAATAAATACTATTGAATGAATGAATGAATGAATGAATGGGAGGGTGAGGGCTTTGGCTGCTGAGGGAATTGCATGTCCAAGATAACCAGTATCTTAACCGTGAAGCTGCCAAGAGAATGAGGGGTGGTTTAATCCCAAACTGCTTTTAGAGGGGCTTGGTTGAAAGGAAAGGGGAGGCAGGCTTGAAAATAAGCCCCAAATCTTTACTAACCCAGATATTTTTCCCCCCACCAGTCTCACATTAGTGTTTGACCAGAAAGAAATACTGAAAACGATTTCTCTGTGCCCGGGTGCAGGAAGGGGGCAAAATAGGAAATTTCTCAGGGGTAGGTAGGCCCGTGTCATCACACTTCCTTCCGATGACAAGCCTCCTCTGACTCTCAATCATCGGCCTTGGTTGAGAGAGAGAGAGAGCCCTAAGCTGGAATCAATATCGTAACGGTCAAGCTACTCAATTTAAATGTTTAAAACCTCTCAGCATTATCTAATCCTCTTTGGGGCTCAAAGAAAGCAATACTATGACTTAGCACCCTAATAGATCTTTAAGCCTCTTCTGACCTTTGTAGGGTAGATCTCTCCCCACTCCCCCAATTTTGAAATTGGAAAAAGGGAATTACAGCGAAGGTTGACCCCAGCAAGCCGTTTCTGCCCAGGCAAAGTCAGGCCCTGGGGAACTGGCCTGCCCTGAGTCATGTCTCTGTCAGGACTACTGGGCAGTGCCAGTGTCTGTGACCTCCTGGCAAACTCATTCAGTCGTTCAGTGTTATTTATTGAGCACTGTACTAAGCACTTGGGAGAGTACAAAATAACAACAAACAAACCCCAGGCCCAGAGCCCTGTGGGTGTGGGCCCAGGGCTTGCCAAGCGACACAGGAGCCACTGGAGTCTTGGAGCCCTTGCCCCCCCACCCCTGCATTTTCTGCAAGGACCTGCCTTCTCTCCCAGTCCACCCCTTCCCTACGTGCTTTGTGACCACTCATCTCCCTAGGTGACTTCTTGCCAACACCTGAGTTGGGTGCAGACCTCAGCTGATCCTGCTTTTTCTTTTGGGTCTGTCCCCTTAAAGGCTCAGGCTGGAGGTGCTGGGGAGGAGGAGATCCTGAAATTTGGGGACTGTCCCACCTAAACTGGGACCTCTGGTCATCTGCCTTCAGCACTGTTTCTAACTAAATCCTTCCTTCCTCCCTCATGGAGTCATTCGAATTCCTCTTTCCCCCTCCCTCTGACGTGCTGACTTACAGGGGAAAAAACAAACCCTTCCTCCCTCTGGTACTCATCATGGGGCTTTGGAGCAGCTATTGAGCCTTGTCTGATAATGCCACAGGGCTCATCTTGCAAATTCTACATCTGCTCCATGTTTGTCTTTGCCAAATGAAAGCCCTAAGCCTGCACCCAAACTGGATGTGGGGACTACTGACAAAACTTCTGAATTTGAGGAGCAGTGCGGCCTAGTGGAAAGAGCACCAGGCCTGCGATTCGGAGGACCTGGGTTCTAATCCCGGCTCCGCCACTTGTCTGCTGTGTGACCTTGGGCAAGTCACTTCACTTCTCTGGGCCTCAGTTCCCTCATCTGTCAAGTGGAGATTCATTCCCTGTTCTCCCTCCTACTTAGACCATGAACTCCTTGTGGGACAGGTATTTTGTCCGACCTAATCATCCTGGATCTACCCCAGTGCTTAGAACTCTTCTTGACACGTAGAAAGCATTTAACAGATTCCATAATAATATGCCCCTGTGGGCAGGATTGATTCCATTTGTAAAGGAAAATAGTAGCGTTGCCTTCAGAATGTGTTCTTTTGAGAGTTGCACCTTTATCGTCAGTGATCCTCTCGCCTGAGCTCAGTTTCACTCACCGAAACAGTGATGAATTGAGTCAGTTTAAATGTTGGCCAATATCCACATATGACTATATGGTGTAACTACTGACAGATGTGTGTACCATCAATCAGTGGTCGTTATCGAGCGCTTACTATGTGCAGAGCACCGTACTAAGCATTTGGGAGAGGACAAGTCAACGGAATTGGTCGGCACTATCCCCGCTCATGAGGAGCTGATCTAGTCTCTCTTGAGAACTGTGGGCAGAAAGGATCTGGGAAAGGTCAAGTTGAACTTTTCTTCCCCGAACAGGTCAGGCTTCACATAAGCTGCCGTTCTTTGCACTGCTGAACTGATTGTTAGGCCTACTTTACTTTGGCATCCTAATTCTCTGAAAAAGCACTTAAAAGAATGGCTGTGTGAACCCAGGCTTGTCTTTCTGCTGGTTTATTCCCCTGTCTTGTAAGCTGCCCCCTTGGCATGCTCAGAATGGGGCTGATTTAGGAAATGGGGTCCAGGATATCCCCTCCTGCGAGTCTAGGCCTAAGTGAGTCACAGGGAGGGGCAGCATGACATAGAGGAAAGAGCACGGACCTGGGAGTCAGAGGACCTGAGTGCTAATCCTGGCTTCGCCACTTGTCTGCTGTGTGACCTTGGGAGAGTCACTTCACTTCTCTGTGCCTTAGTTCCCTCCTCTGCAAAATGGGAATTCAATACCTGGTCTCGATCCTACTAAGAATTTGATTCCTACTAAGAATTGAGCCCCATGTAGGGCTTGATTATCTTGTATTTACCCCAGCGCTTAGTACAATGGTTGGCACACTGTAAGCACTTAACAAATACTACAGTTATTATCCCCTCTAGACTGTAGGCTCGTTGTGGACAGGGAATGTGTCTGTTACATGGTTGTGTTTACTCTCTCAAGCACTTAGTACAGTGCTCTGCATACAGTAAGCACTCAATAAATACAACTGACTGATAGCAGCCTTGAGAGACCACATATATTTTCTAATTAGGGGGAAAAGAATCTAAAAAGAATGTCGTTTTCACAGTGATGGAGCCCAGCTTTCTGCAGCCTGGATTAGTCTCATCATATAAGGGGGATGAAATGTAATTTTCTCACCATCTTCCCCTCCCTGTTATCTGAGTGAAGATTTATTGCTCTTGCTCTGTTGTTGTTTTTTTGTTTTGTTTTGTTTCCTTTCCACTGGTCTGGTCATAAGGGCTGAGGATGCGTGATTGTGGAAAGCGCTGTGACTTGTGGTGTTGGGAATGAATCAGGATGAGTTTCCTGATGGATCAAAAAGCTCATGGGGCTATCAACCTGGTCAAAATTCTGATCCTGGGTGTATGGTGGGGGGTTTCCCCTGGCCTTTTGTGAGAGACAAGTGAAGATGGTCTGGAGGGACAAGCCAAAGTCCACTGCCAGCAGGTAACAGGAAGTTGAACTGTTGCCATAGTAGGAACAGGTAGGCTTGTCGTGAGTTCAAAGGGAGACACATACAATCAGTTCTCCACTACTGGGCTGGAGGGAGGATCAGGTTCTCCATGAACTTGCCGCATGCCTGTGCCCCGTGTCTTCTGACATCGCACTGTGGTCCGTCGTCCAGATCCATGTTAGAAGAACATTCTCTAAACCTTCAACGGCTCCCGATCCGAAACACATAGTAAACCCACGCCATAAGGGAGAAGGGACTGTAACTGCAGTTATCAGGTACAGTTACCTGTAGTCCAATGAGAGCCAGAATTGCCTTCTTTCTCTCCTGTCCCTGTTCACTCCCTCCCAGGGAGGCTCAGAGAACCATTGCAAAACACTGGCTGCGGGGGTTTTTTTCCCCGACTTCAGCATTGAAATAATGTGACCCTCGTGCGCGATACTTGATGTGATAAATGACTCTCAATCACCTAACGTTTGGAACGGTGTTTAAGCACAATAACTTCAGTTTCGAGGCTGTATTTAGGATAATAGGCTTATATCCGAGTTAGAGTTTCTGCCGAAGTCCTTTAAAAGCTAGAGCAGTGAGAGATGGGGAAGAGAAAGGTGACTCCAGTGGTTGTTTTGACCAGTGGAAATGGTTTCAGTAAAACAGGGCAACATTTCCAGAAATGAATTGGGGCAGTTTCATGACAGTACGTCTTCATCAGATAAAATATAATCCCGTCCTTTGTCGTTTCCAGCCTTCCCACCCACATAAAGTAGAAAAGAAACTGTTCAAACGAATGAATGGGGTACTTAAATGTCTCCAATTTCCCGAGCACTGAAAACTTTATGGCACATTTACCGTTCGGGGAAAATGCCAGAAATATAGATTCCAAGAGGGATGCAGATTGATATGGCTGGGGCTGCCGCCATCAGGGGTGCAGTGATTGCACTCAGACCTGGGAGCGATCACAATGGAGACTGATAAAGGAGGCTCATTAGGTTCTAAGTTTGGAGAATTGGAGACACAGCCGAAAGAGGGAGAAAAGAGCAGCGTGCCCACGAGTCGCAAAACTCAAATGAAATGTTCTTTAAGCTAAGTAATGTGGTGCCTTATTGACAGAATGCTTTAGAGAGTAGCTTCAGAAAAAGACTTGGTGGTGGGGTGAATGCACCGTGTCAGGTCTTGAACTTGGTTCGGGGGCAAATATCATGAAAATTCACAAGCACGATTCTTGCTCTCAAGGAATGGCCTAAAAGCTGGTGGGGGCAGGGGTGACTGAGAATAGCCATAAAGGAGTAATGGCTAAACGAAGGGCATCACAGACGGATGAGGTTAATTATTACACTATTTCTTAAACTCTCGCTAGATGCCAAACACTTTACTAATTTCTGGGGCAGAGACAAGATAATTAGAAGGGACCTAGTTCCATTTTTTAATTTCATGGCATTTGTTAAGCACTTACTGTGTGCTAGGCACTGAACTAAGCACCGGGGTAGATACAAGCTAATCAGGTTGGACACAGTCCTTGTCCCACATGGGGCTCTCAGTCTTCACCCCCATTTTACAGTTCCTGTTCTATACTGGGCTCGCAGTCAAAGAGGTAGGGAGAGTGGGTATTTTCTGCCCATTCAACAGATGAGTAAAAGGAGGCTCAGAGAGGTTAAGTGATCTGCCCGAGGTCACGCAGTAGGCCAGTGGCAGAGCTGGGGCTAGAACTTGGGTCTCCTGACTCTTAGATAGTGATATTATTACAGTGCTCTGCACACAGTAAGCGCTCAATAAATACGACTGAATGAATAATGACTATACTACGAATAACAATGATAATAATAGTGGTATTTAAGGGCTTACCATGTACCAAGCACTGTGCTAAGCACTCGGATGGATACAAGCTAATCAGCTTGGACCCAGTTCCTGTCCCATATGGGGCTCACAGTCTAAGAGGCAGGGAGAACCGGTATTGAATCCCTATTTTACAGATAAGGGAACTGAGGCAAAGAGAAGTGAAGCGACTTGCCCAAGGTCACACAGCAGACGGGTGGCAGAGCCAGGATTAGAACCCAGGTCCCCTGACTCTGAGGCCCGTGCTCTGTCCACTAGGTCTTCCTGCTTCCCTCCATTCCATGCTTTGTTCACAAGGCCACATTGCCTGGCCAAGCAGATTAGCCCAGACTGTGATCAGGCCTTCCATGGCCAACTGTCTGCCCAGTGCCTCAGAGCGTTAAGTTTTTCCAACATTCCAAGTAGATGAAAGTGAAAGCCTAGTGACTTTGTGGGGTCCCTTGTGGCCACTAGAGCTCCCAACTCCTTTCCGGAGTGGTAGTGGGAGGTGAAGGAGATGGGGGAGAGAAGGCTGGGAGATCGGAGCGGGGGCAGCTGGGTCTCCAGCCCCTCCCTCTCTTCTCTCACCCCCCCCCCCCGACCCCAGAGCCAAAATAAATCAGATAATTTCATGTCCCAAATTATTGTCAGCTTCACAAGAATGCTTGAGAACCTGAGAGGTACCACACAAACTTTTTTTATGCATTTATGCATTTATCTCTACTCAATTTACCTTTTTATTGTCTTATTCTTATGATTGCATGAGCGGCGTAATCTTTATTATTTTTACTTCTGCAGCATGTAAGTGGGTTAAAAAAATTAAATAAAAAGCCAGAGCAGTCGATTCAGTCCGCCTAAAAACTGTTGGCTTCACAAGAAAATTGATTCTGAAAATATTCCTACTTTAACATATTGTTCATTAAGCTAAATGTAATATATTGGGGAAAATAAACATCTAAGCTAATTAATAAAAATAGAAATATCCCCCTTTTTCTTCTTAAAGGGCCTTGAGATGACCCAACCCCCATTCCTGCTTTACTCTGAAATAATTTAATATTCTCTCTTAGGTTATTTTATTCATGAGCACTTTGCTTTCTCTTTTGTGAAGTTGAAGTTGGAGAAAATGAAGCTAAAACCCCCAAACCGAATACTCAGCTTGGGGAAGAAGTTATTTTGTCACAGACATTTCCACTTAAAACCTACCCCCAATCTTTTCTATTTGATTCTAAGCCATAAGAGTTTCTCATTAGGTTTACAATTGCTTAAAGGTGAGCAAGAAAACAATGCTTTCCACTCTTGTGATGCAGGAAAACGGGAGGTCAAGACAACTCCTTTTGTGATTAAAACATACCCAACTCCTTGGGGGGCTGAGGGGCAGGGGGGAGAGAAGGAGAAGAGGGAGTTAATTTTCTGGAAAATGATGTTCGTTTTTATACTGACCATTTTTAGGATTGTGATGTCTCACGTTGCAATGTTTTGTTTTGCTTTTCCCTCCCCCTCACTAATTTTGGAAATCCTTGTTTAGATATTATGGCTGTGTTTGTGTTCTTGGTAAACACTTAATAAACTAGATTGATCTTCTTTGGCAAGGGCTGTACTATATAAAACAAATTAAACCTGAAATAACTGTTGTTCCAGATCATTTTTCTGAAACTGTAATTGCATATTTTTTTTTCCTGTGGCTGGTGAAATGGGTTTCCCAATAATGGTTTATTATTCTGTTTTATTTCCACGATACATATGTAGCAGGGTTGTTTCCCTTCTCCTGACAGACCTACAGCCTCCAGTAGCAATTCTTTACCAACAATTGTTTGTAATCCTAATAACCGTGATACTTTAGGAAACAAAGTGGAAATATTTTTTCTTAAGTTTATTAGAGTATTAAAACCCCCAACTTTGTATTTTTCTGTAAAATACAAAGGAGAACTTGTGGCAAGGAAAAAAAGTTACGATTTTATTGCATATTAGAAGTTGTTTGGAGTGGGAGAGAGGAAATGTATTAAATAATATTGAGCAGGCCTTTGGCTTCTTTAAGCGGCTACCGTGTTTCCTTTTAGAGATGAGAACTATTGATTTGACCCAGTCTTCTCCTTTCATGGGTATGGCATTTTGACGTATGGACCTAATGGTGGCCTTTTTTTTTTTACTGTATTCCAGACCTTTCCCTAAGGATATCAGAGCAATGGGTACATTTTTGAAGAATTTTGAGGTAGAGGAGGGCAAGGTAGTTGATGCTAATTCTTCCCTGTCCTTTCCATTGTGAATTCATTTCCAACTGGTCTCTCCCCCTGCAACCAGGTCACGGCAGTGATGTTGTCCATGCCCCATTCAGTGTTCAGGTCCTCTTAGACTATGAGCTCGTTGTGGCCAAGAATGTGTCTGTTTATTGTTGTATTGTACTCTCCCAAGTGCTTAGTACAGTGCCCTGCGCACGATAGATGCTCAATCAATACGACTGACTGACTGACTGTTCAGTGAATAGCATTTGAGATCCGCACATAGTCGCAGTCCTTATCTCCCCTTGAGATGAAATATTTCCGCGGGGCCCTTAGTTTTAGAGGGTGAAGGAGTATGGAGTTGATTTGGGAAGAAGGTTGGTAATCCATTAATCAATCAGTCATTCATTGGTATTTGTTGAGCTCACACTTGGGAGAGTCTAGTACACCAGAGTAGGTTGACACGTTCCCTGCCCACAATGAGCTTACAGTCTAGAGGGGGAGACAGACATTGATATAAATAAATTATGGAGGTGTCCGTAAGTGCTGTAGGGCTTAAGGTGGACTGAATACCGAATACCCAAAGGGGACCGATCCAAGTGCGCTGATGTTGCAGAAGAGAGAGGGAGTTGGGGAAAAGAGGTGATGGTCGTGGTCACTGTTTCTAGTTTTCTATCTCCAGTCAAGTGCTGGGGCAGGTGGGGAAGGGAAACACCACCACCAACAAATAAAATAGAGGCGTCAGAGTGAATTATCATATCTGACAGAGTAGAGCAGCAAAAATTGTCTCCTTTCTGTCGGACCATTAGTGCTACTTTGGACCATCACGCTACATTCACGGGCCATAATTTCGCAGCTGTTTATCAGGAGCTTCCATAGTAGAGCATCCCATAACCCTAACGACAAGCATTTCAGAGACTGTGGCTCTTTAAATGGGATAGCCACGAATGGAGTTGTTTAGGGATGCATAACCCACATCACCTATAAATTCGATTGGAAGTTTCAGTGCAGGCATGGGCTGAGCCCTGATTAACCATGTGATTTGCAGACTGGGAATATATTGTCTAAGCAAGATTCATCAGATGCAATCAGAATTTCAAGTGGTCAAATGAAATTCAAATGTGTGGTGTCACGTTTTTTTTGTGCCTCTCCTCTTTGGTTGTGTCTGTGTCTGTGTGCCTTTCTCTCTTTCTGTCTCTCTCTCTCTCCCCCCCCCCCCATACCCTCCTCTTTTCAAAGCTGAAAAATACTTCTTTGATGAATCTGCTCCTCACCCTAAAGCTGTCTGTCTGTTATTCATCAGAAAGCAGGTCGCAGTTCAGTGAGCAGAAGAAAAGATTTTAATAGAAGCTGTGCCAAGGGCTGTAATGCATCATTTTCGGACCCTAATTACATTACAATGACAAATATCAATGGTGACAACAGCAATAACCTACATCCTTTAATGGCTGTGCTGGAAAAGGAGCTTGGGCCTGCGCCATTAGATTAGACTCCCTTTCCAAACCTAGGCCATTAGAAGTGTGTGTCCACGGGATTATTGGCCGATAACTGAAGCCCAGCGGAAAGGCCTGTAAATAAACGATGCCTCTCTCTAAAGCTTGGTCCTGTGGGACAAAAGAGGTAAAATTAGATGACCGTGAAAGCAGCGGTGTTTCCCAGGCAACTTTAGCTTTCAAAGTGAGGAATTGCCTGCTTAATTTTATGAAATCACCCCCACCTACCCCCTCCCTACCCCCCCAACACACACACACACACACACACACACACACACACACTGCCAATTAGTCTGACTCTGAAAATCTACTGTTTTGGCAACTTAAAAGAATTTGTTTAGACAAAAGATGACATTTTTAAAAGTGGAAAATTTCTTCACTCCCTGGCCCTCCCCACCCCCCCAATAGACACAACTTCACATTCGCACCTAATCGGCTCTTTGGTGGGGGGGTGGGGAGGTGCTGCGAGGGAACAATGTCTAAGACAAGGCCTCTACATTTACAGCTCTCCTAGCAAGGGACTGTTTCACTGGCGTAAACAACATAACGGGGAAAATAGGCCTGACAGATGGTTCAGTTGGGCCGGCCCCAAAGTGTCTGATTTTATCTTTTTATTCTCCCCTTACACCTTTGAGACCCATTTTAGCCAGCTTGGATCAGTCCTCCTCTCTCTGCTCCTCCCCACCATTTTCTCTATCTCTCATTGGAATTCCACCCAGAATCCCCATGGGCTCCTTCTCTAGGTGAAAAGTGATTTGGCGATCCCATCGTAGCTTCTCGGAGGCTGTTTAGAGAATTCTGGCGGATCCTAAGTGTTCCACGGGGCCCTGTGGTCAATTAAATCATGGCAGAGCAAATGACTACTTGCACAGAGACACTTGTTGTGCCGTAGGAGGGCTTTTCCGCATTCTAATGGGGAAATTCATTTGGCCTGGACCTTAGGTTCCTGATAGATTCCCGGCATTTTTGTGTTCCCCTTAGGCAGGCCAAGTTTTTAAGGTGCTGGCATTTAAAAGATTGCATAGCTACAAGGTCGAAAGGTTTGCTGCTGGAATTGCCCAAGTCTGAGTGCCCCTGTCATTCTGGTAATGACTTAGCAGGTAAAAAAAAAAAAAGAAAAAAAAGAGCATATAATGAGGAACCGACCCCTGGTTAGAATTTATTTTAAGAATGTCTCAGGAGCTGTAATTGCTACTTCTCTCCCTCCTCATCCCTCTTCCCCCTCAACCCCCAACCCCCCCGACTTCTCCCAACCCCTTGGTTAAAATAATAATAATAATAATAATGTTGGTATTTGTTAAGCGCTTACTATGTGCCGAGCACTGTTCTAAGCGCTGGGGTAGACACAGGGGAATCAGGTTGTCCCACGTGGGGCTCACAGTCTTAGTCCCCATTTTACAGATGAGGTAACTGAGGCACCGAGAAGTTAAGTGACTTGCCCAAAGTCACACAGCTGACAAGTGGTAGAGCCGGGGTTCGAACCCATGACCTCTGACTCCAAAGCCCGTGCTCTTTCCAGTGAGCCACGCTGCACCCACACTGACACAGAGGCCCTGATTTGACGTGCTGGATAGGTGGTGGAAAAGAGAGACTAGGGATCGCTTAACAATATGCCGGACTCATCTTTAATGAACTCACAATGGGGTAGACAGTAGACTGCAAGCTCCTTGAAGGCCGGGATCGTGTCTCGGATTTCTCTCATACTCCTCCACATGCCTAGTTTAGTGCTCTGCCCACAGGAGGGATGCTCAGTAAATGCAAGCGAAGGAATGAACCGTGATTCTGAAACCCAGTAATGAGAGACAAGAAAGTCATCGACCCAAGATGGGTCAGATGGGGCCGCCCTCTCCTAAGGCAAGGGAATGGCCTCGGTGGCGCTTCAGACCTGGCGGTGCTCTGAGCCTCCTGAAAGCTCCGATGTAATTGTCATAATTCAGTAAAAGGGAAACGAGAGCGAGAGATGGGGTCTTCACTCTCCACGAGTTCGAGAGTCCCATCCTATTCCAAATGAGAAGCAGCCAGACTTTTAGTAGCCTGGGCTTCCGGTAACACAAATGAATAGGCCATTTGCATTCTGTAACGGTGGTTAGAGGGTTCACTTTGGAGACCAGAGCCGGTTACTAAATTGGGGTGCTCTTGGTCGTCTCAACTCTACCCAGGTCCTTTCCATCCAGATGCCGGGTGAGTGCGGGTGTTTGGAAAGCCTGAAATGAAGCATTCTCTTTTCTTCCCCTTCTTGTCTGCAGGCGGAAATTGTCAAGAGGCTGAACGCTATCTGTGCCCAAGTCATTCCTTTCCTGTCCCAAGAGGTAAGTGGGTTCTGCTGGCAGGCATTGTTTTCAGAGTTTGGTCATTTCAGGGATGGTCAGGATGGGGGACTTTGAGCTGACCTCCTTGACCCTAAGCAGAGAGAATCTCTGGGTTTTCGGATTTTATTTTTCGGCGGTTCTGCTCTCATTCCAACTTCAACGCCTTATTCATTGTCCCTCCGGGGAATCTAAGCGAAACGCGTCCGTGTCGTCAGATGTTCCGATGGGCGAAGCGAAATTCAGGTGTTCGAATGTACAATGCAGTGTGGCTCAGAATTCTGACTGGCTGTCATACTGGAAACTAATAGGGTGAATTGAAAATTGCCAGGGCCCCCCGTGGCAGCATTTGTTCTGGACTTTGGACAGAGGGCATTCAAAGTTGGCAGGAGGCATATCAAGTGGAGCTGCTTCCAAATAGTAAACAAACGAATGCCGCTTTGGGCTAACTGTTTTTCAAAATAACTTACTGTCACTTGAATAAGTCTTTTTCCATTGTCTCCGTGTCTGGGGAAAAATACGCAGAAGCTGGATTCAGAGCGGGCTCATTTCTCCGGTACCATTGTCTCAAAATCAGGCCGTGGTGGCGGGCGTTCGAGGGCAATGCCAGCGGAGAAGCCTCGCTGCCCAGACTAGCGTGGTGTCAGACGGAAAAATGGTTTGCAAAAGGCTCTTTCCAGGAGGCAGTGGCTCTCTCGCCTGGTTGTTTTTCGAGCTGTGGGTTTGGGGCTGCTGGTGGCAGCTGGTGTGCATCCTCCTCCCGTATCAGCTAGTTCCCCCGTCTGGGTAAAATCGATGTCGGGAAGAGGAAAACGGCTCCTGGTAGTCTTGATACACAGCCCAGCTGCAAAGCTGAGAAGCCACGAAGATGCTCTCTCCCACCCTCTGAATTGTTCGGGAGAGTGTCATTGCTTTTCAAGAGAGCCGTTCACCTGTCGGCCCACCGGCGGCCACGTGCTCGATGTTCGCCGCCAGCCGGTACGTGGGAGTGCCTGTGTTTGTGTATGTGTGTGTTCTCAACATGCTTGGCGTTGTCTGTCAGTACCTAGGTGTGTAGTTCGAATTCCCGAATGTGGCGGCAAGAAGCCTGGCTAATGTAAACGGGGCTTAAGGAGGGACAAATGAAATATCTTAGCAGAACAAGCGTGTTTTATTACGCAGAACTTGGACCTCGATCGTGTCTCAGATTCGAGGGCTGTCTTGGGTTGCAACCGGAGTGGGGGGACAGTGCGGCCCCCCCCGACTCCCCATCAATTGGCCGATATGGTCCCGGACCACCTGTCACCTCAGTAGACACTGTTTCCGAACCCGTTAGGAAGCTTGCACGGTGCTCGCCTGGTCCAGGTCAACGTGGTGGCGGCGTCAGCGGTCCTGCCGCTCACCTGGGTTGGATTGGGCGTGGAAGTAAATTTGAGGGTGGACGGGGTTGGAGGGGTCTGGGGAGGGAGGGAGGAAAGAGGATCAACAAGCAGAACTGGGACTGCGGCGGAAAGTGGAATCGTCGTCTCTGGGGGTAGATAAAGCGCGTTGCGGCGGATCCGTCTGGGCTCTAGGGGTACGCACAGTCACTCCTCCCTCGTGTCGGAAGAAGTCGTCGGCTTGGCACTGTGGTCGAGGGACGTGTTCGGCCTCCACTCCTTCCCTGCTTGTTCTCTCAAAGGTAGGTCTAGGTCTCATCAGCTCGTCGATTAAATGGGTTTCTTCTGAGATGGCCGAAAGGATCGGCACTGCTGTGGAAAGGCTTCGGGGCCTGATCTGCCAGGAAGGAGACCGGAGACCCCCATTTCCCCGCATTCCCTCCCCCTCCAGCCCCGAGCCCCCACCTCCATTACCCTCGCCTCCGCTCACCCCTTGTTGGGTCTGGGTCCAAGCCCTGCCCTGACCAGGGTGCCTGCTCAAGGGAGCCCCTCCCTTTCCAGATTTCCTTTCTCCGCTAGAGGAGTCACACTGCACTCCGAAGTCCCTCAGGTGAACTTCGCAAGAACCTCCTACTGCAAGGTAAGTCCGTACCTACGACCCAGGATGGGGTAGGGCATACGATCTCCTCCTCCTCCGCCCCCTCCTCCTTCCTGCCCTCCCCTCTTCCCCTTAGCAGACGGAATGCCCCCACCACCGGTAGCCTGCCTACCAGGCCTCGCTTCCCCGCTTCTCTCTGCCCGTGGGCTTTCAGGGCGGTGGGAAAAAGGGGAGCTTCCAGTCTGGTAATCCACTGGTCTCACCAGACAGCTTCCTGGAGACCTTCCCCCTCGGTCTCCTCTCCAGTCTGCTAGGGTCGGGGTCCCTCCTCGACCCCTCCTCCCAGAAGATATCCACCCACTCTGGGGTATGAGCTCACTCACATGCAGCTGGTGTGGAAAGGGGTCCCCAGTGTGGGGCTACCCCTTTCTCCCTATTGGGGTAATACTGGCCATCTGCTGGTTTTGTTCACCCTAAGCCAGCCTGTGGGGGTGTTGGGAGGGGGTGGGGGTTTGAGCCCCACCCCCACTTTCCCCCCTTCCCTTGCCTCTGTTGCTGCCAGCCACCCCTGGGGTGCAGGAAGGGCCCCAGACTCCCCTCAGGGAGCCTCCTTCCCCAGGCCGCCACCCCTCCAGTCTCCCCTTATCTTTTCACTACTCAGCCAGAGCTGTGTCCACACCCCCGACTCCCCACCCCCCATTTCACTGGGGTGGGAGTTTCCTGCCTTCTCTTTGCTGCTCCTTGTCCCTATCGGGTGGCAGAACAAAGGTTCTTTTCCCTTGGATTCCATCTGGATCTACCATCTCTGTCAGAGTGGCGGCTGCCATGTTGGCCAGCCACCGGGAAGTCAGGAGCCATCTTAATCCTCCCACTCCTCCTCTTTAAGGAAACGGACTGCTTTTTCTGCTGAAGGTTGGAGCCAGTGGGGTGTTTTGTTGTTGGTGGTTTTTTTTTTTAATTTCCTGCTGGAGATATGGGTTTGAATAACAGTCACCCTCATCCAAAGCAGGCCTGGGGTGGGGAGCTCTCAGGGAAAGCTCCTGTCTGTGAGGGACTGGAGGGACAGAGCCTGGAGCAAGCGGCCCCTAAGGTGGGGCCCTCTTCTTCCTGCCAATTAGCAGCCTAGCCGGGTGCCGTAAACTAGGTTTTCACCGCTCTGGCGGCTTTCCTCCTCCTGCTTGTAGGTGCGTTGGCCTCCGCTCCTAAGCCTGCGGCCCGAAAGCGCCTATCAATCATGTGGAGCAAGGCTTTCTGAGGACCAGACGGAGCAGTGCAAACTGCTCTCCTGGCGCCCGACGTACCCTTGCCACCCGTGGAAACCCCGGACAAGGTAAGCGTCCTGCGCCGACCACAGCACCCACTGCCCCTCTCCCAGTTCCCTCACTCTTGTTCGCTGCATCCACCTCAGCCTAGTCAGGAAAGAAGCCTGATTTTCTTGGTCCAGGCTCCTCCTGCTCTGCCTCCACCAGGCCCTTCCCTTCCGTGCCCCTACCCAAGTGGGTCCTTTTGCAGCAAGAGGCATGGGATGGAGACCCCCCCTCCACCCCTTTCCACTCTCCCCCTGCCCACCCCACCCCCGACCAGGGATCCATCCCGCTCCCTCTCTCCTCACTCCCTCTTCCTGGCAAGCAGGCCATCCTGTGGAGCAGGAGTAGACAGTATCCTGAGAAATCCGTTTTATGGAGATCCTGGAGAAGATGGAGGAAGACAGAGCCGTCCAAAGGCTGCCCTTGTGCCCAAGCCCACAGAATTGGAGTGAGACCGCACCTCTCCACCGAGGACGTCCAAGTCCATGGCTCCATCCCACCACAAGATCTTGGGAGAGAATTGTACGTGAGAGGGAAACGCTCTCCAAAAGCGGTTTTGTCCAAGATGGCCTGGTGAGCGAGCAAAAACCCAGTGCTTAAGCCCCCTAAATGCAGCTGTATGTTGAGTGGCCACCTACTCTGCCCAATGCCAAAGAGGTCTGGGGGTCAAAGCCAAGAAAAGTTTGCCCTCAGACACACGCCCAGTCATGAAGTTGATTACTGACGATGGATCGGACACCGGGATCCTTTGACTTCCGGCACTAAGGGATCTCTGTGGTGGACTGGCCGACTTTCTGGCCGAGTCCCTCTAAATGCACCTAGTTGACTTCCTGAAAATGACAAAATCAGAAATCATGGTTCTGACGATTGGCAAGGGAGACCTGCCTGGCTAGAGCCTGGACACCATCCCTATGGGCAATCTGATATGGAAATAGAGTCTCAAATCTACTTTAAGTGAGACCAGAGAGGTCCCCCCCTCTCCTCTTGAAGTGGAACAGCGGGACCTCTATGAAGGAAGTGAGGGTCCTCATTCTGCCCTTCCCCACTGACGTCAGGTAGCCCGAGGCCTAGATTGGGCCAGAGCGATGGCCAGGTCCCATCATTCCATCGCATCTGACCCAAAGCAAACACCTCAGCTTTTGAGAGAAATGTCACACTTCTGGGATAAGGTTCTGCTATTCAGGTTAACTTCGGCCCCTTAGGAATGATTCAGGAAGAAGGAAAATCCAGGAGTTCCTTTACCTGGCTTGCCTGGTTCATCCAGGGCTGATGAGATCAGTAAGTCTGGAGAAACTAAACTCCCTCCCCGCTGCCTCTCCCCCACCTCCAGAAACACTTTCACAGCTAGCCTTCAAACAGAACCTCCCGAAATCTGGGCCAGACTTTGGGAGACCTCCATACCAAGCAGTTCTCCCCACAGAGGCACCGCAGACAGTGTGGGGGGCTCACACTCAAGGGTAGCCAAATCTCCACATTAATCCTGGCTCTGCCAGTTGCTTGCTGTGTGACCTTGGGCAAGTTCTCTTGCCCCTTGGGCACTTCTCTGTGCCCCAGTTTCTTCAACTGTAAAATGGGGGTTAAATCCTACTCCCTCCTACTTAGAATTTTGAGCCCCATGTGGAACAGGGTCTGTGTCCAACCTGATAAACTTGTATCTACCCCAGTGCTTGGAACAGTGCTTGACACGTAGTGAGCATTTACCAAATCCCCCCCCCCCCCCCGAAAAAGCAGCAAACAAACGAAAAAGCAAACACATCCTAGAGATAAAAGCCCTCCACTCAGGTCAACCCTTCATGGTCCAAATGGGATCTCAGGAACTGATACGTTTTTTCTCTAGGTAAAGGGGGAGCTTTGTTCAGAGATACTGTGAGAGTTTGGCAGAGGGCTTTCCAGAACAGGGCTGGGCTAGAAGCCCCCTACCTATCAGGAGCTCAAAACCCATTTGCAGTCCAGTCGCCTTCCCACAGGAGAGTGCTCACAAAGCAGCTGACTGACAGACGGGCCACAGGAGAGAATCGAGGGACCCGACTCTTCTGCTCACGTCTGTCAAGACCACAGATGTCTTCGCGTCCCCTGGGACAAGGGCCTCCTCTCAACAATTCCCCCGACTCCCCTCGGCTCCCAGACTTTCCCCCAGCTGATGACCCAACTGGGTTTCCTCCGTCGTGGAAGTGGCAGGAGACAGATCCATCAGGCTCACCCATGGGCCGGGCCACCTCCAGGACCGGGGCGAGCTGAAGCCGGCTGCACGCCTTCTCAACCTCACTCCCGGAAGCCAAGGGGGAGTGGTGCTCAGTCCCAAGAAATCGATCCTCAAGGGAAAGTGCCCAGGGGGCACTTATTTCCTGTCCAATGTGCGCCCTGGGCCCGATGCTGAGAACCACCTCCTCCTAGAATGGTCCATGTTCAACAGGACATCGATCAAGTTGCCCCTCGCAGCTCCCTCTGTCCTTCACCAGGCTTGGAAGGTACCTCACTGGCATTCTCCATCTCGGATATCCAGTTCGGCGCCCCCACCCTCCGTTTACCTAAGGATGACCAAGCTGCCGCCCGTCTCATGGGACCCAGATGTTACCCTCACGCAACTGACCCAGGAGCCCTGGGAACGGCTGAGCTAAGATAGGTCACTTATCAGTCCTCGTAGCTGTGACCTCGTCTGGATGGATGGGCAAGCTGCCGGCTCTGGTTTCCTACCTTCCTCAGGCTGAAATCTGTGAAGACCGGGACATTGGGTGCCTCCTGAAGATGACAGCTCAACTTCACCTGAACCTCAACTCCTTCCAGCCGCTTTCCCTCGAGCTCGTCGGGACAGCCGAGAAGCCCTTCCGGTGGGGCCCGAGCTACAAGCCGAGCGGGCCGAAGGACCTCTGGCAACAGAAGCCGCCCTTTGTCCCTTTTGGCCGCCACTCCGTGGGTCAGCCCCTCCCCAAACGGACTCTGCCTGAATAGGCTTCCCACCGACCGGCCAGGTGATGGGGTGTTCACCCCCTTTCCCGCTCCCGCCCTCCTGGGACAAGACCCCGCAGCCACCCAAGTGACACGTCTACACTGCGAACCTTTACCCGAGCCTGATACCTGGCCCAGAATCTCACTGGGGCTGTCGGGCCCTCCAGAAACTCTCTGTGGCCCACTCTTCCCCCTCCCATTCCCCCCCACCCCTCCCCATCTGGGGCCCAGCCAGAGGCTCCCTAGTCTTCCTGTTAGATGAGCCGACGAGGCCTTTACCCAGATCTGGGAGAAACAAAGGTTACTCCCAGGTAACTTTGATTCTCGGAAGGTGTTTGGCCCCGTCAGCTCATAGGGACTGACCCCAACCCTCTCCCTGTAGATACACGGTGCGTGGACTGTATATCTGAGTAACCTCTCAATTGTATTTTTCCAGTAAACTTCACTACCTCCCGCTCCGGGCGGAGAAAGGAAATCTGGAAAGGGAGGGGCTACCCTGTGCAGGTACCCTGGGGGGGTGGTCTCCGGTCTCCTCCCTGGCAGGGCAGCCCCCGAAGCTTTTCACAGCAGTTTCCGAAGGATCCCTCCCCAATCGACGTGGCAACGAGACCGACGCCTTCGGCGGACAGAGGCCGCAGGTAAGTAACCTGTGTTTTCTGCATCCACACGCCTGTTTGTCATTTTGTAGCTCTTGCTCTTTCGCAGCGACGTGCTTGTTGTACAGTTTCGACCGAAGTATGTTGGGGAGGGGGAACGGGAGGAGGAGGAGGAAGTTGGTGGTGATAGAGGGTCAGGGAACCACCAGTGGGCTCAGAAGATAAGAACGTGTGCAATGTCATTCTCTGGTCAGACCAACGGCCCATCTCGCTTGGGATCCCTTCCCGTACTATGGTGGCCGGATCCCGGGAGGAAGGTGTTGTTGCCCCCCTTGACCTTGAGCTGGGTTGTCTTGGGAGCTACAGTTAGAAGAGAAGTGACGGTCCCAGGAGAGGTGACCAAAAAGGCAGCCTCTCTCCCCCACCCCTGGCCACAGGGAGGATCCGGGGTGTCGCTTCAAAGTAAGAAACAGCGACATCCCTGCAGGGCTAGTTTTCTTTGAATATCTGGGCCAGAAATCTCTTAGTTCTAGTCGTTGCTCAGTGAATGATCTAGGGCCATGACAATCTTGACTAACTTGTTTGGGAAGCTTTCCGCTTGACCGGTCAAACTCACGCTTGCACATCTCTCCAGTGAGGGTTGGCCTGGCCTATTGTTTTTTTCCCCCAATCTTATGTTCACTTTTATGTGGGTTTTCTGGGCATCAGAGTGCCCCACCCTCCATCCCAAGACCCAGCGGACAGTGAGGTGAACAGAGGAAATGGGGCAGATTCTTAGAGTGAAATTCTACTTCCTGTCTTTTGGAGACATGTGGAAAAATCTGGCAGTTGGATTCTGGCAGAGCCAGGGTTGAAGGTCCTTGACCTAGTTTTCGATAACAACTCTCTTGTGCCATGTTCTCACTGCCAAGATAGCAGAGGTGATTTTCAAAATGTTTTTTACTTAGAAATGAGGAAAAGAGGAATTATGCCTTTAGCCAAGTGAAGTGCAGCTTGCTTGAAGATAATTGTAGTCAGGGAAGGGGTTTAGCATCTGAAATCCAGTTGTCTTAAAGTAAGCACAAAGCTTTTTTTCTTCTATTGACCTTCTTTCTTTTTCTCCCCTCACACTCCTTTTTTTTTGTTTTTTATTGTTGTTTAGTGTCTATAGTTTTTGGGGATCACAAGTTCCATATTTTGTAAAAACAAAAACCAAATAATTGCTATATAGTTCCAGGACTAATGACAGGCATTAGACAAGTTTTTTCCACCTTACTTCTCTAGAGAAGTAGATTCTCTAGTTGCAGAAACTCTGCATGTGTGCGTCTGTATATAGAGACACACTGCACATATATACACACTCTGTGTATAGTAGTCTCCTTTTAAAATGTCAATACATGTGAGAAATGATTTTGGTATCGATCATGAATTTCAGAAGTGGAATAGATGAAGTAATAGCAGCCTCTGAAATTTCAAGAGTTATGGCCCGCCCATCTCCTCTCTCAAGGCTGCTCAGGGATCCAATTGCTGGCACTGAGCTTTCTGGAGAGGGCTACCCTAGCAGTTCAGAGGCCTGGATCTTAATTAGAAAGTCTCATTCCTCTTCTCAGTGCTTTTGTCAATCTGCAGCTTTGCTTTCTTTTCTTCCTTTTTCCCTTCTCAGTATCTTGAGGGCAGGGTGAGTCCAGCCTCTCTTCCTCCTCCTATTTCCACCCCTCCCTACTTTGCTCCTTTGAGAAATTTCCACCTTTTCCCAAAAGCAAACTCTCAAGGCTGCCACAGGGGCAGAATCCCCTCCCCCTCTCTGGAAGAAAGTCCTGAAAAGTAGGGGATGAACATCCAGTCCTGCCCCTTGCTCGTTGTGTGACCTTGGGCAAGTCACTTCATTTGCCTGTGCCTTGGTTTCCTCATCTATAAAAAGGGGATGAAATATCTGTTCTCCCGTCCCCTTAAACTGTGAACCCCATGTGAGACAGGGATTGTGCCTGACCTGGTAATCTTGTATCGACCCTGGAACTCTGTACGGCGCTTGGCACCTAGACAGCACTTAACAAATGCCCCCATTATTATTAGAAGTGTGGGTCCCCTGTGTACTCTCTCCTTCCTCTTTCCTCACCGCCCCCTTTGAAGTACCCTAGGGCACTCCGTCTTTTTCACCTCAATCTTCTAGGTACTTGATACAGTCTGATGATGCCCAATCTCATCTCTGAGAAGAAAACTCACCAAGAAAACATAGCCACTAGCCTCAGAACTGATGAAGTTGTGGGCTGTGGGTAGGTAGGTAGGCTTTCTACAGGAGGATTCCCCCTCGAATTCCTTGAATTTACCCTCACACTAAGAACTGTTCACCCATGATGACTAAGTGCACAATAGTCAAGGCCCAGGGGCTACAGACTAGAAAAAAACAAAAAAAAATCCCCAAACTCCCAGAGTGTTTGATGTGACCAAAGCCCAGTTCTCAGACAACCCGTACCTTCCTGTAGAGGAAGGTGCTCAGTCAAATACCCTTGATGGATCAATCAATCGATTGAGGATTACTTGATTGAAGAAAGACTGGGAGCCTCTCCGACAGTGGGCTCTCAGTGATCTCTCCTTTGGCATCCCTTCTGGGAGTCAGGAGACCTGAGTTCTAATTCTGGCTCTGCCACTTATAGCCCTGTGATCTTAGGCAAGGTCACTTCACTTCTCTGGCCTCGGTTCCCTCATCTGTAAAATGGTGATTCAGTACCTCTGTTCCCTCCTATTTAGAATGTGAGCCCTGTGTGGGACCTGATTATCTCATATCTACTCCATTGCTTAGTACAGTGTTTATCTCATAGTGCATGCTTAATGAACATTGTTATTGTTGTTATTAATATGACATGACAGAGCAGGCCACTCTCTGTGGCCCCACCAAGCATCCCATTGTCACTTTTGGAGACAGAACACCATGATGGAAGGGCCATTGGGTCTGAACCGGGAATGGCATTGCACAAGGTCTGATTAAATAGGTTTTAAGATCCGTGTTCCATATTGGCCACCTGGGAACATCCACCAGGTATAAAGAAATCAATGTGGGGAGACTGGTTTGCTAGCACAAATGCCCTGTGGAACTTGTACTTGAGAAAGGCTTTTTCTATTCCAGGTTCTTCCTGATCCCAAAGAAATCCATGTGGGGGACAGAGACTATTCTTAGGCCGGAGGGAGTTCAACGAAAGTAAAAAATAACCGAGAACATATGAAGGTGGCCTCCCTGGGAAAGATCTCTTCCCCCATTGAAAAGGGGGCTCACATGTCCTTATGTTCTGGACTTTAGAAAACATTTTCGGCCACATAACTGTCCTCTTCAGGCCTGGGAATTACCTTAGGCCCCTGGTCCATTAGGTTGACTTTGGTTCTGCATGTGTCCCCGTGCAGCGTCTTGTGTTTTCGGGCAAGTTTCCCCTCACCTGGCTGGGCCTGACTTGACAACTGCCCACCAAAAAGCTCGCCTGGCCCAGGGTAGGGTCCTGGGCATTTCGCAAGCCTTGTGAACCAGATATGCTGGAGTCAGGAACTCTCAGTGGTAACTGTGTCCTGGATGTTGGCATTCATGATGGATGATGAGCTCCTTACGACACACCATTTCATGAGTCGCCCCAAATTTGAAGAGACGTATACACAGGTGCCCTGGTTCTCAAATTGGCACATGGACTCTGCACTCTCAGCAGCTCCCTGGCCTGTGGATATTCCAGACTTGCGTACTTCCTTCCTCTGTTTGCCTCCCTTCAGGAGGCATACCCTCACATCCGGATTCCTGAAATGAGAGCCGTCCTCAACCCTGTACAAACGGCTGGCACTGGTTCAGACCCACAAACTGGCCACCTTGTTTTACACTGGAAAAAAATAAAGGGAAAATGCCGAAGGGCAAAGACATGTGGCGGATATGACAACAGACCTTGGGATGTGGCTCCCAAATGCCAGCATCCGGCCTGGCAGGCAGAGACACTTCTTGCCACCAGACTTGACTGAGACAAGAAAACCCTCCCTACCCCCTAAACCAGGCAGTAGTGACAGACCTCTTCCAAAAACAGGGTCTCTTCAGGACTCTTATCACTGCCCAGAAACACTAGCAGGCACTGCCCTGATCCCAGCTGCCTTCTCCCAGATGATCACCAGAATGAAGCCGTTAAGCAAAAAAATCAGGAAGGGGGGGAAGGGGGAGAGAAAGGGCCAATGAATCCCTGCATAACACCCTTAGCCTTGGTTGGCCCCACTGAACTGAAAACTGACATCCACCTTTTGATTAGAGGTTCTGGTTCTCTGATCCCTTTGGTCGTTTTGTCCTGAGAAGGGAGAACTGGACTGGTGGAGAGTGAGTGTGGGCAGTTCTCCTGGCCAGAAAAGGGTCCACTGGGCACTTCTGGAATATATTTTTTCACCCGAGACAATCAGGCCTCTGGACAACTACCTCAAGGACCCGACACCCTATTTGATTCTTCCTAAACTATTGGAAGACGGGTCTGTTCATCAGTCCTTGATTCGCTAGTGTTTTTCCCCACTCCCCACCTCCCTGTCTCTAACCCTCGGCTGGCCTGCTGCCACTAACCGTGCTTTCTAAGTGACCTGCAGGTCAGGGTGATCGCCCGCCCCTATTCTCAGGTGATGAAGCCACGGCCCTTGCATCACAGGAGATGAGGACGCCGGCAGGAAATCGCACCCTGCCGTCCGGCCTCTGCGTGTTGAGGCACTCCTGTCCTCACTCATCACCCATCCCTATGGGAGGCAGGAGTCTAGAAGAAGGCGGGAGATGGGATGGTGGTCTGCAACAGCACATAACAGTGGTCCTGGCCCAACAACTGTTGTCACTCTCCAACTGTGAGAGAAGCAATTTCTCCTTCACCCTTTTTCGCCAAGTTTCTTGGGAAACCATTGGAAGTTCTGTTGAGGTTTCATTACTGAGGAATTCACCAAATCCCAGTCCCTGTGTACATTAGTTATCTGTTAAAGTTCCAGAGGCTAGAAAGGAAGTGCACTGTTGCGTTGTGAATCTTAAGCACTTATACAGTCTCTGAAGGGGCTCTATTCACAAATATACACTTTGCTTTGCTCAGGGCATGTGGTGGTAAATATTTGTGTCTCTGCGTGAGAGTCTCATCTCATTCAAATTCCCCTAATCAGTATGTGCCCTCCACTCTGAGGTGAAGGTAAAGAGATGACATCTAACGGTTGAAATATCTATGTAACTAGTGGAACAATATTGTCATTTGGATACCTACTGCAGAAGAAATGTGGGCCCTCGTTTGGACTTGACTCATGAACCTACTTCAGTTGGAAAGAAAACCAATCTATTTTGGTTGTTTATGAAATTTCCTTGCATTCTAAAAGGCCGTTTGAGCGTCTAGGTGAATACGGGACTGAATTGCTGTGTACCACCTTTTGCACGTGTAGTGTAATTGTGAAATGGGAGTTGAAAAATGTGATCAGTCACCTTAATATTGTGCCTGGGGGAAAATGAGCCAAAATACAGTGGTTACATGCACCAATGGCAACGCTCTTGACTCATAATAGCACCAGGTTAACTCATCTTATTGCTTGTTAACTTTGTAAGGAATCAATGACTGGTGGTAACGCAGTTTGATGCAGGAGATCTTGGCTGAAATCACCAGAGAGTCTCCTGATAAGGATGGAGTTAACGTGCGTCACCGTCAGAGGCCCTCTGCAAATGGCATCCATTAGGCAGCCCCACGCACCTGGCTTATATACCCGTCCATCTGGTACAGCTCAGTCAGTGTGTTGCGTAATGCATTGTGATGGCGCTGTATATTTTGTTACCGGAGAATCCCAGGACGCATCGCAGAAATGGCTACGCGGCTAACGGTGGCATTAGCTCTGCCTTCTAGTTTTCTATCGAAGATAAGCTGTAAAGCCTTTCAGGCTAGGTAGCCAGCTTCTGGGCACTTAGTAGCTACACTTACTACTTTGGCGGAACAATAAATGCGCTCATCTGAGGCGAGAACAACTATCCTTTCCCCGGTTCCAGCACTGACTCGCCGAGGGGCTGAAGAAAACGGGAGTCTCTCTGAGCCTCCTTTTTCTCAGTTGTAAAATGGGTGTCAGTGAGAAATCTGTAAAACGCCTTTAGGTACCTGATGAGCAGTACCCTATAAAAACAAGCCCAGATGAACTCCCCACTTGCTTTTTTCTTTCCTCCTTTCCCTCTCTCCCGTCCTGCCCCGCCCCCAACCCCCCAAAAAGAAAGAAAATCTGAGAGAATTTTTCAGAGGACAATCCAGCCTGAATCCCTCTCAAAGTCCCGCAGAGGCAAAAAAAAAACCACAGGCAGTGCCTGCGTCTGGGGAGGGAGGTGAGTCCTGGCTGGGATTGGATGCCCCTTCTAGTCATTCATTCATTCAATCAATTGTATTTATTAAGCCCTTACTTTGTGCAGAGCACTGTACTAAGCCCACTGGCCTCGTTCACCAGGCTAGATTGGAAGCTCTCCGAGGGCAGGGAGCAGGTCTTTTTCTTTGACTGGGCTCTTCCACTTAGGAGCAGGTCTTTTTCTTTAATTGGACTCTTGCACTTACCTACTGCAAGGCCTGCAGACTCAGTGATATCAAATGTCTGAGCTGTCCAGGTAGGTGCCATCAGCCGATCAGTGATATTTATTGAATGCTTACTGCTTATGGAGAGTCCTGTGCAACAGAGTTGGTAGACACGATCCCTGTCCTCAAGACGTTTACGGTCTAATAACGATGATACTTGTTGAGCACTTACTATGGGCCCAGCACTGTTCTAAGCGCTGGGGCAGATATGAGACAATGAGGTCAGACACAGTCCCCAATCCAAATGGGGATAACAGTCCAAGTAAGAGGGAGTAGAATTTAGTTCACATTTTACAGATGATGAAACGGAGGCTCAGAGAAGTGAAGTGACTTGCTCGAGATCACACAGCAGACAAGTGGTGGAGCTGGGATTAGATCAGGCCCGTGCTCTTTCTGCTATGCCACAGTGCTTCCCTACTTGGGCTGTTCAACCCTGCCATGACTTTCTGGTGCTTCTATCACAGCCTAATTTTTTTCTACTGTAAGAAAAAAAGATGGCAATATATCCCAATTTCGTTTGTGCAGTTGACCAGTGATTTCAATTCAGTTTGATTGAGTCTTTGATCCTCTCAGAGGCCCCTGTCACAGGCTGTCCCTTTCCAACTTGACTAACCATATCCATAATAACCATATTAACCAGTTAATTTCACTCTCCAGTTCTGGGTGCGCCTCGAAGATGGGGAACGGGTCTTCTGACTTGTATTACGCTCTCCCAAGGACCCTGTACAGTGATCAGTGCTCAGTGAATGCCATTTGTTGGTGGTGAAGTGCAACTCGGCATCCTCAACACATGGGTTGAGTAGTCGAGCCGAAGGACATGTTGTTAGGGTGTTTCCTGCTCAGACAGGAAGAGGGAAGACAGAGAGGAAATGAGTGGATTATGGAATGGGAGGAGAACCAATCTTTAATGAAGGATCAACCAAAAAGGAAAAAGGCCCTCAGCTAGACTGTGGGTTTAAGGTGGCTTGAACATCCTAACTTTCTGAGCCCGAGAATCAGTAGAAATGGGATGAAGAAGAAATGGGGGTGGAGGAGGGCTGCCACTGTATATCAATTCGTGTGAGGGTTTTAGATTCGTCCTCAAACTTTCTTTCCCTTTCCATGGTCTTCCCTTCCTCTCTCTCCCTGTCTAGTGTAATGTTCAGTTGTCAAGTGAGCTTGGAGGGGGGCGGCGGAGGGAGAACCCACCCCCTTCTTCCCCCTGCCCCGGTCCTTGTGAAGAGAAGCACCAAATGAGCCACGGAAATCAGTGGCCTAGGTGGAGGGAGGCTGGATGCTGAAAATGAAAATGCTGGACATACAAACAGTGGTGTTCTTTTGCCGCTTTAAGAGGACAGAATTTCATCTGTGTGACGGAATAGATACTGTTTTTGTCTGTGTGTCCCTGTGCTTGTATATGTATGTGTGGCAATGATTAATAGTTACTTGCTCCAAGTGTTGAGTAGCGGTTGCCGGTTTGCATGTTGAGGAAGAGGGGAGTGGGGAGGGGAATAATCAATAGCTGTGAATCCCCGAGAGAAATTGGCCTGTGCCACTGCTCTGAAGTGGAATGAAGTCACGTGTCTGGATTGAGATCATACTCAATGATGTGTTGGGCTGTGGCTCGCCATTCCGACTGGAAATCAGCATCTGGAACAGCATTCCAGCCTGTGAACCCGCTTCCTTTTGGATCCCTTCAGGTTTTAGGGAGCATTTTCGCCCTATACCTCTTTACCCAAATGGCTCTTACACCCTAACTACCTGGGAAAGAACCTCTGCTTCGTATCCATCCTCTGCCTTACTGTGTACAAAGACCCATAAATTAAGGATTTTGCAGACAAATGATAAGGAGATAAGTTTGCTCTCCAAACACCTCCCCGCTACACACAGACGACTCTTGCGGGTGAGGTTTTATCTGTAGTCTTTTCTTGCAAAGGTGTAGGGAAAAGAGAGTTCAAAATTGGCCTAGGTTTTACAGAGAAGTAGGTGAGTTGTGTAGGGTGAGAGGAGAGGCTGTTGAGTATAAAGTCACAGGAATCGTTTGCCTTTGAAAACCTTAGCTTTTTACAGGAAATCCCCAAATTGAAAGACGCAAAATCGATGTCTTTTATTATTCGAGGCTGCCACTTTTTCTGCTAGTAGGGTAAACCAGGGGCATGGTCAGATGGATTCATTTTCTATCAGAAGCAAAAGCAGCAAACTACAGCACGTGTTAGTTTTTAGGGTTTCTCCCCCCCCCCACCCCCCCTCAGGGAGAATGAGGCCAATGCAGGTCATTCCGGGGAAATTGTTTACAGGCCAGATACAGTGATTTTTAGAAAAGGCTCCTCTGTCCAGTGGTCGCCGGAAGGACGTTTGAGATGGCCAGCAGAGGAATTACAGTGTCTAAATTCTGCAGTCAATCAATCCATCAATCATACTTATTGAGCACTTTCTGCATACAAAACTTGGGAGAGTACAGTATGACAGAGTCGGTAGACATGTTCCCTGACCACAAGGGACTTAGATTCTAGTAGGGGAGACAGACATTGTAAATAAGTAAATTACAGATAAGTGTTGTGGGGATGAGTAAAGAGTGCCAGTCCAAGTGCAAGAGTGATGCAGGAGGGGATTGGGATCAGAGGAAAAGAGGAAAAGGCCTTATTGGGGAAGGCCTTTTGGAGGAGAAGTGCTTTTAATAAGGCTTTGAAGGTGGAGAGAGTGATGGGTTTTTCAGATACGAAGGGGAAGGGAGTTCTAGGACAGTGGCAGGACGTGACGAGCAGTCGATGGTGAGGTAGAAGTGATCGAGGTATAGTGAGTAGGCTGGCATTAGAGGAGTGAACATGCTAAATCGGCAAGGTAAGATAGGAGGGGACAAAGCAATTGAGTGCTCTAAAGCTAGTGATAAAGAGTTTCCGTTGGATGCGGAGGTAGATGGGCAACCACTAGAGGTTCTTGAGAAGTGGGGAAACGTGAACTGAATGATTTTGTAGAAAAATGATCCGGGCAGCAGAATGAAGTATAGACTGGAGTGAGAAGAGACAGGGAGGTCAGCAAAGAGGCTGATGCAGTAATCAAAGCTGGCTAGGATAAATGTTTGGACTAACATGGTAGCAGTTTGGATGGAGAGGAAAGGAAGGATTTTAGCGATGTTTTGAAGGTAGAACTGACAGGATGTAGAACTAACAGAATTTGGTGACAGAATGAATATGTGAGTCGAATGAGAGAGATGAGTCAAGGGTAATGCCAAGGTTATGGGCTTAAGGGACAGAAAGGCTGGTGGTGCTATGTATGGTGTAGGAAAACAGGCTTTGGATGGCAAGGTGAGTTCTGTTATGGACACGTTAAGTTTGAGGCATCGGTGGGACATCCATGTAGAAATGTCCTGAAGACAGGAAGAAATGTGAGACTGCAGGGAAGGAGAGAATTCAGGGCTGGAGATGTAGTAGATTTGGGAATCATAGATTTGGGAATCATCGGCATAGAGATGGTAGTAGAAGCCATAGGAGTGAATGAGTTCTCCAAGGATGTGGGTGTCGATGGAGAATAGAAGAGGTCCCAAAACTGAGCCTTGAGGGATTCCCACAGTTGGCGGTGCAAAAGGGAGGAAGCTGTAGACGGTAAGCTTCTTGTGGAACGTGTCTACCAACCCTGATGCACTGGACTCTACCGAGCACCTAGTACAGTCTTCTGCACACAGTAGACACTCAATACATACCATTAATTGATTGATCATTTCAAGAAGTTGGTTGCTCTCTTTGTTCATTTGCAAGGAGAATGAGTTTCAAATCATAATCGGTCTTCCCACTTACTAGGAAAATGGCACCTCTCTATGACGGTGGCAAAAACCTGAGCCGTGGAAATGCTCTCCTTTAGAAAAGATGTATTTGCTTGAAGCTGTTCGATATTTTGGAGCGATTGCCTAAGTGGAATCTATTTCGTGTGCAAATATGGGTCTTTTGCTCTAGGCAGAGGCTTCTGGGCCAATTCATTTTGTCACATCCCTGCCTCGTCACTGAAAAGCTACGGACCTTGGGAGGCTGCGTGGCTCAGTGGATAGAGTATGGGGCTGAAGTCAGTAAGCCTGGGTTCTCATTCCCAGCTCTGCCAGTGCTCTTCTGGGTGACCGCGGACAAGTCACTTCAGCTTTCTGTGCCTCAGTTTCCATATCTGTGAAATGGGGACCACGATACCTCACAAGATTGACCTACGATCCCCGCAATTGTATCGATATTGGTTGGGTGTTTTGGGACCGCCATTTCTCTCATTTTTGAGTGCTACGATTCAGCCGTGCAAATCCATATAAGGCCCTGTCGGCGGCCACGTGTTCTTGATTGATTTTTTTAAAAGCGGTAAAGCCCTAAGGGAGCAGATTTGGCATTTTCCAGAGTCTGAATCCTGGGTCTCCCAACATCTGCTCCAGCAGATTTTGAGAGGAGGCCGAAAAGTTTCTCTGTAGTAATGGGCTGCTTTGGCGGGGAGGGGCAGCAGGGTGGGACTGAGGGAGGGAGAAAGGGGAGTACTTTTGTGGGTTTGATTGGAGAGAACTGACCGCCCTTTCGAGCGAAGCACGGAGCGGTTTGGGGAGTGAGCGAGGGGTGGGTGAAGCTGGGAGGGGACGAGGTACAACTGCAGGTCAACTTCTTTTACCAGCTGGGAGAACATAGTCACCTTCCCATCCTATTCTTTCTTTCTACCCACTCCCGCTATATCATCCATTGCTTTCTATGCGGGCACTTCCTACACTTATTGCTCCAAACACTCCAAATTCTCTCAAGCCCCCCTCTTTATCACACTGCCCCCATTCTGCTCCCTGTTTCCTACCCAGCTCTCTTGTGTCCTCACCCCTGCCTCATCATTGTTGCATCCTCACTCCCCTCCTCTTTTACACACACACACACACACACACACACACACACACACACAAACACACACGCGCGCGCACACACACACACACTCTCTCTCTCTCTCCCTCCCTCTCTCTTTCTTTCCCATTTCAGAGAGGACTGATTTCCATCCCTGCATGTGACTGAAGTTAGAAAACGTGTCTAATGCCTAGAAGACAAGTAATTTTATTCTGTTTCTGATCTTCATTTTATAGCACCAGCAACAAGTGGTGCAGGCTGTGGAACGTGCCAAGCAAGTGACCATGGCAGAACTGAACGCAATCATTGGGGTATGTGGTCTTTCCATTTTAGCTCTATTAGTATTTATAATTAGTTCTCACTTGTAACTGGATTTAATCAAGTAGGCAATAGTAGTGGACAACCAAGTGAAATTAAGTAGTTGGACTCCAGGATACAAATAAGTTACTCGTGCTGAGATATTTTTTGATCTCACTCCTGCCAGTCTGGGACTAGGGGGAATATGGGAGCGGGGAAGCATTGTCGCCTCGTGGAAAGAGCACCGGCCTGGGAGTCAGAGGAACTGGGTTCTAATCCCATATCCGCTACTCACCTGCTGTGTGACCTTGGCCAAATCCCTTAACTGCTCTGTGCTGCAGTTTCCTCAACTGTAAAATGGGGATTCATTACCTGTTCTCCCTCCTGCTTAGACTGTAAGCCCCTTGAGGAACAGGGACTGTGTCGGACCTGATGAACTTGGATCCACCCCACCGCTTAACACAGTGCTCGACACATAGTAAGCCCTTTGCACATATAAATGAACAAACAAATGTGTACTTGACTGAGTGTGGGTCCCGGAGCTCCCTCCCCACCTGCCCCCCAACTGCCTTCAGGGCTCCAGGGTTGGTCAGGAGGCAGCAGGATCTGGGAGGAGAGTACCCACTCAGCAGGAGGAAGCTGAAGACCCCAGTTCCCCCCGTGTCCCAACATGCACATGCACACACACTCTCTCTGCCCCCCACCCCCACCCCCCCACACATACACACGTACACACCTCCCTTCTGCTCACCGACATCACCAGAGTAGGGCAGGCTTCTGCTTGCTGTCTCCATCTTTCGGAGTTTGGGACATCTTTAGATTAGGACAGCCCAGCTAAAGATGATGAGGAACCTGGGGATCCTTCCCTTCTGCCAGTTACATGTCCTTCTAGTTTGGGTGGTGGGTTTATGATGGTTAAATTGTTGTTTGGCTATATTTACCCTGTTAAATCTCTCCCTGTTGTCTGTGGACATATCTCCCCCTGCCTTTTTTAGAGTGGGAGTCTCCTGTGGGCCAGGGGTTATGTATTAATTAATATCCTTTGTATAGTGCTTTGGACAAAATGCTTAACAAATACAGTAAATAGTAATCATTCGACTAAGAAGAGAAATAAGAGTGAAAGGAATAATAATGTTGGTATTTGTTAAGCGATTACTATGTGCCGAGCACTGTTCTAAGCACTGGGGTAGACACAGGGGAATCAGGTTGTCCTACGTGGGGCTCACGGTCTTAATCCCCATTTTACAGACGAGGTAACTGAGGCACCGAGAAGTCAAGTGACTTGCCCAAAGTCACACAGCTGACAAATGGCCGAGCTGGGATTCGAACCCATGACCTCTGACTCCAAAGTCCGTGCTCTTTCCACTGAGGAATCATAACCAACCCCACCCCCAAGGCCCCTGTTCTCTTGGGTTAGAATGTCTCTTTTGATATGACCCAGTTATATTCTTAATCTCCCTAATTTTTTAACACACGGTACTTTTGATCACCATGGAGTACAGACTTTTAAAATATCCTCATTTCGCTTGGTGGCTCTTCTCCTTGATGAGACTGGACAAATGTCAGTCAGGAGAGGAGTTGAGGGGGGCCGTGCTCAGTGACAGTGGGAAGAATCAGAGATACCCAATTACAGAAACTTTCCCTACCAAAACAGGAGTGAGATTGTCAAGCAGAACCCCACAAGACGCTCAGGTTTGGACAGCTGGGTGGGTTAGATTTTCTGCCCCCAGATTAAAAAAAAAAAAAAAAGTCAAAACACCCAATCTTAAGGTGTGAATGAACACTTCATAAATTAAAGGTGAGAAATCAGAGTTTCAGATCCCATTCTTCACATCTTGAATTATGCAGCTGGGGCAAGTAGCTCTTTTCAGCCATTCTATTGAACTGTACTTTCCTTTTTCTGCCCCCTCCCCAGTACTTTTTTTCTTTTGTGTATAGATTGTACATAAAAGTCTTTTCCCTTTTTTTATTCAGTGTATCAAACACTTTGAAATGCTAATTATTCCATTTTCTTTCATTAAAATTCAAATTGCTGAGTGAAGATGTGGATAAGGGTCGCGGAATAATCAATCTGAAGTGAAGATATTGCTTCAATTATGCCTCTGTCTTTTAACAAGGAAATCAGAACTCTCTGATCATTGCTGACGGTGAAACAGAGCAATAGTCTGATTGTGGCTTGTTTTTAATAGGCTATTTCCAACTCTATTTGTGTCCCTCTGACCACAAGAAAATACTGGTAGTCAATTAGAAGATATAAATGGAAAAGAGTAACCTTTATTTCCTCTGAAGTACCCCTTGGAAAGAAGGGGATGAATCAGAGCGAGTCGTGTAGACTCATGAATAACATTGGTTGTACGTCTTTTACGCTCCAGTGGGGCGAGTGGGAGATGAATACATTTCCCAATTAGTTTTCATTACCTAACCCCAAATCCTGCCTCTTCTATTAACATTCTTTGAATAAAGGAAGTGGTGAAAGGTTGGATTCGAAAAGAGATACGTGTATGGACCAGGCATGTATGCACAGAGAGAATATGTGGTAGCCCAAACGTCATGCGTGTGTGTGTGTGTGTGTGTGTGTTGTGATTGTTTTTTTGTTCCCAAATGTCAGGTGGAGCAGAAGGGACGTTGCATGTCTTTTCTAGGAGAATGAAGGCTATTGATGTAGGATGTCTTGAATGAATGCCATTGGAAAGGGGGTTGTTCATTCAATTCCCAGCTTAGGAATTACTGTTTTTGTGAAGACCAGATCACAGAAACTCTGTCTAGGTAAAGTAGTACTTTTTGCTTTTAGTAGGAGGGCAGAATTTTCTATGTTTTACTTATTCTGCTCTAGTTTCCCATTTCCTGGTTGGCAGAGATCCCGTTTCACCGGTTAGGGTTATCTGTTATTTTGGGAAATGAAAGTTCAGCGTATGCCTTTCCTTCCTCCCCAGTGGACATTTTAGCATTGTCTTCTGTGGCTCATTCTTCCACCCAGCCTGGATTGGGGAGGCAGTTTCTCTGCGATGTGGTATTTCCAACAAATAGCATCTAACATAGGGATTTTATTCTTTCATTCGACCGATTTAATTGGGCTCTCAAAACTTGGGTGAAGAAAGGAAGAACTGACTCTCTAGGACAGCAAGTTAGCAAAAGAGCATGAGCTGTGGTGCCGAGGATCTGGAAAATGAAATAGGATGCAGACATAGGAAGCTGAAATATTAGTGGAGAGTAAAGAGAGTCAAAGAGCTTCAACTAAGATAACTTGCCAGACCTTTTTTTTTTTTTAACCATTAACTACGTGCTTGGACTCTTGCAGCTCTGTTGTTTTCTGGCACTGTAATTGCACCCCCTAATCTAGCTTCATTTTAAGTGTCTGTAAATAATATTTTTGGTAGAAGTATTTTGGCTTTTGCCAGAAACAATACAGAATCAAATTGATTTTTTTTTCCACTTTCATGATGTCATTGAAGGCATATTCTGCCCCCATTGAACAGAGAAAAAATTCAGAGAAAGCATAGATAGCTTCGCTGCATCCATGCATCCATGCACCCACTTAGTAAATCTCTCTCTCTCTCTCCATATATATATATATATACACATATATATGTGTGTGTACATATATATATATATATACATATGCTATAGGTGTATACATCATCACATGCAAGCCTAAATGTACTCAGATTTAATGAAATCTTGATGAAGCACCTTTTTAACTCTGCAATATTATTCTACCTTCATTGGTAAATGAACCGAGCCAGTGATCCATGTAGTTTAAATGCAAAATACTGAAGTGAGAGGCTGGAACCTGGAGAGACTGCTTGTTCTCTTGACAATAAGCTAGTTGTGTTTAATGGAATGAAACACAGTTATAATGATTTCTTTCACAGGTCATGTTCAGTTTAAAACTGTTGATAGATTGAAACAAGCTAAATATCATTTGTCTTTTATATGAGACAAACAAAAGGATGTCTTTTCGGTTTGATTTCCAGGGTGTCTTAATGTTTGATTGGGCTTGTTCCCCTATGGCAGTGATAACTTGCCCCAATTTGCCCCACTGAGCTATGGGAATGCTAACATATCCCATTTGATCTTGTCATATATTCTCCCAGCCACTGGGTTTTTAAATTAGAAAGCTCTGCAAGATCCCACTGTTGGAACAATACACAAATTGTAGTTTTGAATCAGTAATATGATCTAATTAGAAATGATGTTTTCATTTCCTGTATTATTAAATTGAGTCATCTGACTATTTTAAAAAAAAGTTTAAATCCATTATACTATATAATCAGCACATGCTGAGGGAATGTGGTTATGCTTAATAAGGGAGACTCGCTTTTAACCTCAGAAGAATTTCTCCAAAGGAGTGACTTTTTTTAAAGTATTCTGTTGCTTTAGCATGAACGATTAAAATGAAAAGATTTTTTTTCTCCTATCATAGAACAATGGGAGTTTCTCTCTGGGCTTTTTTTTTTTAACTTTGTTTATCTCCGAGCAGAGAGGGAGAGATGTAGGGATGGAGGTGTGAGGGGGTTGGTGGGGAGAAGGGTGGAGGGGTGGAGGAGGCTTCCAATCCAAACCTTAAGGACAGGTAGCGATGCCGTTGAAGGAAAAAACAGTTTAGTCCAAGAAATGCTGAACCTCAATTTTGAGCAGTGACATTTTAATGATAGGAAGTCTGCAAAATTATTTGCCATCAATTGTGAAGGCAATAACAAGCCTTGGTGGTTTTTCACACTCTCTGTGTTAAGTGCTTTCAGAATGACAGCGTAAACTGTGTTAGAGAACTCCAAGGAAGTAAAACTGATTAAAATGTTCATGCTTGAATGGTGCTGATGGAATAGTTCATTTGGACTTTCTCTACCTCCTGCAGCTCAAGCTGAAATATTAAAATTCAGTGGATTTAAATCTCTCTCCCCTCAGCTCAGGAAAAAAACATTACATTTTAATAGGTTTTAAACTCATAATTCATTGGTTTGGAGCAGCACTATTAAATCTATTTAAATATTACTTGTATTACTAAGGAAGTGATTTAACTGACTTTGCCTTTACCACCCTATATGTTGGGGTGGGCGGTGGGCGGGGAGGAAGAAAGGTGAACGTTCCCTCGGTTGAGTTTATTTATTTATTTTTAAAAGCCTCTCATTGTATTGGGCCACAGTCGTCTCATTGGCATCATTATTGGAAATGCACAAATCTATTCTAGGAGACGGGATCTTTTGAATGGCGATGGGTTATTGTCCAACTCAGGGGTCCCACTTTGCAATGCTAGTTTTCAAAATCTCTGTTTGGTGGTGTAGAATGAGATCTTTATTTACCCTCCACCCACTTCCCCTCAAATCTCCCATTTTGACTTGGTTTTGTTTTTATTATTTCATTTTTTAAAAAAATGAACAATTGGCTTACTTGCCAAATGACTGGTCTTTTCACAGTACAGGGTTGGTCCATTGCCTCTTAAAAAATATAAAGCAAGGTGTCATCTTTTTTTATGCCTTTACAGATCAGGGGATTTCAGAATCCACTGAAGGTAAGTTCACCAAAGGTCTACTATAAACTTAGCTTTAGTCAATCAGCGGTATTTATTGAGCATCGAGTGTGGACAGAGCACTGTACTAAGCGCTCGGGAGAGTACAGTATAATAGAGTTGGTAGACATGATCCCCACCCCATTTCTTTGGTGCTGGTGGTCCAGGGTTCCGGTCCCTGTCAATGGCCCGTCGCACCAGGGAAGGGGACTCCCTCTGGTTAGTGGGCTATGTAGGTAGACTTCCAGGAGCCACAAGAGTAGCCAGATCCGAATCCAAAAACTTTGTTTGGAATTTATTGCTGAACGACAAAAATTGGTATTGATTTTGGGGGGCTTTTTGGTAATACCCAACCAGTTAGTGGGCGTGTGCATTTTTAGAGTGACGGCAAAGGTGAGGGTGAAGGGAATATTAGAAAATGGGCTCTGGAATGTGTTTGACACCAGTTTGTCTTTCCAGCTCTATTACTGGGTTTGCTGGGAAATTCTGTCTTGACTAAACAGTGCTGGATGTCTGAAGGTCAGGTTCCCAACTGGCCACCTGCTTTATGTGGTGGGAGAGGAAAGGGAGACTGGCTTAAAGGTCTGTGGTGTTTCATGCTGCATTGCCAAATCACAGTAGTATACATTTATGGTTGTAATTCCTCTTTCCTCTTCAGAGTAGCTAAAGGCTCTGGATCTTACAACCAGGGCCATCAGTGGGTCCATCTTACCCATGTGTTTATTTGGAAATCCCTGAATTCACCTAGCCCGTGTAGGAGGCTATAAAATGGAATATTTCCTGTCGTGGATAAAATCATTTGACTCTAACTTGTCTAGGTCAGGACAGAAGAAGCCTCCTCATTGGAGGTTAGGCCAGGTGATTGCATCTTCTTTCATTTTCAGCCTCTGGCCAAAGGGTCTCAGGGCACATTTAAGTCACTTTCTCCCCACTCTTCCTGATGCTAGAAATAAGTCCAAGGAGTCAAGGTTTATTTGATATTTTCTAATGTGGCTGCTTTGGGGGAAGGCTATCCGGGAGGTTCTGCCTTGGGCTCAAATTGCATTTGCTATTCATGCTAAAGTGAAATGATGGGATTTTCTGGTTCTTTTTGGTGAATGTCCATTGCCTCAAGAATATTACATTTTTGCATTTCTCTTGTGAAGGGTCCAGGGCATTGAGCACTGTTTGTCTTAGGACTTGTGAAACGTGCTCAGACACTGAGATTGTCATTTTTGTTATCATTATAATTGAAGTATTAGTGTAATTGTTGTTGTTACATTTAGGGGCTCTTTTTTGTCCAAAGTGCTGCACTAAGCACTGGGAAAAAGGTGCAGTGGTTCAGTGATATTAATTCCCTGGCCCACGGTGGGTTCACAATCCGTTGGCGGGGGGAAGGGTGCAGAGGAAATGAAGTCAGACACACAGGGAAAGGAATGATAAGGTCGGTCCCACAAAACAACAATTCAGCAACAACACACCACCAACACACCACCAACAGAACCAGCAGTATGTAACTGCTGGGAGAGAATAGTCCACAGATTCCTCATCCCTCCCGTCTTTGATTTAGTCATAGTCTTCCCACCACTTTCAATATCGAGTTCCACCTGCCCCGTGCCACTTTGGAAGGATCCAGTAGAGTGAGTAGACATGATCCTTGCCCTAATGGAACTGACAGTCTGCTGTGGGCAGAGCACTAAACTAAGCATTTGGGAGAGTGCAAGAGTTAGTAGAGATTATCCCTCCCCTCAAGGAGCTTACAGTTGGCTGTGTGCTGAGCACTTGGGAGAGGACACTAGAGTAGGTGGACATGATCCCTCCTCTGAAGTAGGTTACAGTCTAGCGGGATAACAAGAGAATTCTGAGCCAAACACAAAGCTTCTGTGAGCAGATTTCCTACTTTCGCGTGTTGATGAGGAAGAGAGACACGCACACACACACACACACACACAGAGGGAATGAGAATATAAAAGTATAAAAGTGAATGAGAATTTCCCAAATCTGGGAATCTGAGCTATGCTAGCATTGGATCACCCAAGATATTTTTACCTTTTTTTGAAGGAAAACCATCATCTCCTGGGAAGAGATCACTGGGTTTATTGTGCTTTGGTTTCCATGACTTCCTTCAGGCATATGTGAACGGTAAACTTCAGTGGTGTGTTAGGGAAACTCTGCTTTTCAAATATTTAGCTTTAGGAATAAGGTGGTCCAAGTGCTAGAGGAGGACAAGTCATTTTTGCCCTTGAAATTTACCCTCTGCCTTGTGTCCTCTGTCTCCCCAGTGTCCCCAGCCTACAGGGCTAAAGCCCATTCTCTTCCACAGTCCAAGCACTAATTCTAATATAAGGGAGGGGTTAGAGCTGAGCAAGAAGTAGGATGTAGAACCGCAAAATTATTGAGAAACAGTCAAGAGCAGGACCTTGGGACATGATGCTTCAATGTTTTCCAGCTGGAAATCTGCCATTCGCATTCTGGCAAAGAGAGAAGACTTTGCCGTAGCCACTATGGGGAAGAGGGAGCGAGAATGAGTCTGGGTTTTGTTGAAGTTCTGGACAAGAGGGATGGGAAGTGAATACATTACTTGGGGGAAGTCTGAGGCTAGCAAACATGCTGGGAAGTGCACTGGGACCAGTAGATGCTTCCAAATGGTCACTCATAGAAAGAGAAGCAGCAGCTGGCAAACAGACCTTGTGGTGCAAAATTACTTCTGACAGGCTTAAGGCTTGATGGTCAGTTCTTCATTTTGCTTCTAAGGTTTCAGATGTTATTAGTAGCAGAACAAAACGTCCTCAGACCTGAAGCAGGTAGGCGGTAAGACAAAGGACTTGAACCGTAGATTTTTCTCATCCGTTTTCCCTCGCTCAGAGCCGGATCAAAGCCTGACTCATTAAACATCTTTTGCCTTTTGAGCTGACTCTCTACACCAGTCCTTGTCCCCTGTAGCGTTAAATGGCTGCCACCCCATCTCGAAGACTCCAAATTTCAGAGTTTTTTACTTCACAACCCAAGAATATCAGAAGAGGCGACCCGCTGGATTCAGCCCAATTTTCCAAGAAACAAAGTTGTGGATTCCGCTGCCGGGTCGGTTTCGGCATCGACTGTGCTTATTGAGCACCTGCCGTGTGCAGAGCACTGTACCACATGCTGGGAGAACATTCAGAAGGAGTCAAAGACATGATCCGTGCCCCCAAGGAGTTTCGAATCTAACGGGGGCACCACAAGGAATAATTTGAAGGATGTCCCTGGATTTCTGGATGGAAGTCACTTTGGGGGGCCTCAATTTACCCAGAGTAAAATGAACATGAAGATCTCAAACTTCCCATTTAAGAGAAGTGGCTATACATTCACATCATCCTCCAGCCTGTTCCAAGGCAACTCTGTGGGAAAGTCTCCTCCATTTCCCCTTTATCATGGTTTCTCCCAAGTACTGCCTTTCTTTCTATTGTGCAGGGTTAAGGGCGGGAGATGGCTGTGTGAGCCTGCTTCTCAGTTCGTTCTGCCTGGTTGCTCGTGGCACTGTTACCAGGAAAGGCCGGTGGTTGGTGCAGGAGCTAAAATGTGGTCATGCTGTGTTTTGAATTGCCCTTATTGCAGTTCCGGGATGATGTAAACAAAAGCAATTCATAGACCCAGCCATGCAGAAATAAAGGGAGATTCCAGAGAAAGAACCAGCAGTGGGCTGTTTGGTTGGATTGACAGGTCAGAGGTGGCTTCTGGATTTCTTTCTGTTAATGATCTTGAGTTTGCTTAACCCCCATTTGAACAGCTTATCAGTGGTGTGATGGGAAACCCCCCAGGCAAGACGGCTAGCCGTAGATGCTTAAACTTTCTAAGAGACCTTCAGGTTTGTAGTTTAGTCTTGAGAAATAAGGCATCCTTTTGGTGGAATGGGTAGAGGTATTGGTTCTGTGGTACAATTGGAAACACGTGTCTCTTGGTCTCTCCCTTTCTCTCTCATCCTCTCTCCATTTTTTTCTTGGACCACAGGTTTTCACCTTTCTCGGAAACTGAATCCCTGCAGTCTCCAGATTTCACCATCACCCCCTTACCCTCAGCCCACCCCCCGCACAAACTTCCACTCCCACACAGAAGGCAACTCCCCAAGAGTTGAAGGCATCCCAAAAGAGCAAGGGCAGCAAATTGAGAAGAGCGGTGTGATATTTATTAAGCGCTTATTCTGAGTGAAGCACCATGCTAAGCACTGGGCTCAGTACGAGGTGAACAGATTAGGCACGGTCCCGGTCCCTGTCTCTTGCAGGGCTAGCAATCTTCAAAAGGGAGAACATAGTCAAAAGGAGAGAAAACCTCGGGAGACTGAGCAAGGCGTTTTCTTATCACCTGTTTCTACCTCCGATGTTGCTGCTTGCTGGGTTCCTATAGTTCCCAGTGTTTGGGAACTATGCTCTGCACATAGTTAAGCGCTCAATAAATAGCACAGATTGATTGATTTGGCTGGAGATCTGTGGTCTTGTCTGTCAAAGATCTGTGACTGATAGCAGCACACACATTTGTAGCAGATTTTTCCAGGAGCAAGTCCTCTCTGAGGGGACCCATTTTCTCAAATGGCTTCACGTGCAGGGCTCCGTTTCCTTTTGTAACCTTCCTGCCGATCCCACAGAGCCTAGAGTGGTGCTTGGCCTGAAATAGGCATCAGGACAGACAACTGTTGCTCAAAGCCTGATGATTGTGAGTGTGTTGCAATAAGCACAGGAAGAGAAACAGTTGTTCTCTGCAATCTGTCTATCTGTCCTTCCACTTTCCAGCTATTTCCAAATTAGACTCCTTCTCTTAGGCCCGAAAGTATACGTTTATTTAAAGAGCTCCTCATTTTGGTCACTTCTGGTGATGGAAACCCTGAGTCTGGGAGGAAATTGTCTACGAACACGCATCTTCATCTTGTACTCTTGCCCTTCAGACTGAACTGGAGGCAGCTATAAGGTAATCATTCTCCATTAGTTAGTGAAAGCAAAGCTAGTGCTCCGTCCCTCTAAATGTCACCTTTACCTTTATTGTTGTGCACTTTTAAAAATGCATAATAGCTATTCATCAATATTTGGTTTACCCTCTCAGTGATACGCTGGTCACCGAAATTTAATGAATAATAATTGTGATATTAAGCACTTACTATGGGCCAACGTAGTAATAATAATACTTATGGTGATGGTGGTACTTGATAAGTGCTTAGTATGTGCCGAGCACTGTACGAAGCACTGGGGTAGATATCAGTTAATCGGGTTGGACGCAGTCCCGGCCCCACATGAGGCTCATAGTCTGAGTCAAAGGGAGGACAGGGATTGGATCCCCATTTTGCAGGTGAGGAGACTGAGGCACAGAGAAGTGAAGTGATTTACCCAAGGTCACACAGCAGGGAAGTGGCAGAGCCAGGATGAAAACCTAGGTCTCCTGACACCCAGGTTTGGGCTCTTTGCATTAGGCCACACTGCTTCTTGAGGGGAAATTTGAAGGATAGTCCCATTTTACCACTTCTTGCCCTAAACAGTGGCAGAAAAAAGAAGTAGATGCTTTGTGGTGTGGATGGGGAAAGGAAAAAATAATTATCAAGTCATCTTAATTAGTGACAGGGGTATTATTTGTGCCAGATGGCTTAAGTAGCGAAGTGCCCAACACTGAGCGTAAAAGAACACTTTCAAGATAAATATTTTCTAAACAAAACCTCACTGTGGTTGCCAAAGAACTCTCTCCAAGTTCAGTTTCTCTTGGTTGTTAGTCTTTGAAATAGACCATATCCCTTTTCACATCCCCTATGATTCACAGGCTTTTTTATCTTTCCAGTCTCAACACCTCTACTTCTTTCCTCCTCTAATTTGCGGAAATTCTGAGGGCTGTTTTATCATCAGTTATCTGATTCGCTAAGTCGTATATAAGCTATTAATAGGGTTTCTGTCTTTTCATCCTCCACCCGAACATTGCTGGGAGTTCTGTTTGTCTTGTAGGGAGATACAAGGTGAGGACATTCAGTGAGACATGCTTTTACAACATTAATTGGTCTCTAATTAAGCTTAGAAATGTCTCAGTTTGGGGATGGAGTTGAGGCTATTGGGAAAATGGCAAGAGTGTCCCCTTCCTCCTTGTAAAATCTCCACAAGACCCAGACAGGTAGGCTTCCTGCACGCTGTCTTTGGAGAGGGGTTTTAGAAATTAATTTGCTAGTGCGTTTTCTCTTAAGCTTTACTGTAAATGTTCTTTATGCCATTTTGGGAAGAGGGAAAATGTGTGGTTAGGCCCTGGATGGTGGCACTGGGAAGGTAGTGTCTCTCACTCCCAGTGCCTTCTAGCAATTCATTGGGTTGAACCATGAAACTGTAAGTATAGCAAAGTATCCCATCTCTGAAGAGGCATCGAGCTTGGATCTGTTGGTGAGAAAGAGGACTTTTTTTTTCCATTTGTTTTCAGTTTCCGAGGTAGGACTCGTCTCTCCTCCCATTAACCCCAAAATGCTTGGGTATCCAAATTAGACTTCATCCCAAACATTTTGATAGTAGAGAGTATCCTGACAGACTGACTGAGCATGACAACGAAAGAGTCTGTTAAAGGCGTAGTGGTGGCCAAACTCCTCTGTGGCTGTGAGATCTAGACCCTAGAGAAGATTCATCCTGCCCCTAGAATAGTATCACCGTTCTCCCCCGCAAACCATATAGAGCATCCAGTGTCAGGACCCAGTGACCAACACAGCTGTGGATGAGAGTGGGACACCCAAGTAGCTTCTGGATGGTGAATTGACAGGGGTCACCAGCAAGCCTGGAGGGGAGACTAAGCAGCGTAAAAACCCAGTGTAGTCCAGGCTCAGTTGGCCAGGCGCACAGCAACTCGGGGAGGAGTTGCCCTCCCAGAACAGAGGCTTCGTAGAGAACGGGGGACGATGGAATAGGCTCAGAAACGGATGTGGCTCCGGTTCGCGACACTAGGGCAGCGGGTCTGGATCTGGTACCCCACCCAGAGCGGGAGGGGGCGACAGTCCCACGTGGGTCTTCTTGGCCATGCTTGCATGTGTGGGCATGATGTCATCATCGGTAGCATCAGCTTTGAACGCAGAGGCTTGTGTAAATATGTGATTGTAGATTGCAAGGTGCAAATTTCAAGTGCTAAAAGTAACTTAAAAGCTTCAAAACTGTTGACTGGTCCCGGATTTATGAATTAGGAGAGTTTGAAATGTCTAAAGCTTGTCTAAAGCTCTTGGAGTTTTCTGTGATTAGCCCTATCCCTCTGCATTCTGCTTTTTAAAAGTCAGATGTCAATTTTCTTGGTCCGGGTAGTGACGTTCGTAGGTCTTCTTTCTTTGGGCAGGCAGGATCGACCGTCTAGCTTTTTTTTTTTTTTCCTTCCCCTTGAACGACACAAAGTTTGCAGTTTGAAAGGCATCCATTATTAGAGATGGATTTAGTGTCTAAAAATGCCAACATTGGCTTCATGGGCATTGGTTTTATTTTGGCCCATGAAAAAGCCCCAAAGTGAGCAGACGCAACAAACCCAAGCTTCCCACTTTTCTGGTCAGATCTAGGCTTGCGGAGGGAGGAAGAAAAATGCCTGAGCGAGGGAAGACTCATAGTTCAGGACGGGTCTCTGCTTGCCTACCAGAAATTAGTCCCTGAAAGCAATTTGATGGGAAGGGGCACTCGCTCCTATAGAAAGTAGTTGGGCAAGTCTTTAAGTTGCGTGGGTCATGTTGTGGGGGGATGTCGAACGTAGTCGGTGTCCTCCCCCGCTCTCCTGTTTCCCTTCCCGTTCAGTAACCACAAACCCTCCATCCCACAGTGGTTAGTCTAGCTGAGAGCTTGTTGCAGCCTTGGCTAAGGTCAAGCACTCCAATTCTAACCTCTCAAGGGCTTTCTCTCTGTGTTGCCAGAGTACTGGTAAAAATGACTTTCAACTCTTGTCAGTGCAGTTACTGGTGCATGGGCATAGGCATCACAGTGTCCCACTCAAATAAACCTGTCACAACACAGCGTCAGCAGCTAGAGAAGAGGACCAGGGCAGGCCTCTAGCTCTTTTCATTCGAGCAGCACTAAACGTGCACAGAGTGCCCAATTATTTCAGCATTATTGAGCCAGCCTACAGAAGGACCCAAGCCTTGCTACATTAGATTTTCTTTAGTAATTTGCTCAAGTACCGCTGAGGACACTTAAAGGGCTGAAAACGGTGGCTGCCAACCAGTTTCCTTTTCTGGGTTGTTAATTCAGGTTTTCTCTTTCAAATTAACTCTCGCTTCATGCTGTGCGGTGGTTCTGGGAGAGCTGTTGAACACTAATTTTCTCAATTTTCAGCGTTTTTGTACCGCATAACTGCCTTAATAGTTATTCACGTATATGTTTTGATTAGAGATGGATAATAGCGGGGCTTTGTTTTTCAAGGATAAAATACAAACACTCTGTGAAAGTTCATCTCCTTGGGCGTCAACTGGGAAAAGTTGCTCTGTTGATTCTCATTGATCTTTATTAAGTTATCCTGGAAATCCCCTGGAGACCAGCCCCAGTTGAAGTAAGGCTTGGGACATTTACGGTTCCCTCTCCATTTCGTATGGTTCCTCTGTAGTGCTGGGGTGGGGGTGGGATTGGGGGCGGGTTGGGCAGGGGGGCTGGGGGAGGGGGCCCCGCGCCTGTCTGTTGCGTGCTTTTCTGGGTGGTTGGCCAAGTTCAAGATCTGTGTTTCATTTTTCACAGCAGCAACAACTCCAGGCCCAGCATTTATCACATGGACACGGTCTGCCGGTGCCTCTCACTCCACATCCATCAGGCCTGCAGCCTCCAGCCATCCCACCCATTGGGAGCAGTGCTGGTCTCCTGGCCCTCTCCGGTGCCTTGGGAGGCCAGTCCCACCTGCCAATTAAGGATGAGAAAAAGCACCACGACAACGACCACCAAAGAGGTGAGAGAAACCGTTGGGATGTCTGGCCTTGTCCTCCCATTAGCTGTTCTGAGCACGGGACCCCTCCCGCCCCTCGCTCCCCCTCCACCCCACCCCCACACCCAGGTTGGCGACGAGGGAGTCGGTCGGCTGTTCCCAGTCGTAAACCGCTTTTGTTCTTGAGCAGGGCCAGGGCTTATGTGGTGGACTGAGAGAGTCAGCGTCCTTACCGATGGCAAAACGGTTGCTGTCTCGTTTTGGAAGGGCCCGGCCTATCGTTGCCATTTGCGTTATCATTGACGATCATCGCCTTGGTTGCTGTTAATCGGAGCACTCCTTGCACTAGGCTGTTTGCATTTGTTGAGAACAGGTGACGATGAATTAACCCGTCCATCGCACTCTTGGTTTGCGGGGTGCTTTACGACCGTTTTCATGGCGGGCAGCTGGGTGTAAGAAGGTCCCCCGGATCGTGGGGAGACGGGAACGGCTCAGCCGGTGAAGCCGCCAACTGGGGTTCAAATTTCCCGGGGGTCAGACCGAACCAGGCGTCACTTAACTCTCCCAGGATTTCGGCCTCCCCAGCTGGGCAGCTCCCGTCGTCCCTCTGTGTCTTGGTGAGGCGTGCCAGGCCGATCTGAGGGTGAAGGAGCGGGCAGGGTACCCACTATGCAAGGCTCCCCTTCTTGAGTCCTGTGCCAAGGCCTCCTACGATTGGGGCTTCCTTGGGTGCCGGAAGATTTGGAGGTGGCAATGACTTCTGGTGTGGACGATGGAGGGGCTGGCAATTCCAGATTTCGCAACTGTGAGTCAGGCAGAAATGAAAACAAAAGGCAGGCTAGAGCTCTAAAACTCTGGTAGTGCAGTATCAATAATTAACTTGAGAGAAAAGTTAGCATCTGGGTAATTTATTATTTAAGGGAGATTGAGATTTGTTCTTCCAAGTGGGATAAATGTATAATTGTGGGTGAACTAACCAGTCCTTTCCATTTCTTTTCATTTTTTCCCACCCTCCTTGCTGCCTCCTCCTCTGCTTATATTGCTGCGGTTTGCCTGTAGACAGAGACTCCATAAAGGTAGGATTCCATTTCACAGGAGGAAAGAAGGTCTGATTGTAGTGGGCACAATGGCTATGTCTTTGAGTTTGGAGTTTTGCTCTGAAAGTTGATCATAAGAAGCAGCTCCAGTTTAGTGACTCATTTCAGAGCCACATATCTGGATTAAAATGTCCCCATTCATGATTGGCCCTATTTGGGAGAGGAGGGTGTCTAAACGGGATGATTCAAATCATCTCCGGTCTCACTGGTTGAAGTGTGAACCAGTTTGCCCAAACGAGTTGGCGCTACTAGTAAAGATTAAGACTCTCAGTCCGGAAGCTTTGGGTCTGCCCGTGACTTTATTATTGGCTTGAGGAGTGAAATGGGTGAGACCTTTCATTCAGACCCCGCAAAAGGTGTCTGCCTCGATGGAAAAGAAAAAAAAAACCAAACCAAAAGCAAATCACATCCACACACTACCCTTAGCAAAAGTGAATAAAATCTGAAAAGGGTTTAGAAGAGCTTTGAGCTGGGCACTGAATCTGCAGTTATGGACTCACATTGTGCTCTGAACTGGGTGCGTTTGAAGAGGGAAAGGGTGGTCTTGAGTTCTCAAACCTCAGCCAGAGAGCAGCATATTTAATCTGTCAACTTTTCTTTTTTAACTCTTTAAGGATGTTGGATATGCATTGGGTTGCCAATAGTAAACACTCTTTCTTACGAGTATCTGGCCCCAAGTCACCCATTCTGAGAGTTCTGATACCTTGCTTAATCTTTCCCCGGCACCCTGACCCTCCTACTCTCTCCAGATCTAGACCGGTTCTTACATTGCTGCCGGGGGGAGGGGGGGGGGGGGCGGCGGGGGCATCTCGTCACCCTAGAAAGGGAATTAGAGAGACGTTTTGCATGACCCATGAACAGAGGAAAAAAAAATGGTTTGAAGGGAATCACTCTCGCACTGGGTAAATCTCTGGGAGGGTTAGGGGTGAATGTGTGTGTGTGTGTGTGTGTGTGTGTGTGTGTGTGTGTTTTTCTGTGAACCTGATGGTCTAATGCCCTCATTGGTGAGTGGGTACCCATGTGCCAGCTGGAATGATTTTTCCTATGTATATACCTCTCCACTTGAAAACACAACCATTTTAGGACAGAATGTAGTAAATCTATTGTGCGTGAGCTTGTGAAATCAAAAGGACCCTCCACTCCAAAGGTAAGCCAAGAGAGGCCCCTGCAAATTCCTGATGCTGTCATTATTCTGAAGGCATAATAAAAGCATAGCCTGTTTTCTTACGATAAATACATTCCTTTAGGCAGTGAACTCCCACCATTCCCCAAAGGTTATAGAAATGGCTCTACTCTAGTGCGCTGTTTTTATGGGTCCGATACTATTTTTATTTATTCCCGGAGAAAAGTAGGGTATTTTGTGGTCATTTGTAACCATTTGGGATAGGTAGGGGAGTGAGCATGGAAATGGCTGGAGGGAGGGAACAGACAGTGTTGTTTTGTTTTTTGAATCTTTTTTTTGGTGGAATAGGAGTTAGAAATGGATGTTTAGTGGTGTTCTGTCTTCAAATTCAGAGTTGGATTGTGGGAGCATTTAGGACTAGCTGCTGGCTTTGCAAGGTGAAATAGTTTGCTAATTTCCTGAAATGTTTTCTGTGACGCCCAGAATGGCAGTCGCTTGTTCTCTAGATCTGCCCTCCCTTAAGTAGTTCCTGGTTAGAAGGGGCTTTTTGATGTCTTGCGATGGTTTGTATCAGCCAGAATGAGCCAGTTGCCGGCAGCTGGAGTCGGTGTGCTTGTACGAAATAATTTATTCAGGCAGGATAATGCTCCTTAACATTGAACAGGTAATGAACGGGACATAAATTTTCTTCTTGCTTTTAATTTTTCCCTTTCCTCTTCTAATGTGCAAACAGGCAGCTCTGGTACTCTAAATAATAAGTAATTTTTGGCCATCTGTCAAAGGGAAATTTCAATACAAATTTAAATTAATGGTGCCTGAAATTTTTTATAGCTCCTCTAAAAGCCTCTAATGTGCAGAAAATTCTGAATCTGCTGGTAGTAATTAGTGTAGCATGTAATGAGGATGTGGGCATTGTTATCCAGCCCCAGTGTAACGTTTTGATATGGTAGCAAAATTTTGATTTATACCAGGTTGTGGATGGGTTTAATTGTGAGAGACACTTTAAAGTGTTTTCCTGACGATTCAGATTATTAAACCGGGCATCTTTTAGAATGGCTCATAAAATGTAAATTTCGACTTACCGGAAGGCTCAGGTAATTAAGGCGCCGTCTAGTTATGTTGTTGTTTATTATTGGGTTTTGGGGGGTTTTTTTTGCCTTCCCCGTGACTGAGAGCGAAGGCTGTCCATCAAAGCAGTTGCGTTTTAATTTCTCCCACGACACTGACCTCGCCCCTGGTCCCGGGAATTGGTCTCGAAAGGGAAGATGGAGATTCCCACCCACATAAGGAAGCACAGGGATCCTCGGAGGCCAGACACAAGGAGCGGTAGGACCAGGATAGCAAGCCGTGGCCTCCCCGGTTTGTCTCTGCATCAGAACGGGGCCCACTAGTTCCTTAGGGCTAAGGAGGGTTTTGGGTTGTTGTTGGTTTTTTTTTTTTGTCTGTTTTTTTTCTGTTGTTTTTTTTTTTTCTCAGTGGTTTTGTTAAGCACTTATTATATGCCAGGAACTGTACTAAGCATTAAGGTGGATACAGGATAATCAGGTTAGACACAGTCCATGTCCCACCTGAGGCTCACAGTCTTCATCTCCATTTGACAGATGAGGGAACTGGGACCCAGACAAGTGCAATGACTTACTCAAGGTCACCTGGCAGAACTGGGAATAGAACCCTGGTTCTCTGGCTCCCAGACACGTCCTCTTTCCACTAAGCAATACTGTTTCATGCACTTATGTACCTATCCACAATCTCTTTAATGTCTGTCTCCCCCTCAAGACTAAGCTCCTTGTGAGCAGAGATTGTGTCTACCAACTCTGGGGTATGGTGCTCTCCCAAGTGCTTAGTACAGTGCTCTGCACACAGGAAGTGCTCAATACATATCATTGGTCGATTGACTGCGGACCTTTTTGTGTTACCTTTTCGTTGACCCCCGACCCCCAATCTCTGAAATGAGGGTGATGCCTCCTCTGAGACTATGCTCGTAAAGTGAATTTCCTACTTCCAAAGAAACTGCCGCCACCCCATACATAGCACGGATTTGGATTTTCTTTTAAGCGAAACGGCTTGTGGAAAAGCCTGACTTGGAATAACGATGATTGTCTTATTCACAGCCTCCTAGGGCTGGAGGGGACCTTAGTGTCATTTAACCCTCCAATGAGAGCATCCAGAGAGAAGGGTAGCTTCTGTTCATTAAAAGCTCCCCAAACCTCCCCAGTCATCAGGAAATCCCATCACTCTGAAGCATAAATCCATGTACTCTCTCCCTTTCCTTAATGGAGATGGGACATTGCTGAACACCATCAGTCATTTGATCAATCAGTGGTATTGACTGAGCTCTTACTTTATGCAGAGCATTGTACTGAGCCTGTGGGGAGGACTATACAGTAGAGTGGGTAGATGCATTCCCTGCCCTCAAGGAGCTAGCAGTTATGTCCGCCTTTCCTTGAAGGTTAAGTAAGTCCTTTCCCTCCCCTCTTTCTTGGTCCCCCTTACCCTAAGCCTTCTCTTCCGGTTCCTTGAAATGTGCCTCATGATACTTTCATCCGAAGGCTAATATGAAGTGACTTGCCCAAGGCCACAGAGCAGACAAATGACAGAGCTGGAATAAGAACCCAGATTTTCTGACTCCCAGGCCCATGCTCTTTCCACTAGGCCATGCTTTTCACTTCTCTGTGCCTCACTTCCCTGATCTTTAAAATGGGGATTACGATGGTGAGTCCCATGTGGGATGTGGACTGTGTCCAACCTGATTAGCATGTATCTATCCCAACATTTAGTACGGTGCCTGATACGTAGTAATCGCTTTAAGAAATGCCATTAAAAAATAAAACATTCTAAAGAGGAGGAACAAGAAGGGAGCACTGAGAAGAAAGAAGGCAGCCATGCCTAGAGGAAAGAGACTTGGATCGAGTCCCAGATGGGCCACTGTCCCCTGGGTGACCTTGGGTAAATCATTTAACCTGTCTGTGCCTCAGTTGATTCATCTGTAGATTGGAGAGAAGACACCTGAAGTTCCCCCTTTCCCCTTCAAGATCCAGAGCAGCAGCAAGTTGGGGCCACAGAGCTGGTGGCTGCATGTTGACATCAGAGTTCCCAGGAAAGGCTGGAAAACAGGGCCAGTGGTCATCGGTCCCCAAAATGTGGTTCCAGGAATGTTAAATCAGCAAGGAATAGAGGGTTTACCCAGTGCAGATTGGGCCTGGAAGCCAATTTTCTAACGAAAAATGAGCTGCCAAAAATAAAGTTTTCTCAATTTTAAAATTTCTGCCTTGGAAAAGGCACCATTCTAAAAAAATCCCAATAGCTTTAGGGCAGCCCTATCGTGGGTTTAACTCATCCTAGTGTGTCTGTTTCCCCATGTGGAAAATGGAGAGAACTCCTGGGCCTGCTGACTTCATAGGCATGATGTGAGGACACGTAAGATAGGTGAAGAGATGCTTCAGCCTCCTGAAATCCAAGGCTTTATTGGCCCTTCGGCGAAAGGGGGAATTTACCTTCCTCTTGCTCCTCCTCTTCCTCCTGCATAAGGGAGCAGGCTTTGGGTAAAGTTTCTTTGTCCTGGCTAAGTGGATTATTGTCACACCCCCTTCCCTCTCATTGGTTTGTTTGGGTGGTGGAAGGACAGAAGATATCTTTCTCCCATGCAGCAGTATGGTCTAGTGGAAAGAGCACAGGCCTGGGAATCAGGGGACCTGGGTGCTAATCCCAGATCTCCCACTGGTCTGCTGTGATCTTAAGCATGTCACTTACCTGCCCTGTACCACAGTTCCCTCATCTGTAAAATGGGGATTAAGACTGTGAGCCCCATGCGGGACGGGGGCTGTGTCCAACCTGATTAGTTTGTGTCTACCCAAGCACGTAGATAAGTGCTTCACACATAGTAAGCACTTAACAAATACCATTATTATTATTATGTGCAGAGAACTGGATGAAGTGCTTGGGATCATCAGATCACACACAGTCTATCCCACATAGGGCTCACAGTCTAAGGAGGAGAGAGGACAGATATTTCATTCCCATTTGACAGATGAGAACACTGAAGCAGAGAGAGGTGAAGGGATTTGCACGAGGTCACACAACAGGAACGTGGCACAGCCGCTACTGGAACTTGGGTCTCCTGAAAAGCAGCATGGCTTAGTGGGAAAGAGGGTGGGCCTGGAAGTCAGAAGATCTGGGCTCCCACACTCATCTGCTGTGCCATTCTGGGCAAATTTCTTAACTTTTTTGAGTCTCAGTTCCCTCGTTTGCAAAATGTAGATTTAGTACGTGTATTCTCTCCTCGTTGGACTGTGAACCTCCTGTGGGACCTGATTATCTTGTATCTCCTCCAGCACTTAGTACAGTCCTTGGCACAGAGTAAGTGCTTAACAAATACCACAGTTATTATTATTACTCCTGATTCTTAGTTTCCTGCCCTTTCCATTAGGCTGCACTGACTCTTTAGAGGGGCAGCCCCCCACCCCCCGTTCAACATTGCTTTAGGTTTAGACTACAAAAAACAAGGGTTGTAAAGCAAAAAAAAAAAAGAAAAGGAAGCAGAGCAATTTGAAAAACAAGCACCTGAACTAAAAAAAACACATTCCTTCCTTTACACTAATACCTGCCAGGGGGAAATAAACTGTATTAATCAGCCCCTACCCACAACTGGTGCTCAGAAAGCAGCCTGTTTATCTGGCAGTGCTATTGAGGTGACTTTGTTTTTCTTATAATAAGCATGGCTAATAAGGTATGATAAATACCATTGAAAATAAAGTTGGGGAGAAGAGTCAGAAATGCTATTTATAGTTGTGTGCAATAATATATTCTAGCTAGAAGAGTGAAATAGCGGGATTTGCAGTTCAAATATCATGGTTCATATATACAGAATGCAAATAGCAGTCTATTCATGCTTTTATATTCATCACAGCTATTTTACTTCTCAAAATCTGCATGCTGACAGAGAATGGATAGACATTAAAACAAGTTTGGGGTGTTTTGGTTCCTCCTTTGGTTCTTTAGTAGCTATGCTTCAGAAATGTGTTTTGGATTTATAAGCCTCATTGTTTGGGGTCATATATAAATATGTGTTTCAGTAATTAAGTAGTCCATATAATTGACTAAGCAAATTCAACTGGCTAAACGAAAGTTAATTGTTTTGTGTGAAAGAGCACTGTTAGAGGTATTTTTTCAGGCCTTTAATGATGAACTGAAATCTTTCCAAAGCGTTGAGGTGGAGTTGAATCTTTAGGATATCAGCACATTACAATTTGATTCATAAAGGGAAGTATTTACTCCATGCTAAATATTTTGATATTTTGGGCGGCCTTATCAAAATGTAATTAGGAACTTTTGTTCTGGTAGCTTATGATACAGTAATTTGTTCAGTATTAATTGATATCTGCCTCTGGGCATGTAAACTGTGTGGAATGTAACAGGTGCCCTAATTCCAGAAAATGTGTTATAATTGTTTGTTTGTGGAACAGATGAATAAATATCTTTGGGGCATAGCTGGTCCTCAGGTGGTGAACGTGAATGGATTGTTGATGTGATTGGGTAAGACACGCTTGTTTGTTGCAGTCTCGTCCAGTAGCTGTCTGCTGGAGCAGAACAAATATTAATTAGCAGATCCCTGTTTGTTATCGTGGTCTGTCTTACCCAGCTGATTTTGGCTGGGTATTTGTGTTGTGGAGGTGCTGCTGCTGCTGATTGATTTTTTTTTTTAAATCTCTTTTGTTGTTGGATCAGCATTTTTTAATGAAGGGGTTGCACTTTGTTTTTTAATTCCTCACCTCATGTGAATTTCTTGCCTGGGTTTAAAAAAAAACCTCAACAAACTGAACCCCAAAGTCTTACCTCCCTGTGCTCCTTCCCCTTGGGACTTTTCTTACTTGAAACATTTGCAGAGGGACATTTCAGGTAGGATTCATTTAAAAGGATACCTGTTACTTGAATTTTGAAAGCATCTATTCCTGCCTGGAGATATGGAATCTTTCTCTCTACCTGCTCTCAGACCCCCTCTAAAGCATAACCATAAAATGGCCCACAGGGATGTTTTGTAGAACGGGTACTTGACTGGTCCATGATCTTTCTTGGCAAATTCCTACACTGCTAACCATTATCTACCTTCTCTTTTGCTCCACGGTGGTTTTAGTGGAACTCAGAAGAAGCACAAGAATACGAGAAGCAGTGTGGCCCAGTGGAGAGAGCAAGGTCCTGGGAGTCAGAGGACTGGGGTTCCAATCTCAGCTCTGCCCCTTGTCTGCTGTGTGACTTTGGGCAAGTCACTTCATGTCCCTGAGCCTCAATTTCCTCCTCTGTAAACTGGGGATTAAGTCATACTCCTTTCTACTTAGAGTTGTGAGCCCCATTTGGGACAGGCACTGTGTCTGACCTGATTATCTTGTATCTACCCCAGTGCTTAGTACAGTATATATAGTACAGTACAGTACAGAGAAGCAGCGTGGCACAGTGGAAAGAGCCCGGGCTTGGGAGTCAGAGTTCATGGGTTCGAATCCCAGCTCCGCCGCTTGCCAGCTGTGTGACTTTGGGCAAGTCACTTAACTTCTCTGTGCCTCAGTTACCTCATCTGTAAAATGGGGATGAAAACTGTGAGCCCCACGTGGGACAACCTGATCACCTTGTATCCCCCGGCGCTTAGAACAGTGCTCTGCACATAGTAAGCACTTAATAAATACCAACATTATTATTATTATTACATTATTATATTATAAGCACATACAGTATATAAGCCCATTATAAGTGCTTAACAAATACCTCATCATTATTATTACAATTATTAACTCAAATATTCACCCGCTAGATGCTCTCTCCACCAATTCTAACCTGAACAGACATGGAGTCATGTAATAACGATGGTACTGATAAATAATGGTATGTGTTAAGTACTTACTATGTGTCAAGCAGTGTTCTAAACTTGGAAATGTTGGATTAAACAATAACACTTTCTTGACAGAATAACAAATTTCATTAACAGGCAGTTCCCAATCCAGACCTAATTCACTTCATTTCAATGAATGATAATGAGGATAATAATAATGATATTTAAGCACTTACTATGTATCAAGCCCCGTTCTAAGTGCTGGGGTAGATACAAGCTACTCAGGTTGGACACAGTCCCTGGCACACATGGGGCTCACAGTCTTAATCCCCATTTTACAGATGAGATAACTGAGGCCCTGAGAAATGAAGTGACTTGCCCAAGGTGACCCAACAGACAAGTGGCAGAGCCGAGATAAGAACCCAGGTCTTTCTGACTCCCGAGCCTGGGCTCCACTAGGCAATGCTGCTTCCCTAATAAATAACTGTGGTATTTGTTAAGTGTTGACTGTGTGCCAGGCACTGTTCTAAGCACTGGGGTAGATACAAGGTAATCGGATTAGACAGAGTCATGTCTAATTATTGCCATGGCAACATGCTATGATGGTGGTGGTACAGGGCTATGACTTTGTGATAGCAAATGAAAGGAGGCAGTTTGCTGAGGGTTAAAGAGAGCTGGTGGAAACAAAGTTGAAAGTATCCTGATGGAAGGAAAGAGAACTGGAGAAAATAGGATTTTGGCTTCAGATGTATTGTATTTAAATTTCTCAGAAATGACATGCTAAAACCAGAAAGATTCAAGGAGACCACCTGCAATTAAGATATCAATGCCCTGTATTCTTAGTGGAGAGCATTAAAGGACTTTCAGCAGCAGTACCTTTCTTCCCCTTACTTATCCTCTCTCATCTCTTTCTACTTATCCTCTCTCATCTCTCTCTTTAACCCAGACTGTACCCTTCGCTCCTCTACCACCAACCTATTTCACTGTGTCTCACTCTCCTGTTCTCTTGCCTTTGGCCTCTTCTTGTCCAATCCCTCCCACCTGCTTAATACAATGCTCTGAATAGAGTAAGAGCTCAATAAATGCTATCGACTGATTGGTAATAACAGTGGCATTTGTTCAGTGCTTACTATGCACCAAGCACTGTGTTAGATAGGGATTATGTCTGATCTGATTATCTTCTATCACACACGAGGCGCATAATCTAAGGAGGAGGGAAAACAGGTATTAAATCCTCATTTGACAGTTGAGAAAACTGAGGCCCAGAAAAGTCCAGTGACATGCCCAAGGCCAATCAGTCTAATATTGAGCTGCAAGTAAACTTTCATTTACAGGAATCAGGTATCTTCTTGCATGTTTGCTAGGCCACAGACACAGATGTGTCATTTTACACTTTGCTGCTGGCCATATAATTTGATATTAAGTAGTCATTTGAATTGAACTTCAATTCCTGGCACTAGAAATGGGGGAAAGTATAAACTCTCACTACCACAGCTTCGGTTCATTCAGCTTCCTTCCCTACTAAAATAATAAAAAAACCCTCAGTCAAATTGTTTAAATTTCCAGAGAGCTAGGGGTTACCTAGTGCCAACTTGCTTAAAAAAAAAGATTATTGGTTGTGAGGTGGAAATTTAACATCTGTCTCTAGGTCTCTTGTCTTAAGGGACCTTTGCATGAGGTGATGATGTGGCATGAGGGAATGTATTTTCATGGAAATGGGCTCATTGTTTAACTGTATCATGTTCTGAACAATTCATGAATATTTTATTGAAAATCGGTAACTGCTTGGTGAATTTCAGAATTTTGTATCCAGGGGGAGGGAAAGGACCAGATAACCAAGTCAATTTGTGCTGCCCAATGAGAAAAATTATTAGGCAACAAAATTGCGAGGTTCCCCCCTCCCGGGTTTTTTTTTTTCCTCAAGAGCATTTTAATTACACCAGAAAGTCTCACAGTCCTATTTATATAACACTTTTCAAACTTCTGTGTTTTCTTGAGTGACATTTGGCCTTTTGAACAACAAAATAAAATTGGAAATGCTAATGTTTTGAGCCAACTGAAGGAAGAAAATAAAAATGTCACCATGGCAACAAAGCTGCTTTCTCGATGGTTTCCTAAGATATGCCTGAACTAGAAGCAGATGTCTGATTTGAGAATCTTGCCTCCTTCAATGTAAACAAATAACTTCTGGGCAGGTGTTGGAAATAATATGGAAATCCTATTAAGGGGGCCCCGGGTTCCTGTCAGTCAGAAAGCCCATGCCACAAAAGGGTTGGTTGTCTGAATAAAAGAGACAGAGTAAATTCTCATTAGGCTTTAGCTTTTCCCAGGAAATGATTGTCTCTGTGTGTTCTTTCTCCTGTGAATCTGAATGTAAGCTGTTTTCTATTTCTATTGATCTATTCTGCTGCCCTTCTCTTTCTCCTTTTTACCCCACCCCCACCCCACTAGCACCACCCCTTCACCACCCTCCCCTGCTCTCCTTGGGGTTTTTTTTTTCCTTCTTCGATTAACACTTGATCTGTGCTGCTGCTGCTCTGTGGGTTGTGACATTTGTGATTTTAACCTCAACCCTTCTCCTGGGGAAGAAAGAGGAAGGGGAGAAAGAACAAAGCAAAAACACCCAACAACCAAAAAGTTGGTCTTAATCACCACAGGGCCCATTTCAAGAAGAACTAGCCAAGAATAAATAGAGGATTGAAGAGTAAATCACAGGGAAGGAGGCCTGAAAAGTGGTGAAGGTGTGGAAATCTTTGGTACCTCTCCTGCTTGCCGCAGGTTGTTTGTGTAGTGCCAGCCTGTGGCCTCTTAAGGCAGAAAATTTCCTAAATGAAGTTATTTTTTTTACTCTGGGGGGAAAAAATAATAATTCCAGAATTTTTTCTCTTATGATATTACCATTGGCCCTTCCACCTAATGATCAGTGATTTCTAAAAAGTGAGCAGGGTATGGCATTTCGTTTTGGTTTTTGCAGCCGACTTCCTTACCAGGAAGTCAGTCGGCTGCATTCTAAACCTAGTGCTTTTGAAGTGGTTGATCATTTTTTTCCCCACAGTGCCCAGTTGAGCAGTTTAACATGAGCCTTCTCAAAATGGACCCCGAGGAAGTCCTTTGAATGTTCTTAGATTGAAAGTCGAGACCATTTTCCCCTCTCTGGGGGAAGGGGGGAGATGGGGGGGGACAGGGAGGGAGAGAGAGAGAGCGTGTGTGTGTGCGTGTGTGTGTGTAGGATGTGCACAGCAGTACTCATAATAATACTCAGAGGGTTAAATGTGGATAAACACAAAACAAGGCTTCTGAAACACAAGCCTCACCATTATCATGCAGGATCTCTATAGTCCCCGAGACGCACTTCATAAAGCCAATAAAGCGCGCACTGGTGGTCTCCCGTTGCCCTAGCAACGGACCATAGGGCACAGTGTATGTGAAATGCATGAACATCTGTGAATTCATCTTTTTGAGTTTGTTCTTTTCTTGGCACTGATTGGGCCACTCTGGCTTGTGCCCGTGACATTGCGTGAGGAGGGATAAGCCGGAGAGTTCCCCGGAGCCCAGCCCTAAGTGAACGGCAGAATGGAAAGTGAAGTGAGATTTATCCAGGCAGTGCTTGCGGTAGTTGAGGGATTTAGCCTGACAGCACTCTCAGTGGGACGTTATTAGCTTACTTTCGGCTGCACGGGGAAATGAATAAAAAATTTTCTAGTAAATCTGGGCATTATTGGGTTTATCGAGCTGCCCCCAAAAAAGAATCGGAGGAGAAAATTGAAATCATAACTTGTGTTTAGAGGGCAGTTTTCTAGATGGACGGGATATCTGGGTTGTGCCTCGCCCTCTCCGCCTGGGGATTAGAGCCGAAAAGATTGGGTTGAGATCTTGGCCAGGTGAAGAGACGGACTTGGATCCTCGAAGCACTCTGGCTCAGACCTTATTTAGGAAGATTTTGCAAGTACCCTCCCAGTGGCCTATTCCTCTCCTAGCGGGATGTCGCAAAAATGACTCCGTACCCTATCATCTGGGAGCGGCTGTGAGGTTGTCATGATTCCCAGTGTTTGGCCAGGGGGTTGTGAGGGAAGACTGGTTCTCTCGCCTCCCTCCCTCGAGCTCCTGCTCCCACCTCCAGACATTCAGCGTTGCAGATTTTGTGTTCGGTTCCTAATGTCAATACCAGATGCTCACTTGTAAACCGTGTTGTTTTCAACTCTCTCTCTCTCCCTGAGAAGACTGTAGGGGGAACACTGGGTACGTCATATAATCTGCTAGTGCTGGATGCAATCAGTATATTAATGAAGTACTGGCAGTGAAGGGCGGCTTTAATCTGCTAATTGCCATAAGAGGAGAACAGTCGTCTCCGTCGCACACCCCCCTTTTGGGTTTCCTGCTAGCCGTGCGATACTGAGGCACTTTTCCTGTCCTGAATGAGCAATGAGGAAAAAGAACACCGTGGAGAAAAAGAACAGGTGGTTTGGACAAGGGTTGCTAACTTGGATTAGGTATTGTCAGGTGATCTGGAAGATGTCAGCTCCTTTATAGGCGGGGATCGTGTCTGCCGACTCGGTTGTATTGGGTTCTCCTGAGTGCTTTGTCCAGGGCTCTGCACACAAGAAGGGCTCAATAAATACCACTGACTGGTTGAGTAGTACCGTCCGACTGTGTCTAATCCGACTACCTTGTAGCTCTCCCAGGGCTTAGAACAGTGCGTGGCGCATAGTAAGCGTATAACAAATGCCACGATTAATTAAATGCTGAGCCTCAGGTGTTTATCGAGCGGCTCTAGTATATTGGATGTCTCTGCCCTCAAGCCGCTTCCCCTTTAGCCAGATATAACAACAGCGAATAAGAACAGTAAGAAATAAAAACAACAAAGAAATCATCCATCAGTGAATCAGTGGTATTTCTTGAGCGTTTACTCTCAAGGCCTAGGAGTTCTCAGGAAAAGGTCTAAGGCTTTTTCATTTCCTTTAAGAGATCAGTGGTCTCCTCTCTTGCATCTCCCATGTCATCTGTTCATCCGCATGATTAGGAAAACCAAAGCATTCCCTCTGAACCGTAAGCTTCTTGAGGGCAGAGATCATATCTACCAACCCTTATCATGGCGTACTCTTCCAAGCGCTCAGTACAGGACTCTGCGCCCAGTCAGAGGAAGAGAAGCAGCATGGCATAGTGGAGAGAGCACGGACCTGGGAGTCAGAAGGAGTCAGAAGGTCATCGCTTCTAATCCTGGCTCCCCATCTTGTCTGCTGTGTGACCTTAGGCAAGTCACTTAACTTCTCTGTGCCTCAGTTACCTCATCTGGAGAATGGGGAATAATAATGTTGGTATTTGTTAAGCGCTTACTAGGTGCAGAGGACTGTTCTAAGTGCTGGGGTAGATACAGGGTAATCAGGTTGTCCCACGTGAGGCTCCCAGTTAATCCCCATTTTACAGATGAGGTAACTGAGCCACAGAGAAGTTAAGTGACTTGCCCCCAGTCACACAGCTGACAAGTGGCAGAGCTGGGAATCGAACCCATGACTTCTGACTCCCAAGCTCCGGCTCTCTCCACTGAGCCACGCTGCTTCTCTGTGAGCCCTTTGCGGGACAGGGACTGTGTCCAACCCGATTTGCTTGTATCTACCCCAGCGCTTAGTACAGTGCCTGGCACATAGTAAGCACTTAACAAATAACCCCTCTAGACTGTGAGCCCGTTGCGGGCAGGGATTATCTCTCTTTATTGCTGTAGTGTACTTTCCAAACGCTTAGTACAGTGCTCCGCACACAGTAAGCGCTCAATAAATGTGACTGAGTGAATGAAGTCAGCACTCAATACGTAACACTGGTTGAGAGATGCTTTGGTTTCTTCACGCACAGAAATGCCACCTGGTCCTGGGGAGAGGAAAGAAACCGGAAGCCTGATTTGTCCAAGACCAGGTAGCTAGAGAGGGTTTTCTCAGAAAACAAGTCTCAAACCTCCCCGCCAACCCCCCCCACACAGACCCTCACTCATCCCAAGACTGCTGCTGCGGTTATCATCATCCATACTTATGACATCCTTTGGGGAAGAAGCAAAAGTCAATGTTCTGCAGGAAAAAAAGGTCAATTAACATTTTAACCAGTACTCGCTAATCCTGCGTTTTCCCCGCTTCCGCCTAGTGCAGAAAGCCGCAGTGTAGTTATGAAAGGGTTTAGCCGCTGAATCCTGTGTCTTTTGATGAGATTATCACTGTCACCTATTTGGGGCGGAATTTCTGTTTTTAAGCGGGCTTTGTTCTTTCCTGCTCATCTGCAGTTGGACAGCTGGAAGAGACTCCGAAATATTTGAAGAGCCGTCGTTTAGTAGTTTACGCAGAAAAGCGTTGAATAATTCACACAACAAATGATGAGACAAGCACTTGTCCATCTGACTGAATTATTCTGCATGTTTGCTGAAGCAGTAAAGCATTTCCTTCTCCAGAGGGTTTACAGTGGCAGTATTGACCCACCTAGTTATTGGGTTTCAGCCTTTTGTTGACATTGTTGTAAATGAAAGCAGCCCGGACAGACACTGAGCAGCTGGGTTGGATAATTGTGAGGGATTCATGCTTGTGGCTGTTACTCCCAGTGTTTGGAGTGGGTTGTTTGCTTTGACTTTTGTTGAACTGTTGACAAAAGCATTAGTTACAAATGGGAACAAATAAAGTGGTGAGATGCCAGGAGGGCTTGGCAGAAGTGGTGGTTTTCATTCTACCTTTAAATGGAGAATGTCTGCAGGGTGCTGATCTTGGGTGGGGGGGTGGGGGGGCGGGGGGGTGGAGGGGACGTGACGACGGAGGATGTGTGTGTGTGAGGGGGGGCAGGGATTGGGGTTTTCTTCTCTCTTCCCTTCTGCTGGGAACGTACGTTAGGAAGCAAAGTGAGAAGACCCTGATCCTTCAAGCACAAGCCCTTGATATTAGGGAGTGTTGCCCGGAGACAGTTTCGTTCCTGGTGAAGGTGTCATCGTTTTATGAAAAATCAGGGTATGGGGTGGGGAGAGGGGGAGGAGGGCGTGGGGCTGAGTGAGGGTGGGTGAAGTAGAACAGTATACGCCCAAAGAGTAGAGCTGGCAAAATTGAAGTCATTTACTGGAACGCTTTTAATTTGGTTTAAACAAAATACTCCTTTGTATATTCAAATGGGAAGTAGCTCAGCTGTTGTGAAGCCAGAAAATTAATGGTATTTTTAGTGAAATAGCAAAAGCATGTCAACAACATAGCCGCCGATGATAATGTGGACATTTTATTCATGAGGAATTATCAATGCAGGTTACCGGACAACACAGTGTGACTGAAAATGATCGAGCCCGATGATTTCATTTTGCATGTACTCTTTCACCAGGTCCATTTGCTAATGTGGTTTCCCGCTCACAGACCAAAATATCAAGAAGTGGTGGCGGAAAGATGGGGGCGTATCCCTCTTTCCGACTGGTCTGGCCATTCAAGAGCAAGCGGGCACCTGTTGGCTGGTGAACGAAATGGCCGCGGAGTTCGAAACAGCTTCGATGGTACAAAAGGCCATGATGGGGAACCTTTCCAAAGCCTCTTAGCAGCTTTCTCCCACAGACCCTGACCGCCTCTCTGTATCAGGAGGGAGGGTGTCAGAGAAGGAAGTGGCCATGTTCTCCAAGATGAGAAGCAGCACGGCCTAGTGGATGGAGTCTGAGCCTGGGAGTCAGAAGTCACTTCACTGGTCTGGGCCTCAGTTACCTCATCTGTAAAATGGGGATTAAGAGTGTGAGCCCCATATGGCACAGGGACTGTGGTCCCACCCGACTTGCTAGTGTCCACCCCAATGCTCAGAACAGTGCCAGGCACATAGTAAGCATTTAACGAATACCACAGTAATAATCATTGCTTAAATCTCCTTTCTACTATTGGTATTTGTTAAGCGCTTACTGTGTGCCAAGCACTGTTCTAAGCGCTGGGGTAGATACAGGGTAATCAGGTTGTCCCATGTGAGGCTCACAGTCTTCATCCCCATTTTACAAATGAGGTAACTGAGGCACAGAGAAGTTAAGCGACTTGCCCACAGTCACACAGCTGACAAGTGGCAGAGCCGGGATTTGAACTCATGACCTCTGACTCCCAAGCCCGTGCTCTTGCCACTGAGCCACGCCGCTTCTACTGGCAATTCAGGGGCATAGCAGGGTAGAAAGCACTGCTAAAAATGCACTTTGGAAAGGGTCATTCAGTGCTGGAATGTTGCTATTGATTGAGTAGTACTTCACTAAAATGTCCTTTGATGAGCAGAGAAATTAAGTAGAATCTTGACTCTGGGCCTGCAGTAACACAGACTTCCTTACATTGGGAATAATCAGTGTGGCATTTGTTAAGCGCTTATTTTGTAGCAAGCACTGTACTAAGCAGTGGGGGAGATACAGTATGTGCAGATTGGATACAGTCCCTGTTCCATATGGGGAATCACAGTCTAGGAGTGAGAACAGGTATTGAATCCCCATTTTATAGATGAGAAAACTGAGGCCCAGAGAAGTGAAGTGACTTGCGCAAGGTCCCACAGCAGGCAACCGGCTGAGCTGGGAATTAGAACCCAGTTCCTCTAACTCCCAGGCCTGTGCTCTTTCCACCAGCCCCACTCTGTTTCTCTAATTGCCTGGACCACCACCCAAATCTCTATGCCATGATCATATTTTTGGGTGATCCCTCAAAGGAGGGTTTTTCCACTTGCAGAAGAGTATGGATATTTGAGATCCCCAGGTTCTTACCAGATTTGGTTGGGCTTTTCCAGGTTCATTTGACTCGAGGTGCCTTTTCTTTCCTTTTTGTGGGCAATCCAACTAACCCCTCATTTCCCCTACTCCCTCTCCCTTCTGTCTCACCTGTGCACATGGATCCGTAACCTTTCAGCACTTGATATTCACCCCACCCTCAGCCCCACAGCACTTATGTATATATCTGTAGTTTATTTTAATGTGTCTTCCGCTCTAGACTATAAACCCCTGGTAGGAAGGGGACACAGCTACTAACTTTGTTGAATTGTGCTCTCCCAATCGCCTAGTACAGTACTCCACAATCAATCAGTTGTATTTACTGAGTGCTTACTGTGTGCAGACCAGAGTACTAAGTGCTTGGGAGAGTACACTGCAGTGGTTGGTAGACACATTCCCTACTCACAACGAGTTCACAGTCTAGCGGGGAAGACGGACATTAATAAAAATAAATGAATTACGGATAGGTACGTAAGTGCTGTGGGGCTGAGGGAAGGGTGAATAAGGGTGTAGAGCCAAGTGCGAGGGTGACACAGAAGGGAGCGGGAGAAGAGGAAATGAGGGCTTAGTCGGGGAAGGCCTCTGGGAGGAGATGGGCTTTTAATAAGGCTTTGAAAGTGGCGAGAGTGATCCTCGTTGGATGTGAAGAAGGGGGGGCATTCCAGACCAGAGGCAGGACATAGGCGAGGGGTTGATAGAGAGATAGACGAGATCGAGGTACAGTGAGTAGGTTGGTCTGAGAGGAGCGAAGTGTGCAGGTTGGGCTGTAGTAGGAAAGCAGTGAGGTAAGGTAGGATGGGGCAAGGTGATTAAGTGCTTTACATCCTATGGTAAGGCATTTCTGTTTGATGTGAAGGTGGATTAGTGACCACCGGAAGTTCCTGGGGAGTGGGGAAACATGAACAGGACAGTTTGTAGAAAAGTGGTCCAGGTAGCGGAGTGAAGTGTGCACTGGAGGGGGGAGAGACAGGAGGCAGGGAGGTCAGTGAGGCGGCCGATGCAGTAATCTAGGCAGAATAGGATAAGTGCTGGGATTAGTGTGGTAGCAGTTTGGAGGGAGAGGGAAGGGTCGATTTTAGAAAGGCGAACTGACAGGATTTAGTGACAGATTGAATATGTGAATTGAATGAGAGAGATGAGTCGAGGACAACGCCAAGGTTACAGGCTCGTGACCCAGCGAGGTTGGTGGTGCTGTCTGTAGCGATGGGAAAGTCGGCGGGGGTGGAGGGGGATGGACACAGTAAGCACTCACAGTAAGCACTCAATAAATACCATCGATTGAATGTAATGGAAGGATGTGTCAGAATAGGTTGTGCCATAATACTGGCCCAGTTTTTACATCATAGCATCCACTTGATTAAAAACTCCTTTTTGCTGGGGTCATATCTACCCACTTTATTGTATCACCCCCTCCCAAGTACTTAGAACAGTGCTCAACATCCAGTGAACGCTCATTGAGTACCGTTGATTTATCGAACCTAGCAAAAAGTATAACCTGTAAGGATTTGGAACATTGCTTAGTAGGTGTGGGGCTCATTCACTCATAAAGCAACCCAATGCCACAAGGGACTCAAGGCTCAATAATACTTGGAAGTGGGAAAGAAAAAGAACTCCACTGCAAAATATAGAAATCGTAAGTCCTGCCTTTCTGGCACCCAACCAAGGCAATGGAAAGTTTTGCTCCTGTTTAGCCCAGGCAAAAGGGGTATACTCCTGAAAAGTATTGAGAATTAGAAAAAAGCAAAGATACAACAGGTGTCCTAAGAAGATTCCTAGAGGTCTTCCAAGTGGGGTTTACCCTCAAGCTAGAAGACACAAGCCGAAGCAAAAGAAATCCCTCCAAATTTCCTCTCCCACCCCTTTAAATAAGCAGCTTCTTCTCCCCTTCCTCATCCTCCTCCCTCTGTTTCTGTCTCTCCCTTCTCTTCTTTGCGCATGTGCGCTCCCTCTCTCTCTCTCTCTCTCTCTCTCTCGTGTGCACGCACGTGTGCACATTCTCTTTCTCTCCCTCCCTCCCTCCCTTTTCCTCTTCTGACTCTGTCCCGTGCTCTATCCACTAGGCCATGCTGTATTCTGCCTCATCCAGGATAGGGGTCTCTTGTGTCACTGACTGCAGCGGGAAATGTCTGTTTCGAGCGGTTTTATGGCATTTGTTAAGCTCTTACTATGTGTGAGGCACTGCTCTAAACTGTGACGTAGATACAAGATCATCAAGTTGGACACAGTCCCTGTCCCACATGGGGCTCACATTCTTAAACTCCATTTTCCAGATGTTACCTGATGCCCAGAGAAGTGAAGTGGCTTGCCCAAAGGTCACCCAGCAGACAGGTGGCAGAGCCGGGATTAGTACCCAGGTCCTCTCACTCCCAGGCCCGTGCTCTATCCGCTAGGCCACGCTGCATCTCATGGTTTGTGCATGCATTAAGTTGAGCCACGAAGGAGGTTTCCCATTTGAAAACAGAGAAAGTGCCGCTGTGAGCACCCCTTTGGTTAATCTTAGGGCCACCCAGCCGAAATGCCACTCTTATCAACCTGGGCACATAGGGGAACATCCCATATCAGGTTAAATCCAGTATTCAAAAGACATACGCACGCTTGTATCCTCTTTTATCCGAGGCCAATAGGTGACCTTCCTAGCAGGTTCCAGTAAATCCCTGGTCTTCCTTGCCCTTTATATAGACTTCTTTATTTTCACCTAAGATGATCCATAAAATGGACTTCTCTCTCTAGTGCTGTAAAACCCTAACAGTACTGACATTGCTCTAATTGTATGGGGAGACAAAGAGTACACACTAGTTGCTTGTTGGGCAAGAAAGGCTCTTGCCAGTTTTTATCATTTCACTGCCTCATACACCTAAATCCCTGTCAATAAGGTTGACTGTTTGGGAAAAGCGTAAACATTACAACCCTCTAAGGCTGATGTATTGGAAGCTACTTTTCATCCTCCCAAGCTAAAAGGGTGTCAGGCCAGATGTGTGGCGTTTAGGTACTCACCCCACCCCACCCCCACCGCAGTTATGTACGTATCCTTATACTCTTATTAATCCTCCTATCTGTCATTGTTTTTATAATCCGTTTCTCCCGCTAGACTGGAAGCTCATTCTGAGCAGGGGTTGTGTCTACTATTTCTATTATATTGTATTCCTCCAAGCAATTAGTCCAGTGCTCTGCACACAGTAATAATGGCCCTTACCGTGTGTGAAGCACTGTTCTAAGCACTGGGTAGGTAAAAGGTCATCAAAGTCGGACCCAGCCCCTGTCCCTCACCAGGCTCACAGTCTAAGTAGGAAGGGAAGTGTGCATTTAATCCCTGTTTTACAGATGAGGAAACTCTGGCCCAGAGAAGTGAAATGACTTGCCCAGGGTCACCCAGCCAGACAAGTAGCAAAGCTGACTCCTGGGCCCGGGTTCTTTCTACTAGGCCATGCTGCTTCTCCAAATAAGTGCTTAATAGATGCCATTGATTGATTTATAGGAGGAAAATCAAGGAGTTTTACAGGCTGTTCTGGATCATGAGCAGTTCCTTTCCCTCCAAATTGTGACCCAAGGAATCTAAGCTAGGATTTAGGCCTTTTTATTTCTCCCTCCCCACATCATGTAGGGACTGAGAAATGTTGTCTCTGATCTTGGCCCTAGCAAAGATCCACTGAATCAGTTCTAGTTTCAGTCCCCCGAACCATTTCCTCTTGGCCTAAAAATAATCATTTTCCTCCTTAAAGAGTTGTGTAGTAGAGCTAAAGCCTGTTTGTCAGAACCAAAATGCTCAACAGTGATCACTTCCCTCCCACTCTTCCCCTCCTTCCCCCCTCCTCCCCTAGAAGGGACTGAAAGCCATTCTCATTTAAAGCTGCATTTCATTAACTGGTCTAATAATAATAATAATGATAATTTGGGTATTTAATAATAATAATAATGTTGGTATTTGTTAAGCGCTTACTATGTGCTGAGCACTGTTCTAAGCGCTGGGGTAGACATAGGGGAATCAGGTGGTCCCACGTGGGGCTCACAGTCTTAATCCCCATTTTACAGATGAGGGAACTGAGGCACAGAGAAGTTAAGTGATTTGCCCACAGTCACACAGCCGACAAGTGGCAGAGCTGGGATTCGAACTCATGAGCCCTGACTCCAAAGCCCGTGCTCTTTCCACTGAGCCACGCTGCTTCTCTAGTGCTTTACTGCGTGCCAAGCACTATACTAAGCACTGGGGTAGATAGAAGATAAAGAGGGGCTCACAATCTAAGGTAAAGGGGAGAACAGGTATTGAATCCCCATTTTGCAAATGAGGGAACTGAGGCACAGAGAAGTTGTGACTTACCCCAGATCACATAGCAGAGAAACAGCATGGCCTAATGGATGAAACCTGGGCCTGGGAGGATCCTGAAGACCTGAGTTCTAATCCCAGCTCTGCCGCTTGCCCTCTGTGTAACCTTGAGCAAGTCATTTAACTTCTCTGTGCCTCAGTTTCCTCAACTGCAAAATAGGAATTCAATACCCGTTCTCCCTCCTACTTAGACTGTGAGCTCCATGCCAGGACAGGGACTCTATCTGGCCTAACTTGTATCGACCCAGCACTTAAAGCTGTATTTAAAGCATAGTAAGCCCTTAACAAATCCCATTTACAAAAAAAACCCAAAAACATGTGGCAGAACCTGGATTAGAATTAGAACCCCGGTCCTCTGACTCCCAGGCCCATGCTTTCCATTAGGCAAAACTGCTGTCCCTCCTGTAGTATGGCAGTTGATAAGCTACAAATGCTTAGAGAAGCAGTGTGGCTCAGGGAAAGAGCCCGGGCCTGGGAGTCAGAGGTCGTGGGTTCTAATCCCGATCTGCTGCTTGCCAGCTGTGTGACTTTGGGCAAGTCACTTAACATCTCTGTGCCTCAGTTACCTCATCTGTAAAATGGGGATTAAAACTGTGAGCCCCACGTGGGACAACCTGGTCACCTTGTATCCCTCAGCGCTTAGAACAGTGCTTTGCACATATTAAGCACTTAACAAATGTCACTGTTTATTTTATTTTTTTTACAAATCAGTGGTGGGAGCACTGTGAGTCAGAGGGTTTCCAGATGAACATTTTGGGATAGAAATGCCAGGAGATGGAAGTTGTAGTTTGTCAGTTTCTGGTTGGGTTGAGGCCCGTGGCACCAAATGCATTGACACCACATTTCCCCTCCAGAGCAAACATGTCAGGTCTTACTCCCTCCCCTCCTTAAGCAAGGGAAGCAGGGTGGCCTAGTGGGTAAAGCACAAGCCTGTGATTCAGAAGAACCTAGGTTCTAATCCTGGCTCCACCACTTGTCTGCTGTGTGAGCTTGGACAAGTCACTTCACTTCTCTGGGCTTCAGTTCCCTCATCTGTAAAAATGGGGATTAAGATTGGGAGCCCCATGTGGAACATGGACTGTATCCAATCTAATTAGTTGTATCTACCCCAGAGCTTAGTACAGCACTGGATGCAGAGTAAGTGCTTAACAAATCCCATTTAGAAACAACAGGCCCACTCCAGAGCCCCTCTGTCTGTGATGGCAAGTAACTTCTCCCTGATTAGAAGTGACTGCTCATTTTGGCTAGTGACTGATCTCTTTTAAAAAAAAAAAATTGAACTCACTCATGCACACACACACACACACACACACACATGCACGCATATGCACTCAGCATTCTCATTCCTCTTGTCATATTCTGCCAGGAAGAACGAACAATGAGTTTGGAGATGATACGCTGATTCTCGTTGCAGAGGAATGTGAAATAAGGACAGGAAGGGTGCAGAACCCCAGAGGTACAACGTCTCGATTAAAAATGCTGCTTAAATGTAATTCCAATCATTTTTGTTAGCTTGGGAACATTGTAAGATGTGTGAAAACACATTTTAAATGCCAGAAACCATTGAAAAGGGCACTGGGTTGCAGGAACCCTGTAATAAATTATGTGCTTTGAACTCTTAAAACTTCATTGTGTGGACATTTGAAAACTATGAAGGATAAAAACAGACCAAAACTGCATTCTAAGGAATGTTACTGGACCTTAGCAAGGCATGAACGTTTAAAGCAACTAGTTTTGAAGTAGCTTCTTTTTGTCTAAGGACCCCAAGCATTTTTACAGAAGACGGTTGGGTTAACATCAGTGTGAGGGATGGATTGTGCTATACAATCCCTCATCACATAAGGCATAAACTTTCTTCTCCCCCTACCCCTCACCTTGCCTGTCTTTGAAGCTTTGCTCTCACCTTACCCCGTGCCAAGCCACATCCCTCCCTTCCTTCAAACGCCTGGCCGGGGCAGGGGTGAGGCTGCCCTGTCTCGAGCCCTTTCTCCCTCACCAGTGGAGTAAAGCCAGGCTGTGTAGTAGTGAGACCGGGCCTGTTCAACTGGTTCTGTGCAGCCATGCTGGAGGATGCCCCCAGGAACCTGGGTGCAGGTGTTAGAATACACTTCTACTTCTTTGAGAAACACTTTCAGCTCAACAGACTTGAAGCATCATCCAAAGTCCTTGAGACAGTCACTCAAGAATTTCTGTAAGCAGATGACTGTGCCCGAGAGGCCCACACCCAAGAAGATATGCAGTCAATAGTACGTCTCTACTCCGTATCAGCCGAGTGCTTCGGGCTGAAGATGATGCCAAAGAAAACTGAGCTGATACATCAGCCTGCACCAGGGAAGTCGGGGCCACAACCAAAAATTCACATGGGCAACCTAGAGCTCAGTGTTGTTCCAGCATTCTGTTATCTAGGCAGCGCACTGACAACAATAGACTTGGAAGTAGAAAATGGAATGAATAAGTCCAGCATATCCTATAGGAGACTGTCAGTGGGTGATGGTAGTTTGGTAATAGGCTCCAGGTTTAAAAAAAAATACAAAACAAAAAGCCAAAGGTTTATATCAATCAGTGGCATTTACTGAGCACTTACTATGCTCTTACTAAGCACTAAGCACTTGGGAGAGTACAGAGCAACAGAATTAGCAGACGTTCTCTGCCCATAATGAGCTTACAGTCTAGCGGGGGAATCAGACATTAATATGAATATGAATCAGTGGTTTATATGTTGACTTGTAGTGCTGTCCAATCCTCTCTGAGGCTGTGAGATCTGGACTCCACATGGACCACACATCCGTCTCCTTAACCAGTTTCATCAGTGTCATTTACGGGCTATATTTGATATCAAAGGGCAAGGCATGATCATAAATAATGAATTCCGTCTACTCAGGGGTGTGGGGGCGATGAGGGAGGGATCCAAACAGCTCCTGGATGGAGAACTGAAACTGGGACATCAATTCAATAGTTAATATGATAGAATAAGTATGAATAATCAACCTAAGAAGACAAAGAAATCAAAGTCAAATAGGTAGAATGTCCATTCAATCATATTAAGCGCTTACTATATGCAAAGCACTGTAGGAAGCGCTTAGGAGAGTGCAGTATAACAATAAACAGATTGTGAGCTCATTGTGGGCAGGAATGTGTCTGTCTGTTGTTATAGTGTACTCTCCCAAGCGTGTGCTTTGCACACAGTAAGTGCTCAATAAATACAATTGAATGAATGAATGAACAGACATATTTCCTGCACACAACGAGCTTACAGTCTAGAGGGGGAGAGAGGCATCAATATACATAAATGCCAGATATGGACATAAGTGCTGTAGGGCTGGGAAGAGGGGGGATGAATGAAGGGAGCAAGATGCAAAAGGGGTATAAAGGGCATGCTTTAAGGACATGGTGAGACAAAGCCTCAGACGACGCTGTGTCCCACTGCATTCTGGCCTTCATTAATGCTTTTCCCCTGGAGCGCCATCAAATCTGTCCAGCTTAGAAAATAATAACCCACCCAATTAAGAAGAAAACCAGAAACTAAAAATCAAGAGGATTTTCAAGGTTAGTTTTCTGTTTTCCTTGCAGTAAATATTTTACTCAGCAAATGTTGAATAGCAATCCTTCCACGAGGTTGAAAGAGCAAGTTCCTCTTTACTTCAGTGCCTCACAGAATGTGCTTTCTACGAGGCCCTGTTGATTTTGCATGTTGACCGTTGCAACCAGTAGCAGAATCCTTAGTTTATGACGGCTGCTAAGTCTGCTTCCTAATTAACGTAGATTTATGCAGATGAAAAATTGACAAAGTATTTAACTTGTAGCCTCAACAGTTGGCTGGAGGTTAATGGAAGTACTCTTACACTAATCGCACCGCCCTAATTTGGTTTTTATAGCTAGATGGTAATTCGCAGGAAAACCCAATCAATGCGGCTCTCGCTGATTTCATTTAGTCAGTAATACTTGGGAGCGCAAGCCTCCGTAGTATTTTCTAATCCATTCATGACTTTTGTTCTCTGTTGCAGTGTGGACGAATGGAAACTCCACTGAGGGTTAAAAGTTGACTTCCTTTCCCGGGGCCATAGAGATTCATGGCCTCGGCGTGCGTCCTTCCGTCAGTAGGTCGCACGCTTGAGTTTGTCTGTGAAACTCCCGGCGGGGGCGCCTTTTCTGGCCGCCAGCCATTCGGTGGGCCTTATCCAGACCCCTGTGGTTTGGAGGGGAAAGGTGTGACCTCCCACTGTAGGTCACGCACTTGAGTGGTTTTTGTAGTAGTGGTAATGGCGGTCACGGAGCCATCCTCACTCCCTTGCCTGGTTCCCCCTGTGGCCAGCGACAGACAGCGTGGCCGAACAGCGGGTAGGTGGAGTGTCTGAATAGCTCTGAGGGTTCTGGGACTTTGCCTGGGGATGGAGGAGGAGCAGGGCAGGCCCGGAGTGCGGTCTCACGTATTGGGGGCTCTCCCTTGGGTCTGCTCTCCTCTCATCTAAGTGGGGCCCCCTGCCCCCCGGGCAGTCGGGGGAATGCCAAAGGCCGGGGACACAGGCGACGTACTTCCCTCCCTCTCACCCCCAGCCCATGTACACGCTCACCCCACACCCACATGGCTGTGGCCATGTGGTGATGGTTGCTCACTTGTAGGTTGGGAGCCCCTAGAGGAGCAGGGTCCATGTCTAATTCCCCCCGTATACACTTTCCCGATGTTCAGTACAGTGCTTTGCATGTAGTCAGCACATTATAAATACGACCATCATTACTCCGGCTACCTCAATGGCAGCGGACACCACTGTGCCCTCATCTATTTTAGAAGCCATAATCCCCCTGAAGTCCATTCTAGATCAGGCCAATCGAGGGAGGAATGACTTACCCTGCTTACAGCCCTCCCTGTTGTGGCGGGCCTGGGGGAGGAGGGACAGAGAGACAACAGATACAGCTGCGGGCTGGCCATGAAGTAGCATAGCCTAGTGGAAAGAGCATGGGCCTGGGAGTCAGAAGGACCCGGGTCCTAATTCTCGCTCTGCCATTTGCCTGCCATGTGACCTTGGGCAAGTCACTTCCCTTCTCTGGGCCTCAGTTCCCTCATCTGTCAAATGGGGATTAAGACTGCGAGCCACATATGCGACAGGGACTGCGTCCGATCTGCTAACTTTGTATTTGATGGTATCTTTTTTTGGATTGGTATTTGTTAAGCACTTACTCTGTGCCAGGCACTGTGCTAAGTGCTGGAGTAGAGACAAGATAATCAGGTCAGACACGGTCTTTGTCTCAAACAGGGTTTACAGTCTCCATCCCCATTTGACAGATGAGGTAACTGATGTACAAAGAAGTTAAGTGATTTACCCAAGGTCACACAACAGACAAGTGGCAGGGCCGGGATTAGAACCCATGTCCTCTGATCCCAGGTGCCTGCTCTTTCCATTAAACCACGCTGCTTCTCTACCCCAGTGCTTAGAACAGCATTTGGCACATAGCAAGTGCTTGACAAATACTATTTTATATATTCCCTAACTCCCTATTATATATATATAATATATATAAAATATGTACCTCTTATAATGTATATATATGTAATAGGTAGAAAGAGATCAGTATCCTACCTGCTGCCTTCAGGTGTGTAATTCTGCAACTGAGTGGGAAGTAAAACCTAGGTGGTGAAAGTCCATTTACCTAAGGACTACGCCTCGTTTCTTCAGGTTTGAGCGCCACAACAGTACTGTTTGCATTGGGGCTCTCCAGAACTGGACAGGGTGGCTGTCCGTGGGTATATTGGATTATGGTGTTGCATATGTTCCGAGTAGGCCCTGGTTACTCTGACTGAGGGGCTGCCTCCCTCCCACTGCATCATTGCCCGAGAACTTCTCGAACGGTTTTCAGATTTACATTTGGGGAACTGGAGGCTCGGTGATTTCCACCTTCAGAGTCCCCGTGCCTGTCTCGGATCTCCGGGTGCAGGACGGAACAGGAAACCATCCTGCTCTGGTGCATTGTCAAAGGGACACTTGTTCATCTCCTCACTTGAGGCTGCTGAATTTTGATGGTTTTTAAAAAGTTTCCATCCTGTTAGACTATAATCATAATGATTATTGCCGTCACTCTTATGCGCTGACTCTGTGCCAGGCACTGTACCCCGTACTGGGTTAGATGCAAGGTCATCAACTTGATCACAGACCTTGTCCCATATAGGGCTCACAGTCTAAGAGGGAAGAACAGATATTTAATCCCAATTTAAAGGTAAGAAAACTGAGGCCCAGAGAGGTTGTGACCTGCTCAAGGTCACAGAGCAGGCAAATGGTGGAGCCTGGATTAGAACCCAGGTCTCCTGACTCCCAGCCCTGTGCCCTTTCCGCTAGGCCAGGCTGCTTTGTTTATTTTGCAGGTTGTTTTTTCATTTTCATTTGTGCAAATTTCTCCTCCTAACGTCCCGGTGAGGTAGGTAGGGACGGGAATGATCATTCCCATTTTACAGATGGGGAAACTGAGGGTCAGAGAGGATGTACTCTCCCAACAGTGCTCTGCGCACAGTAAGTACTAAATTCATCCGATCGATTAATTGATTGATCCGGAGCTAGTGCTCCTGTCAGACTCAGTCATACTATACCAGTTTACGCACAAAGACTCCAGCTGATCATAATTTGCTGTAAACTCCCTCTAGACTGTGAGCTCCTTGTGGGCTGGGAACGTGTCTTCCAACACTACTGCGTTGTATAGCCTGGCCTAGTGGATAGAGCCTGGGCCTGGGAGTCAGAAGGACCTGGGTTCCAATTCCACTACGCCATTCGTCCGCTGTGTGACCTTGGACAAGTCATTTCACTTCCTCTCTGCCTCAGTAACCTCATCTGTAAAATGGGGATTAAGGCTGTGAGCCCCATGTGGGACAGGGACTGTGTCCATCCTGATTAGCTTGTATCTACTCCAGCGTTTGACACATAGTAAGTGCTTAACAAATACCAATATCATCATTATTATCGTTATTATTACTTTCCCAAGCGCTTCACACAGTGCTCTGCACCCAGCAAGCATTCAGGAAATACCACTGACTGATTCGTTTCAGACATTTGTCGAGCACTTGCTTTGTGCCCGGCACTGTACAACGCACTGGGGAAAGAGTCGAGGATGTCGATTCAGACACTGTCCCTGTCCCATGTGGGGCTTATCATCTAAAAAGGGGAAAGGGAAAGAACAGTTCAATCAAAACAACAATAAAAAGGCATAACTACTGGGAGGGAATAGTCCTCAGACTCCTCACAGTCACGACCCTCCCGGTATCCTAAACTACAATATTTTGGGGAAGGCTGCTTCTCTTCACAACCATGATCAGGTTCTGGTTTTCTGCCACTCGCCTGCTGGATGACCTGTAGAGAAGCAGCGTGGCTCACTGGAAAGAGCATGGGCTTTGGAGTCAGAGGTCATGGGTTCGAACCCCGGCTCTACCACTTGTCAGCTGTGTGACTTTGGGCAAGTCACTTAACTTCTCGGTGCCTCAGTTACCTCATCTGTAAAATGGGGATTAAGACTGTGAGCCCCACGTGGGACAACCTGATTCCCCTGTGTCTACCCCAGCGCTTAGAACAGTGCTCGGCACACAGTAAGCGCTTAACAAATACCAACATTATTATTATTATTATTATCAGTCACTTCACCTGTTGGTGCCCCAGTTTCTTCATCTGGAAAATGGGGGTTGAATAACTGTTCTCCCTCCCCCTTAGACCGTGAGCCCCATGTGAGGGAGGGACTCTGTCTGATCTGATCGTATTGCATCTACCCCAGTTCTCTGCACAATGTAAGAGCCTAATAAATACCATACATACCACGATTATCATTGTTATCATGTTACATTGCTATCTCGATCACCGTTGCTACATCTCCTTTTCTCAAACGGAAGGAATAGTCCAAATTCCCTTCCCCGGGAAACAAAGTCTGGTTCTGACAGCAAGGGAGCCCATTATATTTGTTGTTTTGCTCCCGCTGATTTTCTAAATTCTGGGTTGAGACACTGTGATTTTCATGGTGCTTATGAGGTATTTTTCCTGGTCTAAAAAGACCCATTCTTTCCTTTCTCTCCTTAAGGGGAAACTTAAATGAAGTTAAAATGTATGATTAAATGGAACATGGAAATCCAGTCGATAGATAGTATTTTGACCGTTAAATGCAAGCAGAATTACCGCTAGGTTCTCCGTTGCTCTTTTCCTGCCTAAATATGAGAGTGGAGCCTGGTTTCTGGCTTTGGTCAGCCTCTGCTCAGTTCTTTTAACTCCAAAGATCAACATACTCTGGAGGCAAATAATAGGGTTTCAAGAAGAAAGTGAGTGGAATAAGTCATTGCCAAACTTTTAAAATATAGCATTTGTAACCATTGTGATTTCTAAATTGGGCAATCCTTCAATCGTTACCCTACTTATGGTAGTAAGCACTTACCGGCTGCCAAAACACCATGCTAAACATTGGGGTCGATACAAGATCATCGGGTCAGGATACAGTCTCTGACCCACACGGAGCTCCTGGTCTAAGAGGGAGGAAGAGCAAGTAATAAAGAAAGAATTTAGGAGTCATTTTTTTCTGCTTTTGCTTAGTTCTTTTCAGTTGACATTTCAAAGGCAGTAACTTAGCGGGCAGAGATGGAGCCATATTTCAGACTGTACTGTGCATTTTTCTGGCTGTGAAATGATGGTTTGGTGGTGTAATCCCTCTGTCAGAGGAATCAGACATTTGATTCTCCGTGCACAGGGATGCGACAGCTCTGTTAACCATCAACGTCTCTAGAAAGGTCCCAACGCTTAAACGAATATCTCCGGTTTTTAAAAAATTATTTTTCAAAAATGGTTTCCACGACAACCTTGATGAAATGTCAGCCTCTGCTAAGATCTAAACCCACACGAATAGCTTTGTTATCTTCATCCCTGCTGGGTAATTTGTACACTGCAAGAGTGTGTTTGGAAACATGCCTGTTGTTCTTTAAAATACACTTAATGCTAGATTAGAGAACAGAAGAGTTTTTTTGTTTTGTTTTGTTTTGTTTGGTTTGGTTTATACAAACTCATTTCTAAACCATTTGAAATAAAGAGCTGGGACATGTATAGTATTTAAAAACCCTTCACATGATGTTTTTTAAACAGATCAATTTCAGCATTAACATGTTAGGAATTCAGCCAAGTAAAATTCAACTTGGATTATGGAACTATAATGATAATGTATTATAAGCGTCTTCTCTGAAAATAATTGTACCAGCCGAGTTGAACCTGGTGAATTACATAATTTAGAAGTGTTTGCCAGAACAGTATTTTAGAGGAAATTATTCTTCTTTCCTTAACAAAAGCAAAAGGAACGAGAGACTGCGTCATAAAGTACTTAAATCACAAGAAGAGTCCTCCCTAAGTTGTTAAAAATAATTTATTTGAACAGGCTATAGATTGTCAGGTGAATGCCATTGGCCTCACACTTCTTTCTCCATGGTCAAAGTGTGCAAGACTGTGATTTTGGTTTTTCCACTGCTTGGCCTGAACTTAAAAAGCAACTTAGTACATATGGTGCTCTGCACACAGATTGTCAGCTCCTTGAGGGCAGGGATCCAGTCTACTGACTGTATTGTAGTGTCCTCTCCCAAGTGCTTAGAACAGTGGCTTGCACTCAGTAAATATTCAGTAAATAATAATAATAATAATAATAATGTTGGTATTTGTTAAGCACTTACTATGTGCAGAGCACTGTTCTAAGCACTGGGGGAGATACAGGGTTATCAGATTGTCCCACGTGAGGCTCACAGTTAATCCCCATTTTACAGATGAGGTAACTGAGGCACAGAGAAGTTAAGTGACTTGCCCACAGTCACACAGCTAGCTGACAAGTGGCAGAGCGGGGATTCGAACTCATGACCTCTGAGTCCCAAGCCCAGGCTCTTTCCACTAGGCCACGCTGCTTCTCTAAATGCCATTGATTGATTGCTTTATCCCCTTCTATCTGCTGCTACCTGTCTATTCAGGACCTTACTCAGAGAACTTACTGTGGAGGGTTATGTTTGCTCTTTTGCTCTTTCAGGGAGAGAGTGGTCGAAGTGCATACATTCTGCTTTAGAGCAGGATTTAAACCAGGATTTAAAAACCCAAAGAAAACAAACCCCTCCTCTTTTAATAAGAGAGCCTTGGTTAAACGGATAGTGGCTCCTACTGTAGCATTAAATCTGAGGGTGGAAATGATGGGGCAGTTGTTCAGAGCGGGTAATCTAAAATGGCTGGAGTCATTGTCTGCGTGGCTTTCTTGAGAAATTTGCCCCAAGAGGCAGCTCCATCTCTTCGTGGACAGGAAACGAAGCAGTAATTGCTGCTTTTCGGGAACAGTGATCCATTTCTAAACACGGATAGAACGTAAAATGACCTTGTCCCTCATCTGCAGCCAAAGAGGAATCCATTTTGTTAGCCCCAGGGAGCAAAGCTGAAAGTTTGATCAGCCAATTTTACTTCCGCTTGGCAACCTAGTTTGTATCATTTTTCAGTTTCATGAGCTGCAGAGCTGTCGAATGCTAGCAGTTTGAGCTGCTTCTTGCCCAGCAACTTTTGTTATTTCTCATATGGAAATCATATCCAAGGCTAAATTTTTATGTAACAGTATTTATAAATGACCTTGAAAGTGTTCTGAAACAATTTATGGAGTCCCACCAAATGTTTATTAAATGTATTAGGGCTTTCTCAGAAGTTAGTGTTTTTGATTGATTTGAAGTTAGTATTTTCTGCAGTCTGAAAGTGCAGTAATGTCCTAGTAATCTAAAGTTAGCCCATTCAGTCATTCAGTGATATTTATTCCTCACCATCTTCTTTAAGGCACACAATCAGCTCTCTCCCTCCTACCTTACCCCGCTGATCTCCAACTACAACCCAACCCCCCCGGTTTACTCCTCTAACACCAACCTACTCACTGTACCTCGGTCTCGTCTCTCCCACCACCGATCCCTTGCCCTCATTCTCCGTCAGGTCAGGAACTCCCTCCCCCTTCACATCCAACATCCCCATCTTCAAAACTCTACAAAAATCACATCTCCTCCAAGAGGCCTTCCCAGACTAAGCCCTTTATTTCTCCTATGTGCCCTCCCCTCTGCATCAACTGTGAACTGAGGAACCTGAGACATAGAGACATCATGTGACTTGCCCAAGGTACAATATAACAGAGTTTATAGACACATTCCCCGCCAACAGAGAGCCTACGGTCTACTGGGGAAGAAGGACATTAAGATAATTACAGATAGGGGATGCAACAGAGAATAATTGTGTACATAAATGTGGTGGGGGTGAGGTGAGTATCAAAGTGCCCAAGGGGTACAGACCAAAGTGGATAGGTGAAGAAGGAGGGAGGGAAAATAGGATGCGGAAAAGAGTGCTTAATCGGGGAAGGCGTTTCGGAGTAGATGGGATTTTAGTAGGGATTTGAAGATGGGAGGAGTGGTGGTCTCTCAGATATGAAGTGGGACAGGGCTCCAGGCCAGAGGGAGGACATGAGCAAGAGGGACAAGATCGAGGTACAGTGAATAGATTGGCATTCGAGGAGCAAAGTGTGCAGGCTGGGTTGTAGTAGGAGAGTAGTGATGTAAAGTAGGAGGGAGAGAGCTGCCTGAGTGCTGATGGGCACAAGTTTTGTTTAATGCGGAGGTGGATGGGCAACCATTGGAGGCTTTTTGAGAGGTGGGGAGTTGGGGACGGAGTGTTTATTTAGAAAAAATGATCTGGGAGACAGAGCAAATTCTGGACTGGAGTGGGGAGAAGCAGAGAGATCAGTGAGGAGGCTATGCAGTAGTCCAGGTGGTATATGATAAGTGCTTGTATGAACGTGGTAGCAGTTTGGAGAGGAAAGGGTGGTTGAAGGCAACTGAGAGATCGAGGAGGATTAGGATGGAGTAGAGGTTTTTGGATTTGGCAAAAAGGAGGTCACTGGTGACCTTAGAAAGGGTGGTTTCCCTGGAGTGGAGGAGGCGGAAGACAGATTGCAGATGGTTGGGGACAGATTTAGAGGAGAGGAAAGGGAGGCAGCAAATGTAGACAACGTGCTTGAGGAACATGAAGTGGAATGTTAGGAAGGAGACGGGGTGATAACAGGAGGGAACAATGGGGTCAAGGGAGGTTTTTTGTTTTTTTTAAGGATGGGGATACATGAGCGTATTTGAAAGCAGTAGGGAAGGAGTCATTGCTAAGTGTGTGGTTGAAGATGGTGGTCACAGTGGATAAAAGGGAGGGCACAAGATTTCTAATGAGGTGTGGAGGGAGGAGGTCCGAGAAGCAGGTGAAGGGGGGCAGATTTTAAGAAGAGGCAGGAGATCCCTTGAGATGAAGCCAAAATAGCAGGTAGATATCCAAACAACAACAAAAAAACAGTTCCTGTTTTTCATTTTATGTTTTTATAGGGAAAGGAGTATGGTAAATAAAATAATATTCTGATGTAAGTGCAGTATTTTGGATCAGGGCCTATGAAGGAAATGATGACCCTATCCTGTTTCTCTGACCATTTCAACCCCTGCAAGTGCTCTGAGCATTTCTTTGTCTCCTCCTGATCTTTTTTTTTTCATGGTATTTGCTAAGTGCTTACTATGTATCAAACACTGTTCTAAGCACTGGGGTAGATACAGGTCAATTAGGTCAGACACAGTCCCTGTCCCGCATGGGGGCTCACAGTCTAAGTAGGAGGGTAAACAGGTATTTAATCCCCAGTTTACAGTTGAGGAAACTGAGGCACAGAGAAGTTAAGTGACTTGCCCAAGATCACACAGCAAGCAGTTGGCAGAGCCGGGATTAAAATCTGGGTCCTCTGACTCCACGCCTGTCAGGGCTGTGCTTTTCCCACTAGGCCACGCTGTCTCTCTATCCCAAACAAACACATTTGTCTCCTTCCTGAAATTTTGACTAGTCTTCTGAGAGGTGGAGAGGGACACTAGGCTCTGCAGCTAGGTGCTTCAGTCAGTCAGTCAATCGTATTTATTGAGCACTTACTGTGTGCAGAGCGCTGTATGAAGTGCCTGAGAGAGTACAATGTAACAGTATAACAGAAACATTCCCTGCCCACAGCGAGCTTACAGTTTATAGGGGGAGACAGATGGTAAAATAAATATATAAATGACAGATCTGTACGTAAGTGCTTTGGGGCTGGGAGGGCAGATGAATATAAGGAGCAAGTCAGGGCAACGCCGAAGGGAATTGAAGAACAGGAAAAGAGGGTATAGTCAGGGGATGCCTCTTGGAGGAGATGTGCCTTCAATAAGGCTCTGTAGGAGGGGGGAGTAATTGTCTTCAGGAATACAAAACAGGGAAGCGACACACTTCCTGCCCACCAGGAGCTTACGGTCTTTTCTGCTTTTAGAGAAGCAGTGTGGCTCAGTGGAAAGAGCCCGGGCTTGGGAGTCAGAGGTCATGGGTTCTAATCCCAGCTCCGTCGCTTGCCAGCTGGGTGACTTTGGGCAAGTCACTTCACTTCTCCGGGCCTCGGTTCCCTCATCTGGAAAATGGGGATGAAAACTGTGAGCCTCACGTGGGACAACCTGATCACCTTGTATCCCCCCAGCGCTTAGAACAGTGCTTTGCACTTAGTAAGCGCTTAACAAATACCACCATGATTATTATCATTATTATTTTCTGGACTCCCTCTTTGAAATTCTCCTGCAACCTCCCGGTTTGAGAGAGACCACTTCCAATCGAGCTGTGTGCTCAGTGAATCCCTCAGTCGATCGGTGGCGTTTATTTTTCCTCAGTGCTGACCATCATCAACGTGAGCAGCAGCCTCCCTGGAACACATTGCACTTTAAAAGCGCTTGTTTCCAAACTTCTACACCCTCATCCCTTTCTCTCTTTCTTTGCCCGGGTCATTTTACCCTCTCCGTGATTACAGAGCTGTCTCCTGGCAGGACTTGTTACGACGGAGATGTGCTGTGATAGAGCCAGCCGCAGCCACTTGAGATATCTATTTTCCTTGCCATCATGCACTTAATACAGGAAAGGGCCAGATCAGCACCAGCCATTGCTGATAGATTGATGCTTTAAAATTGCCTACTCGCTCCTACTCCTTTTGGTTCAAGTGGACTGTTTACATTCCCCTAGACTGAGACCAAATGGACTTTGTAGCCCGTGACTAGAATCTGCCTTCACCCAGACCAAAGGGTGTTTGCTTCCCCCTTTATTACCTCCAGTTAATGGTACGTTAGTTCTTCACTCTTCTCCTGACGATGATTCAGTATCTTCAGCCCTGCTTTATCCAACCTTCTTGGCCACTTAATTGCTTGACATTGAATGTTTCATCTCTACCGTCAATGCCTCTCCTCAGCATGGACATTTTGAAAGATGTTGATCTCTTGGATCCTGGCGCTTGTACATATACGTGCCGAGAACTCCAAAATGCACTGAAAAGGAATCATTTTCTTTATAGCTTTAGCTGAACTGATGGTGACACTAAACATCAAGACTTTGATGTTATTTTACGGCATTCTTCCCCACTAATTAACTTCATTAGAGAAGTTAATTAGTGGGGAAGAATGCCGTAAAAAAACATGAAAGTTTTGATGTTTAATCACAGTTTAAAGTATGTTTTAGGTCCTTACATTGCCAAACACAATCCAATTAGTTGAAGCTGGGTCAAAAAACCCCCAAAAACCTAAAATAGCTCTGACCGGTTGTTGTATGCGAAGCTGTTCTAAGCAGTTTATTGGCTGAGGGAAGGTCATTTGAGCCTGGGTGTTAGCCCAGTAAAGCTGCCTCCGATGATATCTGAAGCTGTAGCCTGTTTAGGACCAAAAGTTATAATAAAAAGAACAGAAACTTGAAATTTCCGTCCCCGTGGAGTGCTGTGACCTCTCTGAAATGCCATCACTTTGGACTCTCAGAGTGGTCATTTTTGTCCGTGCTTTTCCACTCCTGTCAGTGCACATCCACAGAAGCCATAAATCTGCTCATCTCTCCGTGTAGGAATGACAGCATCTGTGGTCTTCTAAGCCACCAGTCGGAGAGCTGTGTCCCCTCCTTGTCAATGAACTGAACAAGGAACATCAAGAAAACCTCTGTGGGAAGTGTGTGTGTGTGTGTGTGTGTGTGTGTGAATGAAATAGATTTCAGAGTGGCCACAAGTCCACCAGAAACCATTCTTCTAGGGCCATTTCCCTTTGATGCATAGTGTATCAATTTTATTGGTTATTTAATACTTCAAACAGGGTTTATAATAGTAATGATGTAATTCAGATAAGCAATTATTGTAATTGACCTTGGCGATGAGTCTCCTTGGCTTTTACTACAGTTTGTTTAATACTTGAGGATGGCCAATTATCTCATAATACCCACTTTGTTGGGAATTATTGTTTTAATCATGGCACTCAAAATGTATCTCTTTGTAAGCATTGTAAAGTTGCTCAAGGGAATACCATTTCTGTGCCTCCAGAAACACTTCAGGGTAATCAGCTCTATCTTGGGCCTTATTTGTTGTTCCCAGTTCCCTGATTTACACTATTAAATTAAATGAATTGGTGTGAATTGACGGCGGAAGGTACTCTGCCCTCTCGGAACAGGGGAATTCATTCTAGGCCGGTACGAGGACCAACGAGGAGTTCTCTATGATGATAGTAATGGTATTTGTTAAGCGTTTAATGGTATGTGCCAAGCACTGTTCTGTGTGCTGGGGTGGATACAGGGTCACCAGGTTGTCCCACTGGGGCTCCCAGTCTTCATCCCCAGTTTCCAGATGAGGTAACTGAGGCACAGAGAAGTGAAGTGCCTGGCCCAAGGTCACACAGCAGACAAGTGCCGGGGCCGGGATTAGAACCCACGTCCTCTGACTCTGAAGCCCGTGCTCTTCTCACGAGGCTATGCTGCTTTTCACGCTGCTTTAATGGGAGAACAGTAAATCCCAGGTCCTCACCGTGTCGTGGGTTCTTGAAGTGTGTGTATCAGAAGAGTGTAGAATGTTTCAAAAGAAAAGGAAAATGTGGTCACTGGTGAACTACCTGGCGAATCAGAATTGCTGTTGTCTCATCCGTTCTCCATCTCCCCCTCTGGACTGTAAGCTCACCTTGGGCAGGGAATGTATCTCTCATATTGTTATGTTGTACACTCCCAACTGGAAAGACGATTGTGTTAGGGGCTGAAGTGTCTACCCTTACCTGCTTCAGCCATGGTTGCTCTGCTCTTGTTGAGCTCCCGGTGGAGGTGAGAATTCCTGGGGGTCCAGCTAGTAAACACTGTGGCTGACTGACTTGACTGTCTGACTACCAAGCGGAGGAACCGAGGTCGTGCGGCACAGCCAGTCTGAATTGATCCCTCTAGATTGTCAGCTCCTTGTGGGCAGGGATCGGGTCTACCAAATCCACTGAAGTATACTCTCCTGAGCGCTTAGTATGGTGCTTTGCACATAGTGATTGCGCATTAAACACTTTCGATGGGTTGATTGATTCTGTCTTACGCTGCCTCCTGCATTATTGCTCATCTTCCCCTGGCGGTGGGGAAAAAGTAGAGGCACGGTGTCTCGACTGAGCTGGGCAGAGTTCCTGCCGTTGACGCTGCCACTGCAGCTTTTGTGGCCCAAAGCCGAAGGCTGTTCCTTTTTCGGCCATGACACCCAGGTGGACAGTGGGGCCAGGAACTTAAATTTCTATTTGTACCAGCTCCTGCTGCTGCTGGTTCACTCCTTGCCGTGATCCCGGCGAGGTGAGGAATCCCGAAAGTCATTTGGGTAGCAGGGCCACCAGCAGCCATGGGTTTCTTTTGCCGCTGCTGCTGCTCCACTCCCTGCCAGCCCCCCTGGAATTCTCACCTCCACCGGGAGCTCAACAGGAGCAGAGCGGTGATGGCTGAAGCAGGTAAGGGTAGAAACCTCAGCCCCTACCATGATCATCTTTCCGGGCCATGGAAGAGAGCCCAGTCTGATCTGAAGCCCTTGCGTCGAGCATCAGAGCACACTCAAGGAGACAATGTTCCTTTTTCTCAGTTTTCGATTCTGCAGCTGTGCTCAAGGGTGCCACGGAGGACCTGTGAGCGAATGTTAGACCGTGCTTCCCGACCTCTGGGAAGCTAGATCACGCCAACAGGCCCCTGGCTTCGAGCAAAGGTCCTTGATGACTCTGCAAGGTCACTGAACGGCTGATGTTTTCAGCCCGCTTGCTGATGATTAGCCTGAGGAAGATGGAGGTCAGGGCCCCACAGAAAGAGACCCTCATCCCGTCGCTCCCCTCCCCCACCACCTTCATAAAGCCACAGGCTTTCACTGGCCATGGAGAAGTGACTAACATTCCCCGGAAAGCCTAGGGATAAGCAAGTAGAAAAGCGAATCAAGAGAGCCAGGAGAACACAGTGCAGTCATGGAGTCATGGCAGTATTTTGCCATTTCTATGCCTGGGAGGTTTGGGTGTAAGGCAGCACTCACACCAGGCCTCTTGTACCATTTCTTCAGCATCGTCTATGAATCATGTGTTATATTGTACTCTCCTAAGCACTTAAGACAGTGCTTTCCACACAGTAAGCGCTCAAAAAATACGATTGAATGAATAAATGTGTAATAGGCACTGGCAAAACAGAGCTGCTCATAGGTTCTTCAACAAACCCAGACCACCAGAATCAGTCAATCAGTGGTATATATTGAGCACTTACTGTGTGCAGAGTACTTACTAAGTGCTTGGGAAAGTACAATGCAACAGAGTTGTCAGATGTGTTTCCTGCCCACAGTGGGGTTACGGTCTGGGGCAGGTGGGTGGGGAGAGTCAGACATTAATATGAAGAAACAATTTATAATATGTAATTTGTAGATATGCACATAGGTGCTGTGGGGCTGAAAATGTAGGAAATACCAAATGGCCAAAGGACACAGATTCAAATACACAGATGACTCAGAAGGAAGTCATCCAGGGAAAAGAGGGCTTAATCGGGGAAGACCTCTTGGAGGAGATGTGACCTTAATAAGGCTCTTTGAAGGAGGGGAGAGTGGTGGTCTGACATACATGGAGGGGGAAGGGAGTTCCAGGCCAGAGGGAGGAGGTGGGAAAGGGGTTGGCGGCAAGATAGTTGAGATCTAAGCACAGTGGAGGAACAAAATGTGCTGACTGGGCGGTAGTAGATCAGTGAGGTAAGATAGTAGGGGGCAAGCACTGATGGGAAGGTGTTTCTGTTGAATGCAGAGGTGGATGGACAACTACTGGAGGTTCTTGAGGAGTGGGGAGACATCAACTGAACTTTTTTTAAAAAAGCAATCCAGGCAGCAGAGTGAAGGATGGACTAGAGTGGGGACAGACAGAAGGCAGGGAGGGCAGCATAGAAGCTGATGCAGTAGTCAAGTTGGGATAGGATAAGTGCTTGGATCAGTATAGTAGCAGTTTGGATGGAGAGGAAAGAGCAGATTTTAGTGTTGGTGACAGATTGACTATGTGGGTTGAACGAGAGAAAGTCCGGGGGAGGACAAGGTTTGTGTGGGAATTTGAGGAGTTCTGTTTTGGACATGTTAAGTTTGAAGTGTCGACAGGACACCCAAGTAGAGATATCCTTAAGACAGGAGAAAATACAAGACTGCAGAGAAGGAGAAAGCTTAGGGCTGGAGATGCAGATTTGGGAATCATCTGCGTAGAAATGATATGTAGCCAAAAGCGAATGAGTTCTCCAAGGGAGTGGGTGTAGATGGAGAATAGAAGGGGACCCAGAACTGAGCCTTGAGGGACCTCCTCTGACAGAGGGTGGAAGGCAGAGGAAGAGCCTGCAAAAGAGACTGGAGCGATCAGAGAGATAGGAGGAGAACCAAAAGAGGGCAGTGTCAATGAAGCCCGGGTTGGATAAAGGGGGTAATCCACAGTATCAGAGGCACTGGATGTTTTTGGGTTTTTGGTTTTTTTAGGATAGGGGATGTGTAAGCATGGTTGAAAGCAGCAGGGAAGAAGTTGTTGGAGAGTGAATGGTTGAAGATGGCAGTCAAGGAGGGAAGAAGGGAGGGGGTGAGTGTTTTAGTGCCATAAAGAAAAGAGGAGTAGTCTTTGCTGTGAAAAGTGATGACCCCTACCAGCGTCCCTGTGGACAGGGTGAAATTTGTGTGGGCCCAGCCATCGGCCTTCTCAGCCCTAGTAATTCCAGGCACCAGATTCAAATATAAAACCAACAATTAGAAAATAGGATTGTTTGTTTTAAATCTGTGCATTGTACTTATTGGGTTCTGTTATGTGCAGAGCACTGTACTAACCACCTGGAAGAGGACAGTTGATTTGTCTTTGTTTTTGCATAACTCATCGATAACTCTGGTACACTTCTGGAGTCAGAAGGTCATGGGTTCTAATCCTGGCTCCGCCACTTGTCTGCTGTGTGGCCTTGGGCAAGTCACTTCACTTCTCTGCATCTCATTTACCTCATCTGTAAAATGGGGATTGAGATTGTGAGCCCCAGGTGGCACAGTGACTGCATCCAACCCGATTTACTTGTATCTACCCCAGTGCTTAGTACAGTGCCTGGCACATAGTAAGTGCTTAACAAATACCACAGTTATTATTATTATTACATAATAATGCTGGTGGTATTTTTTGAGCACTTACTGTGTACCAAAGCACTTTGTCCAACACTTGGGATAGATACAAAACCATCAGATCAGACCCGGTCCCACCCGGGACTCACAGTCTAAGGGGGAAGGAGGGGATCTTATCTCCATTTTATAAATGAGGAAACTGAAGCATATAAAAGGCCAAGTGACTAAGTTCGTTGTGGGCAGGGAATGTGTCCACCAACCCTGTTGTATTGTCCTTTTCCAAGCTCTTATTCAAGTGCTCTGCACACAGTTAAGTGCTCAATAAATATGATTGATTGATGAGGCACTGTTAATTAGAGTAATTCAACCAAATTCATTTGAGATCAAGAGAAGCAGTTTGGCCTAGTGGATAGAGCACGGGCCTGGAAGTCAGAAGGAACTGGCTTCTATTCCCGGCTCCACCACTTGTCACTGTGGGATATTAGACAAGTCACTTAAGTTCTCTGTGCCTCAGTTTTCTCATCTGTGAAATGGGGATTAAGACTGTGAGCCTCAAGTGGCACATGGACTGTGCCCAACCTGATTACCTTGCATCTACCCCAACGCTTAAGTACCTGGTACATAGTAAGTGCTTAATAAATACCAAAAAAAATAAAGTGCTTAATAAATACCATTGATTGATTGACTTGTCCGAGACTGCGAGATACCAGTAGCACAAGCATCTTCATTGAACTAATGAGAACAAATAAAACCCAGCCCCAGCTTTCCCTGCAGCACATAGCGGATCTGTTCCATTGTCAAGATTTAGAATGGAGGGTTCCTCACATGCAGTCCTAAAGCTGTGAGGCCTCCCTATAAATTGATTTACTGTATTTTCCTTCTGCATGATGGCTAAATTACACTTGAATATGTATAGAGCATATTTGCATATACCATCCATTAAAAAATATCTATGAGACCCGATGGAGTTAACACTCCTTAGGAGAAAAATGCTTAGCCTATCCAGTAGGTTTAAACAGTTTATTTGGTCGGGGGGGCTGGGGGAGCCAGCAATGTGAAAACATTTTCTCTCCCTATAAATTTTAATAGTTGCTAAAATGAAGATTCTGGCCCATTAAGTTACAGTCTGCATGACTTAAAGCTGTTTTCAGGGTGGCAGTTGGAATTGTGTTGAATTTTTAATCAAAGAACGGAACAGATCCTGACAGCTAAAATGTGGACTTGGGTATTTTTTTTCGAAAATCCAGGCAAGTGTGTACGTTCATGTTCAGGGTCAGTTGGCCTTCTTGGGAGGTTCAGGGAGTTTCCCGTTAACCCAGATTTGTAGCATCTTCCATCTAAGAAAAAGAAACTTCCATCAAGCCCACGGAGTTGTGTGCTGTCTCTGAATTCTGCTAACTTGGTAGTCCAAAGATGCCAGGTTAGGCAGAAGGAAAAAAAGCAAATCCTTGGAGAGACTTATGGAGTGTGGTGCCAAGGTGGCATTACAATTCGAACCAAACCGGAGGTCTTTCGAGGAACTGCAGTGTCCATCCTAAATGTCAGCGAGGCTAGCCCAAATTCCATATCTGACTTCTGAGTGTTTCCACCAGTGTTGCAGAACATCAAATGGCAAGACAGGACCACAAGCAATACGATCCTGGGATTTAATCAGTCTGCCAGATTGAGAACAATGCTCATCACATGACACCTTTGCTGGGTGGGACCTGTGAGGAGGTTGGATGACAGCAGCAGACCCAGGCAGACAGCTGCTGTGTGAACTTGGGCCAATCATTTAACTTCTCTCGGCCTCAGTTTTCTCATCTCTAAAATGGGGATTCAATACCTGTTCTCCCCCCTCTTAGACTGAGCCCCTTGTGGGACAGGGACTGGGCCCGACCTGATTATCTTGCATCTACTCCAGCATTGATTACAGTGCTTGGCACATCAATCAGTCAATAAATGGTATTGATTGAGTGTTTACTTTTGCAGAGTGCTGTACTAAGCACTCGGGACGGTACAATCCTATGGACTTGGGAGACGGAATCGCTGCCACAAGGAGCTTACAGTCAATAGGGGGAAACAGACATTAAAATAGATTATGGTTAGGGAAAATAGTAGAGCATAAGAATATTGACATAGGTATTGTGGAGCTGGGGTGAGTATAAAAATGCTTAACAAGTACCCTAAGCATTAGTATTATTTGGACATTGTAAGCAGCGATGCTGGACCTAAACAGTCTTCGAGTGGTCTTACATTGTATCTACCCCAGTGCTTAGAACAGTGCTTGGCATATAGTAAGCGCTTAACAAATACCATTATTATTTTAGAGAAGCAGCTAGGCTTAGTGGAAAAAGCCCGGGCTTGAGAGTCAAAAGGTCATGGGTTCTAATCCCGGCTCTGCCACTTAGCTGTGTGACTTCGGGCAAGTCACTTCACTTCTCTGGGCCTCGGTTACCTCATCTGTAAAATGGGGATGAAGACTGTGAGCCCCACGTGGAACAACCTGATGACCTCATATCTCCCCTAGTGCTTAGAACAGTGCTTGGCACATAGAATCAGCATGGCTCAGTGGAAAGAGCCTGGGCTTGGGAGTCAGAGGTCATGGGTTCGAATTCCGACTCTGCCACTTGTCAGCTGTGTGACTGTGAGCAAGTCACTTCACTTCTCTGGGCCTCTGTTACCTCATCTGTAAAATGGGGATTAACTGGGAGCCTCACGTGGGACAACCTGATTACCCTGTATCTCCCCCAGCGCTTAGAACAGTGCTCTGCACATAGTAAGCGCTTAACAAATACCAACATTATTATTATAGTAAGGGCTTAACAAATACCATCATCATTATTATTATTAACATTCCTCCCAAAGGGCCGTTTTCCCAGAGAATACATTTAGGCAGTGAGAATTAGACTTCTTATAATCAGTAGATTATGGTGCGTTAACTGTACTAAGGTGCATACACCACTCTGAATCAGAGTGGTAGTAATAGTAAGGGCTGAATGAATACCTTTGGTTGATTGACCGATAGTACTAGTGACATTTTTGTGCCTACTGAGTGCAGAACACTGAACTAAGCACTTGGGAAAACCCAACAGAAGCACAACACACATTCCCTGCTTGCAGTGGTCACTCCAGAAATGCCATTGCTATCAATCAGTGATGTTTATTGAAACTGTGAGTCCTATGTGGGACAGAAATTGTGTCCAACCTGATTACCTTGTATCTACCCCAGTGCTTAGAACAGTGCCTGGCACATAATAAGCGCTTAACAAATACCATGATTGTTATTATTGAGCATTTACTGTGTGCTAAGCAATCAGTTGTATTTATTGAGCACTTCCTGTGTGCAGAGCACTGTAGTAAGAGCTACATAATTTAACAGAGTTAGTAGACATATTACCCGCCCACAAGTATTTTACAGTCTAGAAGGCAAGGCAGACATCAGTAAAAATAAATTGCAGATATGTACATAAGTGCTGTGGGACTATACTAAGCACTTGGGAGAGGGCAGTACAACAGATTGATTTTTTTAGGCACAGTCCCTGTCCTCAAGGACCTCACAGTCTACTATGTGGAGAGCACTGTACTCGTATCTTAGTAGTACTCTACTGGCAGTGGCCCAGAACGATAACTAACAGGCAGTTTAAGTATTTAGGCTTTTTTTAAAAAAAATATGGTATTTGTTAAGCACTTACTATGTGCCAGGCATTGTTTTAAGTGCTAGGTTAGGTACTACAAGATAATCAAGTTGGACACAGTCCCTACCCTACCACTTTGTACAGTGCCTGACACAGAGGTAGAACCTAACAAATACCATTTAAAAAAAGGTTGGACACAGTCCATGTTCCACATGGGGCTCACAGTCTTAATCCTGTTTTTACAGATGAGGTAACTAAGGCACAGAGAAGATTAAGTGACTTGCCCACAGCAGACAAGTGGCAGAGTTGGGATTAGAACCCAAGTCCTCTGTCTCCCAGGCCCATGCTCTTTCCACTAAGCCACACTCATTCTCAGTGACTAATTCAAATTTTAGATTTTCAACTTTTACGAAAAACAGGTGCTAGACTATTTCCTTCAAATGCTGTAGACCTTATGAAAATGCAAGCTTGTCCCAAATATATCTAGTGTGCATATGCGTGCACACACACAGTATGAATATGGAGAGATAATTTTACTGACTGCACCTATTGGAATTTAATGAATTAAGTTGAGAAGTGTGGCCTAATGGATAGAGCTTGGGGCTGGGAGTCATAAGGACCTGGGTTCTAATTCCGACTCTGCCACATGTCTGCTGTGTGACCTGGGGAAAGTCACCTCACTTCTCTGTGCTTCACTTTCCTCAACTGTAAAATGGGGATTCAATCCTACTCCCTCCTGCTTGGACTGTGAGCCCTATCTAGGATGGGAACTGTGTCCAACCTGAAGAACGCATATCTACCCCAGCACTTAGAACAGTGGTTGACACATAGTAAGTGCTTGACAAATGTAATAACAATAATAGCTTCTCTAGCAAAATACTAAACTCTTCCCAAATTTGTTGCTATATCAAAGTGACAATATCTTAATGTGGAAAAACTTGTTTTTAATATTTTCAAACTTGTACATATGGGCTGAGGTATTATTCCACCCAGATGAGCTCCCTGCTTTCTATGAATGGTGAAAATCGTAGCAGAATGGAGTGTTTGTAAGATTTGTGAAGCGAGTCCAGGCTAAGTCTGATTTGACTCTGAGTACTTAAGTCATTAAGCAGTGCATGTTGCTCTAGTACTCATTGTTGAGATCATCATGCGTTAAGTGCTGGTGATAGTTAACTACTTGATCATTCTACCATTTAACTTTATTAAACTATAAAAATCAAGGTAGATTTAGGGAAATGAAACCATGTGATTCTGCTCAGATAAAAATAAATGCTTTGCGTAAGCCTGGAGGTTTTTTTCTTAGGCAAATGTAAAATCAGTTGAGAAATGACTGTGTTTCTCCTTCATGAAGTACATTTCTGTACAGGAGAGATTCAAGCACAAGACACACACACACACACACACACACAAACACACACACACACACAGCCAGTTTCAGGGGTGGTTGCCAATTTTGAAGGGAGAAAGGGGAGTAGTGTTTAAAGAGGCAAATTGCATATAAGTATGGCATAGGGGAGGGAATTCATTCAATCGTATTTATTGAGCATCTACTGTGTGCAGAGCACTGTACTCTGCACTTGGGAAAGTACAATACAACAGTAAACAGCGACGTTCCCTGCCCACAACAAGCTTACAGTCTAGAGGGAATGAATTCACCTTGAAAATCTTACCTGAAGGATTACTTAGGGAGTCCTTCTTACCCCACTACATGTGATGTTGCATATTGCTTCTGCAGTTTTTGGACAGCAGTTAATATAAAAAGAACGTAAGCTTCCCCACTAGATTGTAAGCACTTTGAGGGTAGGGGATTAAGGCTGTGAGCCCCATGTGGGGCAACCTGATTACCTTGTATCTACCCCAGCACTTAGAGCAGTGCTTGGCACATATTAAGCGCTTCACAAATACCATCATTATTATTATTATCATTATTAAAGGCAGCTAAAAGGCCTAGGAGCATTAGGATGTAGTAGAGGCCATCAGATTTGGCAAGTAGAAGGTTATTGATGACCTTAGAGAAGGCTGTTTCCGTGGAGTGAAGGGAGAGGAAACCAGATCGGAGGGGATCAAGGAGTGAAATGGAGAGAGGAAGTGGAGACAGCGCACCAGTAGAGGCGCTCAGTAAATAACCATAGATTGGTTGATTCCCTCCCTGGCAGCACTTCTTAGGCTTTTGTAGTTATAATGTGTCCTCTCAGTTCCATTCCAAGGTGCGGAAATTGGGCTCCTGTTTGGGTGGCATGAGAACTCTAGAAAGGAAATAGTTCTATGCTCATTTCCCCAGTGTTACTAGAATTAAGTGTGCCCATTTCCATTTTTAGTCAGGTCAAAGTATGTAAACAGTTAACATCAGATTGTTTTTCATTCAGTTTACTGAAATACAGAAATCAAGCTTAGCCACAGCAAACTGCACTATCCACCTCCCCCCACCCCCTCTGCACCCAGACTGGATGTATTTCGGTATTCAGAAGATTTGGGAAATAATTTAACTGTAGAGACACACTCCCTTCTTTTCATTAGGAAATATTAATTGCTCTCAACTGAGTGAGCCCTCTAACATATTAACCTACAAAAATGCACAAGAAACAGTCAACTCCATAAAATATACATACATAAAAATATCTCTTTTCCATTGGGCAAATACCTTATCTATTTTTCATAAGCCACTCATGAGCCTGCATTAGTCCTATTTTATTTATTTCCACTTTTGTGTGCCACAATTACAATTTCACTCAGTTTGGAGACCAGTATGTCTGTCCTCTTATATGGTAAGATGGCTTGTGTTTTCTCCCCGTCCTCCATCAGGCCCTTCCGTCATTCTTGATGGGAGACTTCATCAACAAACTAAACTGTTGATTGTCCAGATTCATCTGGGAAACATTTGGTTTTCCATTAGTTTGTCTTCTTGGAGAAGTTTAGCTATGAGGGTGCCGTGGTAGAAAAGGTGCTAGAACAAAGGATGATGAGCCTGATTCTACCCCCCATAAAGAGCGAAGTGGGTCTATCAAGGCTGTGGAGGGCTGCCCACCTCAGTCCACACATTGTTCCAGGATAAGTCTCAAGAGAGAGCTTGTATGGGGGGAGTGGGAAGGCGCACATAGCACCAACTTGGGAGTAGTAGTGGACATTTCCAGAAATCGCTAGCAAGGAAATCTGCGAGGTCTCTCTCCCACCTTCCACCCCTTACCCCCTTTCATTTCAGAGCTCTTCCGTGTCTCCATCAGCAAGTTTCAGAGCTGCCGAGAAGCATAGAAACTCAACAGATTACTCGTCAGACAGCAAAAAGCAGAAAACCGAAGAGAAGGAAATAGCAACTCGCTATGTAAGTCGTTCACATCCTCCTGCCTTTTGGTGGTTTCAAAACCGTTCTTTTTTCCTTCAAATGTTTTCAGCTAAAGCTAGGCTCTAGGGGATGGGGCTGGGAAGACACTAAGTGTTCAATAAAACTCGCGGCCATGTCTTCTTGGAAAACATGGGACCGGAACGCCAGGCATCCTGGGACTGTCTTTTAAAGATGTGGGTGTGTTTTGCTCCACGGCAGAAGTTTTGTTTTTGCCCGGCCTCACTCTTTCTGGAAAAAAGTGCAGCATTTTTGACTTCAGGCCGAAAGCGTAGATCGGCGTGATTGGGAATCTCAATTTTCCCTTCAGTGACCAGAGGTGCTCAAGCCCTCGTAGTGGAGGGAGGGAAGTGGAAGACCGGGGATGTGACTGAGTACAGCTGCGGGGATTGGCCCAAATGGCGATCTGGGGGAACGTCAGGGTTATGCTGTCTGATTGGGATGGGCGGAACAGGGCTGACTTGAATTGGAAAACAAAAAGTGTTCCCAATTGTCAACGCAGGACAGCGATGGCGAGAAGAGCGACGACAACCTGGTAGTGGATGTTTCCAATGAGGTGAGGGGACCTGATGCTGAATTAGCATGTTAATCAGGGCTCCGGCCTTATTCCTGTGTGGGTAATTTCTAATGCATCCAAGTTTGGGGTATGCATATACATAGGACTCACCAAATCGAGGAAGAGATTCAGTCCTAGTGATTTCTTCTTCCTTTCTCAGTTTGCGATCAATCACTCAATCTGTGGTATTTATTGAGTGCTTACTGTATGCGGAGCATTGTAATAAGTGCTTGGGAAAGCGCAGCAGAACAGAGTTAGTGGACACGATCCTGTCCACAGGGAGCTTACAGCCTACAGTTTGCCATGTCGTGTCACCCTCCCCCAAACCAATAGGAATGGCCTGCAGCCACCCAAGAGGATAATGGGATAATGGTGGTGGTGGTGGTGGCGGTCGTCCTAGATGTTGAACCTTTCACCCGACAGTAGACCCGACGGGTGCCGGTTGGGCGGTAGTCTGTGACCTGTCAGTGGACAGATGCCGCAAGCTGCTGTAATCTGTGTCGTTCATTTATAGGACCCTTCCTCCCCTCGAGGGAGCCCAGCCCCTTCTCCGAGGGAGAATGGCTTGGACAAGACCCGCCTACTCAAGAAAGATGCCCCAATGAGCCCAGCCTCCATTGCATCTTCCAGCAGCACTCCTTCCTCCAAATCCAAAGAACTGAGCCTTGTAAGTGGTCTGGGGCCCTCATTTTCTGTGCCTGTCGTAGATCGAGACGGATCGGCCCTTGGTTTCCTGAGTCATCCAAGGAAACGGAACTGCCGTCCGCTCAGGGGTTTCCGTAGAGAAGCCGGGGCGACCTAAACGTGATTGAAAAGATCAGGGCCTTGGGGCGGGCGGCAAGCCGTGGATGATGGATGTGTGTGTCAGGAACCTTGTGCACAGCTGGGAGGGAAAATGGAATGGAGCATGAATGAGGTGCCTAGGTAGGGCATTGCGCTTGGAGTTGACGGGAAATTCCGTTTGCAGCTGGGATGCACTTTTTGTGGCCAGAGTGGATTCACCAGCCATGATTTTCACTTCCTATCTAAAAAGCCATCCGTCATTTACCAACTCCTACCTGGACTCACCCCAGAAGTTCCAGTGCAAAAAAAAGAAAGCGCTTTCTCCCTCATCCCCCACCTCCCCTTTCTCTCCCTTTTTGTAGCTGCATTTCATCACACTTCTGCTCGGTCTCCTATCTACTGCCATCTCCTCCCACAACCAATTAAACCTCTGGGATTTTTTTTTAATACAACGGGAGTGTGGTGCTCACGGAGATGTTCAAGATGGCCAACTGAGGGGAAAGCAGAGTCCTTATCTAGCAAACAGGAACTGAGGCAATAAGATGGCCATTGTTGGCTCTCCTGAACACCAGGCCGGGAGACCACCTCCCCCCGTGCCATCCCATGATGCCCCAGCCACCATTTTGTGGAACTCTGCTGATTTGGCAAAAACCTCAACAGCTGCTCTGGATGAAGGGAGGAAGCGTGGTAGGCGACTCCCGATACCCACTTCTCCCCAACACAATGCCCCCAAGTCGGCATGAAGCCTGACAAAGTGTCTGAGCCTTGGCAGAGGGAGGTTGAGGGCCAAAAATAAAACCCATTCCTTTGCACATTAGACATCAGCCACCAGCATAAAGTTTCAGTCACACTTGACCTCTGCCTGATACAGACCAGTTACCCAGAAATGAATGTCGTGCTACCCTACTACTAATTCTTCTAGCTTTTCCATTATCCCCTTAGGTCCTCCTTTGCACACTGATTCCATCGCTTGCGGGAACCCTGTTTAATAATAAAAAAAAAATCCTGAAAAGAATAAAAAGCCTCAGTTTCCCCTTCCCCACTCCACTAACCTCACTTTTATAGCTGCTGTTAGGTCAAACAATATTCCGAACCAGCCTTTGATTTCCAGCCTAAGTTTTCAAAGGGAAGAAAGAAAAAACAACTTTCCTTTTCTCTCTCTCTCTCTCTCCTTCCCTCCCTCCCTCCTCTCTGTCAGAATGAAAAATCTACCACTCCTGTGTCAAAGTCGAATACCCCCACTCCACGGACCGATGCTCCAACCCCAGGAAGTAACTCCACTCCAGGATTACGACCTGTGCCTGGGAAACCGCCGGGAGTGGACCCTTTAGGTCAGTAAGAGGAAAAACCAAAGTATCCCAATCTCCCCAGGTCCGTAGTGGGCCAGGTCAGCTCCAGATGATCTCACTGTCAGACCCTGGGGACTTGAGAACTGTCGAACTGTTGGGTGACATCTGATTTCCGTCACAAACCGTATTGGTTTTTATCCCGCGGATGAGTCTCGGGTCTGATTCCTGGCTCTTTGGGGCTTTGGGTGGGGGTGGGGGGGTTGCATTTCACCCTCTTTTATGTTTGTCTAAGCTTCAGGCCTGAGGACCCCCATGGCAGTTCCGTGCCCTTACCCCGCCCCGTTTGGGATTGTGCCGCACGCTGGAATGAACGGAGAGCTGACTAGTCCGGGAGCTGCGTACGCCGGCTTACATAACATCTCTCCCCAGATGAGCGCAGCGGCCGCTGCAGCCGCTGCAGCTGCCGCATACGGACGATCTCCAGTGGTAGGTTTTCTTTGACGTCATCCCTCCTGACCAACTTGCGGTGACTTCTGGGCCCGGCTGAAGGCTCAGTGGGTGGGTGTGCGGGGAGACGGGGCTGTTGGGGAGGATGTGAGCGGAGGGGGCGACCAAAGCCCTGTCCATCTGCCTCAGGATAACCTGGCTGGGCAGGTGGAGAAAAGCGAGAAAAAGAGTTCACGTGGCTTGTGTTTGTTTTTGTTGCTCTGCTTTGCGGGGAAATTGCAGGTTGGTTTTGATCCCCACCATCACATGCGCGTGCCAGCAATCCCTCCTAACCTGACAGGCATCCCCGGCGGAAAACCGTGAGTAGCCCCTCCCCTGCCTCTGCTTTGAACCCATCGATTCTGGACTTAGCCGTGGAGCCCAACAGCCCAGCTGTCTAGGGGTGGAATTGTAGCTAAGTTCTATTCCCAGAGGAACTTTTCAGAAAAGGTGACCTACTCTGAACAGATTCTCTCACTGAGAGCCTGGCGAGGAGTTTGGGTATAAAGGATTGACTTTTGATTCCCAGCCCTGGAGCTCAGAAGGGGAAGACCCACTCAGCAAATCCCTTTCTGTCTGCTCTGTTTTAGCCCAGTCTGCCCCCCACGGCACCCCCGTTCTTCCTCCCCTGCCTCGGAGCCTTTTGTCGGTTCGACCCCATCCTATAATACTCCTCCCGTTCCGGAAGCACAATCCTCGATCTTCTCCCCGCCACCCCACCCCCCATCGCCTTGTCGATGCCAGTCTTCCCACCGTTGGATTTATGGTTTTGGGTGTTCTCACCCATGGAGACTGGCTTTGTCTCCCTCGACTGTCCCCTGCCAGTTGTCATCAGGTCTTTCATGCCATGTCTCTGATACCTGTGGCCACTCAGCCGACTGATTGGCCAATAGCATCGGTCCATTTGCAGATGAACATTTTGGTCCCTCTCGAGCAATAAAGAGATTCCAAAAATCTGTCCCCAGTTGAATAGCGGGGTGGGTGAACGCAGGGCTCCTTTGTGGCGGGTTGAGTCTCCCCTACTCCACGGATTAATTCTAGTGCCACGATCCCGTGGAGTCCGGGCGACTCAACCCCAACCTCACTCAGCTGGTGCAAAGTGCCCCAAAGAGATCACGGAGGTTGGGGTGGGGGGTAACGGGGGAGGGATGTGCCACTTGGACCATCCACACTATAAACCTTTCACTTCCCTTCTCTAGCTTTGCCAGGACTTCATCCCACTCTTTCCCCGCTAACCTCCGCTGGCTGAAAGGAGGTGATGGGTAATTTGGGGCAAGAAAATGAGTTGGGTTTTTCAATGTCAGGCTGGGCAAATATGAAGTCGTATGACGTGGTCAAATGTCAGATCTCTGGTTGTACATGCCGCGCGCCTATTTATGACCCTTTCCCCGGGGAGGTGTGTTTGCTGCCCTCAGGAGGTAGGGTTGAGGCTTGCTAGAGAGTCTAGATCTTACCATTGTTGGGGCTAAATCAATAAACTCTCCCGTCCCCTCAAATAAAACCCCCATGCTTCTCAGTAGTGTGTGTTAATCCCTTGTACCTCTGACTTGTGCAACATACCATCTGAAAATGAAATGAAAATTCACTCCGGTTCCAAGCAAAGTAATACTCATTCCCTAGCCCTCAACCAATCCAATCAATCCGTCATATTGGCTCTTTCCGTGTGCTGAGCACTGTACTAAGCGCTTGGGAGAATGCAGTATAACAATAAAACAGACACATTCCCTGCCCAGAATGAGTTTACAGTCTAGGGATTCCTTGTCTGTTTAGGCTGAATGGTGTTCAGAAGCAGCGTGGCCTGGTGGAAAGAGCAGGGGACTGGGAGACAGAGGGCCTGGCTTCTTAATCTCGGCTTCACCACTTGTCTGCTGGACGGCATTGGACAAGTCACTTAAGTTCTCTGTGCCTCAGTTACCTCATCTGTGAATTGGGGTGCTTAACAAATATCATTTTCTTAAAAATGAGCAAGCGTTCATTCATTCTAATGGGATTAAGAATTGTGGTATTTGTTAAGCGCTTAGTATGGGCCAGTCGCTGTTCTAAGCGCTGTGGTACACACAAGGTAATCGGGTTGGACACAGTCCCTGTCACACTTAGGGCTCGCAGTCTTAATCCCCATTTTACAGATGAGGTAACTGAGGCACAGAGAAGTGAAGCGACTTGCCCCAGGTCACACAGCAGGCAAGTGGTAGAGCTGGGATTAGAACTCAGGTCCTTCTGCCTCACAGGCCCATGCTCTAGCCACTAGGCCACGCTGCTTCTCGAATGTCATCGGGGTCTCATTTCTAAAGAAGCAGAACTAGATTTCCCCTTCTACTTCAGAAGTTGCCCCTACGGCTAAAGGAAGAGAAGAAAACATTCTAAAAGTTTTCCCGAAACTCATCTTCCAGTGCTCAAGAGAGAGGTTGGAACAGAAAGGGCCGAGTCCAGTTCCCTCCTCCCCATCCCTCCACCCCCGACCACCTTGTTTTTGTGGCCAGGAATATTTAACAAGTCATAGACACAAGCCACTGCCCTTTGGCTTTGCCACCACTGGCCTGGGCAGAGAAGGGTCCTTGTGCCGCTCTGCCATGTCACATTTGGGAGTCCACAAAACGAAGGGTTCTCCATGACAGCAGAACCAAGTTGTGTGATGGGCTCTGGTCTGTTTCAATCCATTGGACCTGGAGAAGTCCAACTGTTGAATCCTTGGTGGTGGGCACTTATCGGGCTCTGTCCAGTGGGTTGTGAACTGGGAAATATCCAGGCGGTGGCACCGGCAATGAGGGTGGAATTTTTAGCCCAGGAATCTGAGTGGGCACTCTAAATTAATGTTTTCTTTGTTTTGGTTTTTATTTTTTTCGTTTTTTAAAAATTTTTTTCCTCATCTTCAATAGACACAAGCTGCCACTGAGTTAAGTCTTCTCTTTCCTCTCCCACCCCTCCCTGCCCTTCCTCTTCAGAGCTTATTCCTTCCACGTCAGTGCCGATGGTCAGATGCAGCCCGTCCCTTTCCCCCCCGACGCTCTCATCGGCCCCGGGATCCCCCGTCATGCCCGTCAGATCAACACCCTCAATCACGGAGAAGTGGTGTGTGCGGTCACCATCAGCAACCCCACCCGGCACGTGTACACCGGGGGAAAGGGATGCGTTAAAGTCTGGGACATCAGCCAACCCGGCAATAAGAGCCCCGTCTCTCAGCTGGACTGTCTGGTACGTGATCACCAGCTCCATGTGGGAAGGTGTTCGGGGAGGGGCGGGGCTGGGAAGGGCTGGTTTCCTGTTGGTCGGTGGCACTCAGTTAGAGGTGTTGGTAGGGTGTCTTCCCGGTGTCCTTGTGTTTTATGCTGCTTTTGTGTTCGCATTGTTTGTCCCCGTGGCCACCCACATGGGGCTCACACTATTATCCCCATTTTCCAGATGAGGTACCTGAGCCAGAGATGTGAAGCGACTTGCCCCCAGTCACACAGCACACATTTGGTGGACCGGATCTAATTCTAATTCCCCCCGCTGTGATCAGTGGGCAGTGGGTCCTGCTCATTCAATACTGACTGTGAAGGGGCGGATTTGAAACAGTGCTAGGACAAAGAACCTGACGTGCGTGTGAGGACCAGTCCTATCACGTTAAAAAAAAAAAAGGCTGAAAACAGAAATGGTTTCCAGAGGGCTGCCTTCAAACTCTTCATCCTGGTCCCTGCCAGTGATAGCATTAATAAATACTGTCCTCGAGACTTGGCCATTTAAGCAACAGCTTTTGCTCCAGTTTCCCACATGAATTTTCCCCAAATTCTCATCGTCACCTGTTATAAGAAGTCGTTCACACTAGCCCTGCAGCTCTCTGGGTTTGTGCTTGCAGCAGTTGTTCAAAACGACTGGGAGAAACTTTTGGTTTAACTGTCAATTCAGGATAGGGTCTTGCCTCCTAAAGCAGGAAGTTCAATTCTGTACAAAGGCAGCCAGTGTCCATAAGGTCTCTAAACGCTTGATACCCTCCAACTCCACAACCCAGTAGAAGGGTTTCCCCTCTTTTCCTGGCTGAGGGTCTCCACGAGCTGTCCCGGAAGACACAACTTCTTCCATACGTGTCGGTGAATTCCTGGAGCCTGGGATTGTTTGGGTTTTGGGCTCGGCCTTGCAGTTTGATGCTAATTAAGATTAAATATCTCACACTACTAAATTTTGTAGCTCAGGTTTAAGTACTTCCCTAATGTCATGTAATTTTCTGGCATTAATCCACTTTATCATTGTCATAAGTATAAATGGCTCATTAAAACCAGGAGGGAATACAATACTTTTATGGATTTCTGCTCTCATGTTAATGCTGTTTTCCTTTCCTCCTGAGTAATCTCCTGATGGCTTCTGTCTCCACAGAACAGAGATAACTACATCCGTTCCTGTAAATTGCTCCCCGACGGCCGCACCCTCATAGTCGGAGGGGAAGCCAGCACGCTGTCCATTTGGGACCTGGCAGCCCCCACTCCGCGGATCAAAGCGGAGCTGACGTCCTCAGCCCCCGCCTGCTACGCCCTGGCCATCAGCCCCGATTCCAAGGTCTGCTTCTCCTGCTGCAGCGACGGCAACATTGCCGTGTGGGACCTGCACAACCAGACGTTGGTCAGGTAAGGGCCGCCACCGCCACCGTTGGAAAGGTGGGGGTGTCTCGACCCCCAGGTTGGGAAGGGCTCGCTCTTAATCCCCATTTTCCAGATGAGGTAACCGAGGCACAGGGAAGTGAAGTGACTTGCCCAATGTCACACAGCTGACAAGCGGCGGAGCCAGGATTAGAACCCACGACTTCTGACTCCCAAGCCCGGGCTCTTTCCACCGAGCCACTCTGAGAATGAGCTTGGGCCCCCACACTGAACCCAAACACTCAGGAAATCGACTGGAAGACTTCACCTGACGGCTCTTTTCACCCCAAAGACCCTAACCCACCCCCTCTTTTGGGCTCTTTCAGGCAGTTCCAGGGCCACACAGATGGAGCCAGCTGTATCGACATTTCTAACGATGGCACCAAGCTCTGGACGGGGGGTTTGGATAACACGGTGCGATCCTGGGACCTGCGAGAAGGGCGGCAGCTCCAGCAGCATGACTTCACCTCACAGGTGACTGATCTGGCCCCTTCAGCCTTGAATGATCATCATCATCGTAAGAATCACTGTGGTATTTGTTAAGCGCTTACTCTGTGCCAAGGGCTGCGGTGGATACAAGGATTCCACGATGGATTTTGCTCATTTTGCACTATGAATCATTAATCGGGTGAAATCCTTCAAGGCGATCTCATAAAGGAGCAGTTCATAGCACCTCCTGCTCTGCTGTCTATATAAAGTTACAGAGTCATCCGACCTTCTGACCGGGGGGGCGGCATTGAAGGGGGAGGCGGGACTTTCCTCCAGAGCTGACACCCGTGGCAGGGGCAGGGGGTTCCCAGTCGGTGCCATCACAGCTGGGGGTCTCCTGATGGGGTGCAGAGAACTGCCGCTACTGCCACCAGGACCGTAGGAGGAGGGCTGTCCGGGCTTTGAATAGTCCGCCAGGGACGTGGCTGGAGGGGTGGTCAGATTGCATCGTATGACTGGCAGACATCAGTCAAAGGGGAGGCGGTGCCATGTTGGGTCGCACGTCAACCCTTTCGACTCAGGATTGGTACAGCTAATAGGATGCCCGGACAAAGTTGTAGGTCAACCAAATTCCTCTTATGCAGATCAGTCCCCCGACACAGACTGGATACAAGATCATCATGTCAGACCCGGTCCCTGACCCGCAAGGGACTCGCATTCTAGAGAGGAGGGAGAACAGGGATTGAATCCCCATTTCACAGATGAGGAAACGGAAACCCAGAGAAGTGAAGTGACTTGCCCGACGTCACACACAGCGGATATGTGGCAGGGTGGAGATTAGAACCCAGGTTCTCTGACTCTTAGGCCTGGGCTCTTCCCACTAGACCACGCTGCTTTTCATGGATTGAAAACAGAAATTGAAGTCCCAGGGTGGACCCCTTTGTATTAAAGGGCAACTAAAAATTCCCACTTGCCAGCGAGTCTTGGATTCAGGGATCGATGGAGAAGTTATTTTTTTGTTCCAGAGCTGAGCCTGGGAAATTGAATCATGGAGTTAGACACTGTACTTTACCCTCACAGTTTAAGGTGGGGTTTGGTTCGCAATGGTTGATTTCCCTAGATCACCCCCAAACTCCAATGTAGGTAACAACGCATTCATTTGTATTCTAGATCTTCTCACTGGGGTACTGCCCGACTGGAGAATGGCTTGCAGTAGGGATGGAGAACAGTAACGTTGAGGTGCTCCACGTTACCAAACCAGACAAATACCAGTTGCATCTCCACGAGAGCTGTGTGCTGTCACTCAAATTTGCCCACTGTGGTAAGCCAACATGCATGGAACTGGTTTCTGGTCCTCTCCTGTGGCCGGTTCATTTTCTGGGGGAATTTGATTTGGGTCTTTGGGGAGGTTTGGGGCTTTTCTCTTTTCTGTTTTAGAGCTGGGACTTAAATGAATTCGGTGAACTTCCTCTTTAGAGAACAGTAATATAGGGAGCCAAGGTAATATCACTCCTGATAACTATGTGTCAAGAGATAAGATCACAGAGTGTGAATGATTATTAGCAATGATAATAATAATGATAGTAACGGTGGCATGTGTTAAGTTTAGAACAGTGCTCGGCACATAGTAAGCACTTAACAAGTACCAAAATATTATAATTACTGTGCGCCAAGCACTGTACTAAATGCTGGGGTAGATACAAGACAATCATGTTGGACAGAGTTTCTGTCCACGTGGGCCTCACAGTCTCAATTGGAGGGAGGAGGATTTAATCCTCATTTTACAGATGAGGAAACTGAGGCACAGAGAAGTGAAGTGACTTGTCCAAGGTCACACAGCAGACAGGTGGCAGATCCGAATGTAGAACTCAGGACCTCTGACTCCCAGGCCCGTGCTCTTTCCACTAGGCCCCACTGCTTCTCAAGGCCTACTACCGGCCACGCACTCTGCTGAGCGCCATGGTCGATACGCGATGACTCAGTCGGACACAGCCCCCTTCCCACATGGGGCTCACAGTCTAAGGGGGAAGAGGAGTGGGTATTAAATCCCCACTTTACTGATGAGGAAATTGGGGCACAGAGAAGTGAAGTGAGAAGCAAAATGGGAACCCAGGTGCTCTGACTCCCAGGCCCAGGCTCTCTCTACCGAGCCACACTGATTTTGGGGCAGTAAATACTAGATTAACTGGTTGCAACTAGGAGAGCCTCTTTGAATAATTCCCAGAGAAGAGAGTGAATCTTCCATTTTGATCTGCGAACCGGGTGGTGTAAAGAGTTAAAGTCTGATGTTTCCAACAATTTGATTCTAGGCAAGTGGTTTGTCAGCACTGGAAAGGACAACCTCCTTAATGCCTGGAGAACACCTTATGGGGCCAGTATATTCCAGGTATCAACAGTTCATTTCCGGCCTGTTTCTCAATCTAGACTCTAGATAGCGCATTTAGGTACAGTTTGCATGATCCTCAGGTAAATACTTCATTTGTGTTCGTAGCTTCTTGAACACTTTATTTTCAAACAGCGTTGCCAGCAATGGAATGCATGGGTGGGTCCTTTCGATAGAAACTTCCTAATAAACAGAGCCTGGCATTAAAGAGACGTGAAAGAGGAGGTTTTATAAAGAGGAAAAATTCTGTCATGTCAACACCTTATCCAGGAGGCTGGTGCCAGGGGAGGAGGTTTTTTCAATTGGGTCCTTTTCCCATGAAAAAGAATCATTACTCTGGGTACTTGTCAAACAGTAGATTTGCAGTTCAATGACACTCGATTGAAAACCACTGGGAATGCCGTGGTGAAGAATCCTGGCAAAAGGGAGCTGATAAATGGGCTCAGAAACCAGAACTAAGGAACCGCTTCCCAGAAATTGACCATAGTTTCCAAGGATTTTTTAGAAAGAAGTCTGTTGGGGGAAAAGACTCCCACTTCCTATATTGTTAACCCCCAGGAAATCATATTTTTCCCACCTCCTGGTAGCTACTATCGAGAAAGGGTCCCAGGCTCCTTGGGAAAAACGATCTTCTTTTTGGTTTCTTTGGTTTGTACTCCCATTATGGGGGGCCAAAGGGGAGGACAATGTTCATAAATTTCTTTCTGTTTTTTCTAGTCCAAAGAGTCCTCATCAGTGCTTAGCTGTGACATCTCGGTGGATGATAAATACATTGTCACTGGTTCCGGGGACAAGAAGGCTACAGTCTATGAAGTTATTTATTAAGGACAAATCTGAATGCAAACAAGACTCCTCCTCCTTGTAGCACTTTTCTTTCTTCCTTCCTTCCTTCCTTCCTTCCTTCCTTCCTTCCTTCCTTCCTTCCTTCCTTCCTTCCTTCCTTCCTTCCTTCCTTCCTTCCTTCCTTCCTTCCTTCCTTCCTTCCTTCCTTCCTTCCTCCCTCCCTCCCTCCCTCCCTCCCTCCCTCCCTCCCTCCCTTCCTTCCTCCCTCCCTCCCTCCCTCCCTCCCTTCCTTCCACCCTTCCTTCCTTCCTTCCTACCTACCCCAAGAACTTCAAGTGCTCATCACAGTTGTGGAGTTCATTCCCTCATTCATGTCCCTCCCCATCCCTTCCCACTTGCTATTAAATTGTGAATGACCCCGTGATACCAAATCTTCAAATATCTACTTGGAAGAACAAACTTAACAGTGAACTGAATCTTCAATGTGTATTATAGCTGTAATATATTTATTTTGTTTAATGAAGACTTTCTAACCAGGAACTGACTAAATAAAGCTGTCAGCTCCGCCCTGGGGATTGAAGGTGAGTTGTATTTTGGCACTCTGGAGTGGGGAGGGGAAGGGAGGAAGGTTAAATGTGACCAATCAGAAGTTGCGTCCAAAGTCGATTGGAACCGTTTAATATTAGGGTGGGAGTGATTCAGTCGGTCGTATCGTTGGATGCCTGCCGTGCGCAGAGCACTGTATTGAGCGCTTGGGAGAGTCCTTTAAAGTTAATAGACTCCATCCCTGCCCTCGAGGAGCTGACAGTCTACACAAGCAGAGCACTGTACTGAGAGCTTGAGAGGCTACCATTCCCACTTGGTCCCCTCCTTAGGGAACTTCCAATCTGATGGGGGCAACAGGCCAACTTAAATTGTTTACAAACAGTGGAAGCAAGAGGAAAGCCATAGCTGGGAATGGAAAGATAATCAAGTGAGAAGGTACATTCTAGCCAGAGGTGCTAAGGCTATAAGGAGGCAGTATGGTGTTTGGCTACTTCTCTAAAGGAAGTATTGGGCAAAGTGAACTACGTAATGAAAATTACACCGAGCTCGTCGCACATTTCGATCTATCAGACCGATTTAGTTTGCGTGGGACTCAAGTTCCGCTTACTGCCCTTTGAGAATGCAGTTGCTAGAGAGAGAGAGCAATAGAGGGCGAGAGAGCAAAAGACACAGCTCTTGATAGGGAAATTCTGTGTTGGCTCTCATTGACCATTCAGTGGTTTCAGTAGAGCCTGGCTCAACCCTAACTTTGTCTTCTGATTGTATTATAGACATACAAAAAGTAACATTGGCATCAAAGAGACAATTCAATCCCTCCTGGATATTTTTCCACATTTCTTTAAAAATGAGGTGTGCGCCTTTGGGCAGTTTTGTGGTGACAAGAGGCTAAGGAAAACGTTTGGCCTGCTGTTTGGGAAACTGCACAGAAAGAGATTCCGCTCCCTTTGCCAGCCAAGCCTCAGAGCCAGGACAGCAGAGGTAGTATCTGCCAGAATCCTCCTTCTAGAGAGCAAAGAGAATGGAATCTCACCCGGGACAAGGACTTTCTGTGTCTCGAAAGGACGCGGGCTGTGCCAAGGTGCCAGAGACATTGTGTTATCTTTTTATGTTGTTGTTGTTGTTGCTGTTCAACTATGATCTGTGATTCCTTTTTTATTTGATTTGTTCGAATGCTTTAAAAGAAATCCTTTAAGTCTGTGGATCTGCTGATGTACAGTGCCTTTGCTGCTATGGATCAAAATCAAAAGAACCGTGTAGATCAACTTTATTGTATAAGTAGAAAATGACTTAATTTCATACTAGAAATGGATTGATGCTGCAAGTTGAAATGGACTGTTCATTGACGTTCCAGATGTGGTAGCGAAAAACAAAAATGGTGTCTTAAAGTGCTTAGTGTTTGATGTCATTAACAGTTTCGTAATACTCTACAGTGTAGAAAGATTTTGATACTAAATTGTGCATTGTACATAGTTCTACTGCATTGTATTGACCACCGGTACTTCTATAATGGTAGATTATTGTTTGTGCATTCAGACTTTTAAGCATTAAACATAAGTAACTTCTAGGATGCTCATTTTCCTAAATTCATTTGTCCAGTGGAGGGGGTTGGAGTTGGGGGTGATTTCTCCTTTAGTGGCTTTTCATGAGGACAAGATTTCAGTTTGGTCTTCGAGGGTTGGTGTGGCCAAGCAAAATGGACACGGTTAAACCTTCCAGTATTGCCCAGGCCTAAGGGGAGGAAAGAGTGGGAAGAGACATCTCCCAGAGCCGTTAGGCTCATGCATTCACATATCCAGAAGGTCCATACCCTGCCAACCTTTCAAGTGATTGCCCTACGATGTTTTTAATAATTGAGGTATCCGTTAGGCGCTTACTATGTGCAAGGCGCCGTACTAAGGTCTGGGGTAGATACAGGGTCTTAGTACGGTGCTCTGCTCGCAGTAAGCGCTCAGTAAATACGATTGAATGAAGGTCATCGGGTTGGACGCAGTCCCTGTTCCACTTGGGGCTCACAGTCTCAATCCCCATTTTAGAGATGAGGGAACTGAGGCCCAGAGAAGTGAAGTGACTTGCCCGAGGTCACACAGGTCGTTCACCCCACACATCCTATCTGTTACCAAGACCTGCCGGTTTCACCTTTACAATATCGTCAAGATCCGCCCTTTCCTCTCCATCCAAACGGCTACCTTACTGCTACGGGCTCTCGTTATATCCCGGTTAGACTACTGTGTCAGCCTTCTCTCTGACCTCCGTTCCTCCTCTCTCGCCCCGCTCCAGTCTATTCTTCACTCCGCTGCCCGGCTCATCTTCCTGCAGAAACGATCTGGGCGTGTCACTCCCCTTCTTAAACAACTCCAGTGGTTGCCTATCAACCTCCGCTCCAAACAAAAACTCCTCACTCTAGGCTTCAAGGCTCTATATCACCTTGCCTCTTCCTACCTCTCCTCCCTTCTCTCTTTCTACCACCCACCCCGCACGCTCCGCTCCTCTGCCGCCCACCTCCTCACCGTCCCTCGGTCTCGCCTATCCCGCCGTCGACCCCTGGGCCACGTCCTCCCGCAGTCCCGGAACGCCCTCCCTCCTCACCTCCGCCAAACTGATTCTCTTCCCCTCTTCAAAACCCTACTTAAAACTCACCTCCTCCAAGAGGCCTTCCCAGACTGAGCTCCTCTTCTCCGTCTACTCCCTCTACCACCCCCCCCTTCACCTCTCCACAGCTAAACCCTCTTTTCCCCCCTTTCCCTCTGCTCCTCCCCCTCTCCCTTCCCATCCCCTCAGCACTGTACTCGTCCGCTCAACTGTATATATTTTCATTACCCTGTTTATTTTGTTAATGAAATGTACATCGCCTTGATTCTATTTAGTCGCCATTGTTTTTACGAGATGTTCTTCCCCTCGACTCTATTTATTGCCATTGTTCTCGTCTGTCCGTCTCCCCCGATTAGACTGTAAGCCCGTCAAATGGCAGGGACTGTCTCTATCTGTTGCCGACTTGTTCATTCCAAGCGCTTAGTACAGTGCTCTGCACATAGTAAGCGCTCAATAAATACTATTGAATGAATGAATCACACAGACAAGTGGCAGAGCCAGGATGAGAACCCACGTCCTTCTGATTCCCAGGCCTGTGCTCTATCCACTAGGCCATGCTGCTTCCCACGAGGTTTTTCCCACTTAGTGTGGAACTGGGCCCCAGTCTAAGCCTGCAACCTGTGGCCTCACCAGGTAGGACTTCCTACTTCCGTCCCATTCAGCATCCGGGGATACTACACAGAGGGCAGCGTGGCGGGAATCAAATTCCCATCACCCGACAAACGCTCTTTCAGCAGTTCCAGTTGGACAGGGAGATAGAAGTGGTCTTGTCCGATGCAGTGGAAGAAGGAGGTGGCGGTATCTGCTAGTAGCTCCCGAGAGTACCGTAGAGTTGGTAGACACAATCCCCGATCTCAAGGGGCTCGCAGTCTAGCAGGGAAGGCACGCACTAAAACACATTCCAGAGAGGAATTGGGTACATAGACGAATGACCAAGCTGTCCTACAGTGCTGCATTGAAAAGGACCCACTTAGGTGCTCGGTACCCTGGTGGGCCTGGCCTGTGCCAGCTAGCTCTGAATCGTGAGAGGCCTTGAGTTCTTTAGACCTCTCTGGCTGGCCTATCAAGGTCTTTGAAAAGGTAGTGGTGAGGTCGTCGGAAGTCTCTTTGTCTTGAAAGACCAAAAAGTTGGAGAAAGTTGGTGAAAGTTGGAGATCATTAGACGGATGAAATAGATGACTAGCAGTTATGCGGGCTTTTCAAGATTTTGCTCTAAGGTAAACTTGAGGCTCGAAGCAGCGCCCTACCTTGGGGAAGGACCCCGGGCCTGGGAGACAGGGGACCTGGATTCTCTTCCTGGTTCTGCCACCTGCCTGCCGTGCCACCTCGGACAAGTCCCTTCACTTCTCTGGGCCTCAATTTCCTCATCTGTAAAATGGGTATTCACTAGCTGTTCTCCCTCCTTCTTGGTGAACCCCCCCGTGGGACAGGGACTGTGTCCAACCTGATTACCTCATATCTACCCCAGTGCTTAATTCAGTGCCAGGGCACAGAGAAAGCACTTGGTATTATGGTTGTTATTCCTTTCAACTCTGTAAAAGCTGGTTTTGAACTGGGAAATGACAGGCTGCATCTTCCACACACCCTTCACTAAAATGTTGGAGTTTCCAAAGTCCCCTAGTTAGTTCAGGAAAAGCCTCTGTGGTTTGAACGCTGCCTTGCAGAATTATTAGTGCAGTGTTAAACCTGCTGTTACCGAATTCTGCTCCTTGGGCAAGCAGCCCCTTTGCCAACGATGTTCAGAGAGTCTAAGAGCTAGAAAAATGAATTTAGGATGCCCACTATTCCCATGGCATCGAACTTCAGAACCAGACACAGTTTTTCCCCCACCTCTTCCCACGGACACAGTCTGCAGTTGCCATTGTTTTGAGTGCTCCTGACAAGGGTTCAGTGCAAACTTACAGAGCGGAGAGGTAAAAGCAATCGATTACGGTCTCGGCATTCTTGGACGCACACCATCTCATTTCTGTCTTTAGGTCTTGAGATTTGGTCTCTGTGGCACCTTTTCAGTGGTCAGTTTTGTCTTTGGTTCCCATCTGTGACGTGAGCACATAAGCTGGTTTTCGAACGAGAGTTGCTCTTAAGTTGTTATACTGATTCCCCCCCCCCCAGTCTAGTCCAGTTTTCCCAGAGAACTAAGAGTGACAGTAGCTTATTTGGCAACTCTGGGCCCATTAAAAAGCCTCTTATCATTTATTACAGCATTTTAGCAGCAGTGCTCTAGTTCTGCCTGAGAGGTTTCTTCCATTATAAGTTTTTGTTTTCAAGTGGCTTTCTGGAGAGAAAAAAACATCCCCTTCCTTAGTCTCAGCCTCTATGTGAATTTTGGTCATTTGGCCATTTCCGGGAAAAGATGTTTAACCCTGCCCCCCACGCACATAAAGGAACTTTATCAAGTGCTGATCTCAACCTTGACAGCTAAGGAGAATCTGAGAAAAATAACAGGCTCCCTAAATACTGCCCAGTCCTTCCTCCAGACATGATTTCTTGGCAAAGTTAAATCAAGAATGCAACACTCCCCTTAAACCTCCCAATGGAACTGGGATTTGAACCCAGGTCTTCTGACTCTTCATCATGTGGTCTGGGTGACTTAGTGGAGAGAGCCCAGGCTTGGGAATCAGGGGACCTGGGTTTGAATCCCAGCTCCACCATTTACCTTCTGGGTGACCTTGGGCAAGTCACTTCACTTCTCTGAGCCTCAGTTTCCACATCTGTAAAATGGGGATTCGATAGCTGTTCTCCCTCCACTGTGAACTACTGTGAGCTCTTTGTCTGATGATCTCATATCTACCCCAGGACTCAGTATAGTGCTTGGCACAGAGAAGTGCTTAACAAATACTACAACGAGTTGGCATCTTATTAGGCCACGTTGCTTCCCTCAAAGCTGGCTGCTGATTGTGAAGGTCCTCATGGTGCCTTCCAACCCCCTTTGAACACAGGGAATTTATGAAACTTGAGACATGACAACCCCATAGTCTGTTCCACATTCTGGTTCTTAGGTTGGCCTGGAGTCAATCCTATTAAGAACCTGTATTTAGGGATTTAAATGAATGGGAAACACAACCACTCCCAATCCTGCTTGAGCCATTGGGAGCCATTTTGGTTTCTGGGAGAACTCAGCATTTGAATTTCCTGCCTTTTGTTCATCTACAATCAAAATGAGGATTTCTGGTGAAGGACATCATCATGAACAATCTCCTAAAAAATGTACCTGCAGCATCTGCTTTTGAACCAAGTGCCAAAAACCATTCTTGAGATCCCATGATTCTTCTGGTGTTTGGAGTCCAGCATTTCTGCCACCCAGCAAGAAACCAATAGATGTTATTACTCTTGTCCAGTGATTTTTTGGGAGGGAGACCCTAACTTCAATAAAACTGTACTGTGTTGCCTTGGCTTAAAGAAAAAAATTCAAATCAAATCAAATGACGTTTGCAGCGTGCCCATAATACAGCACGTTCTTCAGGGGGTTGCTTGGGCTTCTGAGGTCTAGATCAGGTGTCCTGTAAGTCCTTTCTTTGGCTTCTTTTTCTGTAACCATATGAACACCTTCTATGTAAGTGAAATGAGAAATCCTCTGTTGGTGACAGAACCGTGGAACCTGAATGCCTTAGCATTCGAACACATCACCATGACATTGTGCAAGACAAGTGACAGAACACAAATGTTGTGATAAAGGTGAATCCTCATAAATGGACACTTCTCTTTCACTCCACTCCAAACTAAGGATTGGTTTATACTCTTTCCTATATGGGACCTGATCCCCCAAGCTTTCTCCTACCTGCTAAAGTTTTGATTAGTGTTGAATATAGCAATCTGGCGTTGAAGAGGACCCATGGATTCATGCCACCTGCTGAGAAAAATACTCTTGCGAAGTTGTTTTCTTTGTGGTCCGAATCCCCATCGTGCTTGCCCCAATCCCAATAAGGTTTGCTTTCCTGTGAAAGTGAGATGAGGCCAGGCTAGATGAAAACCTTGTTTTTTAATTGATGGAAATGGAATTTTGATGGTGCTCAAAAATTAATCAATCAATTGTATTTATGGAGTGCTTGCTGGATGCAGAGCACTGTACTAAGTGAGAGAGTACAATATAATAGAGTTGGTAGACACGTTCCCTGCCTGTAACGAGCTTATAGTCTAGAGGAAAAGCACCAACTGGGGATCAGCAAACAGGGTTTGTTTTTTTGTTTTTTTCTGGGATGGTGGCTGCTCAGGGATTCTGCTTTCCTCACCTGCTGAGGGCTATACTGGTACCCTTCGCCAATGCCAGGAAAGAAGGGTGGGTTGGGGGTAGGGTGCAGTTATTGAGGGAGTTGTTGGTGCACAGCAGCAAAACCCATCATTCCCTGGGGTTGGCAGCACGGACCGCCGGCTATGCTTATGGCAGGGTTCTTGAAGTTGCACCATAGCTTAGGGTCACTACAACTTGGCATTGATCAGACAGCACAGGAAGTCATACATTTAACCCACCAGCCACCCAAATTAGTCAAAAATTCGATAATAAGAAAAGCCACATGAAGGGTGATTCTCAGAATTGTCATTTAAATCAAAAAAGGAAGTGGGAGGGGTTGGGGAATATGGAGTAAGCCAAAAAGAGCAAGACAATGGGCAGAAGGGGTTAAAAGGAATTCAAGGTGGGAAAATTCTGCATCGCCTACTCACGCGGGTCTCTACCCCCTAATCACTTTGCTACTGACCCCTCCCCCCGGCCCCATAGCACTTATGTACCTACCCCTATATTCTATGACTTTGCCTCTCTGTAACTGAATTGAATGCCTGCCTCCTCTTCTAGATCATACTCCCCCAAGCACATAGTCCACTTCTCTACATACAATCGATGGATCATTCAATCAATAAATGGTATTTATTGAGCACTTAGTCTGTATTACTTAAGTAAAACACTGTACTCAGTAGTTGGGAGCATACAATATGGCAGAGTTGGTAGGCCTGTTCCTTGCCCAGCAGGAGCTTACAGTTCACAGGGGGAAACAGACATTAAAACAAATTCTGAATAGGCACATAAGTGCAGTGGGGCTGAGTGAGGGTGGGGAGATATCAAGTGCTTGAAAGGTACAGACCCCAAGTGCAGAGGTGACACAGAAGGGAGAGGGAGTAGGGGAAATGAGGGCTTGGTAGGGGAAGGCCTCTTGGAGGAGATGCCATTTTAGTAATGGGGTGAGTGGTGGTCTATCATATACGAAAGAGGAGGGAGTTCCAGGCCACAGGGAGGGACATGGACAAGGGGTCGGCAGCAAGATAGACAAGGTCGAGGTACAGTCGCTATCTAGGTTGGCGTTGGAGGAGTGAAGTGTGTGGACTGAGTTGTAATAGGAAAGCAGTGAGGTAAAGTAAGAGGGGCGAGCTGGCTGAGTGCTTTAAAGGCAATGATAAGGAGTTTCTGTTTGATGTGGAAGTGGATGGGCAGCCACTGGAGGTTCTTGAGAAATGGGGAAATGTGGACCAAATGGTGTTTTAGAAAAATCTAAGCATTCAATAAATACATTTGATTGGAAAGGATAAGTACACTAATGAATGGCACCCAATCCAACCATCACTCAATCAGCGGGATTTATTAAGCGACTACTGTGAGTAGAGAGCTTGGGAGAGGACAATAGAATGGACAGTACAGTGTCTACTCTCTAACTCTGTGTCTGCCCCATGCCAGGAGAACTTGGGAACAGCGGGCCGGTGGGGAAAAGGTTTTTGGGTCGTGCTTACCAAACCCCAACTGAGTGAAATCTGATGAAAACGACCTCCACTAGAAAAATAGAATACGTTGGATTGACTGACACCTTTCCCGACAGAGCTGCAGCTTCAATGGGGTTGTGAGATTTTCATTCAAATCCCTGACTTGATTCTGTCACTTCTCTGAATGAAAAGCATTACTTATGAATCATCAAGGCCTTATGTGCATGTAAGTTGAAAAGTGGGTCAGGGAAGGAAAAAACATTTGTCCCTAAACTGGAGCCAAAACCATTTCTGATAGGGACCGTGGATATTTCCTGGGGGCTTCTTTGGGGTGAGGCTCCCAGTGACATGCAGAGTGCAGTGCCGACACTGAAATGAATTGTAGAGATGGAGTTTCCGGCCGCACGTAATTGACACAAAGATCTGTCGCAGGAATCAGTTCTGTGGGCAGTGAAACAAGGATTCGGTAGAAAGAGCCCCAGCCTGGGAGTCAGTGGACTTGGGTTCTAATCCCAGCTCTGCCTGCTGTGTGACCCGGGACAAGTCACTTCACTCCTCTCGGCTTCAGTGTCCTCATCTATCATGTGGGAATTCAAAACCTGATCTGCTTCCTACACAGCCTGTGAGTCCCATGTGGTACAGGGACTGTGTCCAACCCCATTATCCTGTGTATCCCTCAGTGTTTAGTACACCGATTGGCATTTAACAAATACCGCCGTTATTATTAAAAGTGCATACAGAACAGCTGTTAGCTTTGTTGCACGTTCGGGTATTTCTGCTTGAGTTCATAATAAATAATGAGGGTGGTATTTGTTCAGCCTGTCACTAACCTATAGTTAGGGAGGGATTGGGAGAAGGTGCTTATAAGCTTTCTCATCCACAGGTTATGTTGGTATGACCTGGCATGATCCCACACGGGCCAGAGAGTCAGAAGGTCGTGGATTCTAATCCCTGCTCGGCCACTCGTCTGCTGTGTGAACTTGGGCAAGTCAGTTTGCTTCCCTGTGCCTCAGTTACCTCATCTGTAAAATGGGGATCAAGACCATGGGGCAGGGACTGTGTCCAACCTGATTTGCTTGTATCCACCCCAGTGCTTAATACAGTGCCTGGGACATACTGCATGCTTAGCAAATACCAAAATTTATTATTATCTTGTCTGGTTCAGCTGGAGAAGGAGGGGAAGGATCATAATGTTGGGTGAAGACAGATGACTAGTTAAATTAGCCAGAACAGATGGCTGAGCTTTCTTTATATATCAATCAATCAGTGGTATTTATTGAGCACCACTTTAAGAGCTTGGGAAGGACAATGCAATACAGTTGGTAGACATGTTTCCTGCCCACAAGGAGCTCAGTCTAGACAAAGATGAACCAGAACAAACAAAAAGAACCACCTCCACAACCTCTTGGAAATATGCTCCAGTGTTTTCTTACCCAGGCAGTCACGAATTCCTTTTTCAAGCTCAGTTGAACCCCTCTACTCTAATTTCAACCTGGTGGACAGTAAGAAAGTACTTTCTGTGAAGCAGCATGGCCCTAGTGGAAAGAGCATGGGCCTGGGAATCAGAGGACATGGGCTCTAATCTCAGCTGTCCCTCGTCTGCTGTGTGACCTTGGGTAAGTCACTGAACTTCCCTATGCCTCAGTTACTTCATCTGTAAAATGTCTATTAAGACTGTGAGCCCCATGTGACACAGGGAATATGCCCAATCTTCTTATCTCATTTCTACCCCAACACTTAGTTTACTGATGGGCACATAGTAAACACTTAAAATTACATTATTATTGTTGTTGTTGTTGTTTCCCATCCCTTTCCTCATTTGGTCTCGATTAATGCATCAGTACCCCTCTCAGGATCATTCCTGGAGAGTTTCCAGTACTCTACCAGTCTCGGCTAAGGAGGGAGAGTCAAGCAGAGGCACACCCGTTCCATTTCTATCTTGGGCAGTAGCTAGCGAGTGGAAAGCCATCTGCTACAGGTCAAAATTTACCTGTGCTGCGCAGCATTGGTACAGGACAGAGTCGAGGGTGGAGACTCATGTTTACTGCACAAAAGAAGGCGTTGGTAAATCATTTCCATATTTTTACCAAGAAAACTCTATGAATACACTACCAGAACAACTGCAGATGGAGTTGGGGCATTCCGGGAGAGATGCGTCCATGGAGCCGCTATGAGTCGGAAATGGCTCGACAGCATATGAGAAGACAAGACTACATCAGCCTCCTCGCTGACCTCCCTGCCTCCTGTCTCTCCACACTCCAGTCCTCACTTCACTCTGCTGCCCACATCATTTTCTAAAAAAAAGTTTGGAACATAGCTCCCCGCTCCTCGAAAACCTCCAGTGGCTGCCCACCCACCTCCAAATCAAACAGAAACTCCTTACCATAGGCTTTGGAGGACTCAGTCAGCATACCCCATCCTATCTACCTCATTGCTCCCCTACCCAGCCTGCAAACTTGGCTCCTCCGATGCCAACCTACTCAGTGTACCTGAATCTCAACTATCTCGCCACTGACCCCTCGCTCACTTCCTCCCTCTGGCCCAAAACTCCCTCCCCCTTCAGATATGACAGACCACCACTCTCCCCACCTGTAAAACCTTATTAAAATCACATCTCCTCTAGAAGGCCTTCTCTGACTAAACTCTCATTTCCCTCTATTCCCTCTCCCTTCTCTGTCACCTATGTGCTTGGATCTGTACCCTTTTCATCACCTGCTATTCACCCCGCCCTCAGCCCCACAGCACTTATGTACATACCCATAATTCATTTAATGTCTGTCTTCCCCTCTAAATTGTGAGCTCCTGGTGGGCAGGGAACGTGTCTACCAACTCTTGTACTCTTCCAGTTGCTTAGTCCAGTGCTCTACACACAGCACTCTCGTTTAGGACAAAACATCTTCACAGATTTGTTTTCCTGGTCCTTCTAACATCCCAGTGCTTTTCTCTTCCCTCAACACTTCATATTCATCTGAAGCCCTCAGGTCTTTCACAATCAATCTGTTGCCAAATTGTACATTCCAAGTGCTTAGTAGAGTGCTCTGCACACAGTAAGTGCTCAATAAATATGATTGAATGAATGAAAGAATCAAGCAAAGGTGTTCACTGAGCACTGTGTGCAAAGCACTGGACTAAGTGCCTTGGAGATTACAATACAGTAGAATTGGCAAACATCATCCTTGTCCTCAGGGAACTTATAGACTAGAGAAGCAACGTGGCTCAATGGAAAGAGCACAGGCTTGGGAGTCAGAGGTCGTGGGTTCTAATCCCGGCTCTGCCACTTTGGGCAAGTCAATTTCTCTGTGCCTCAGTTCCCTCATCTGTAAAATAGGGATTAAGATTGTGAGCCCCAAGTGGGACAACCTAATTACCTTGAATCTACCCAGCACTTAGAACAGTCCTTGGCACGTAATAAGTGCTTAAAAAATACCCAAATTATTAAATTATTACTAGAGAAGAGTTTATTGAATTTCCTCTGTGGGCTGACTGCCAATGACTCACCACCAATCCTGGTGAATACGCTGAGCACAATCCCCTCCGAGTCAGCAACACAGCTGATAGCAGTTACCATTATTGAAAACCCTAGTCTGCCGGACTCAAAGCATTCTCTTTTTCAATCGGATTCTCATCTAGCAAGATGCTTAGGATTTATATCGGATTTATCGAGTGCTTACTGTATGCAGAACACTGTACTAACTTTTTGGGAGAGAACAATATAACAATAAACAGACACATTCCCTGCCTACAACGAGCTTACAGTCTACAGGGGAGTAATAATAATAATAATGATAATAATATTTGTTAAGCGTTTTCTATGTGTCAGCCACTGTACTAAGCCCTGGGGTGGATACAAGCAAATCGGGTTGGACACAGTCCCTGTCTCACATGGGGCTCGGTCTGAATAGGATTCAATCCTCATTGACCAGATGAGGTAACCGAGGTCTAGAGAAGTGAAGTGACTTGCTCAAGGTCACACACAGAAGACAAGTGGCAGAGCCAAGATTAGAACCCAGGGTCTCTGACTCCCAGGCCTCACATGTTTTCTGACCACAGGGAGCTTCCATTGTAACAGGGGAGACAGAAATATTTGCCTGCACTGGAAACAGTAAATGAAATAGAAAGTTCCTTCAAATCATATACCTATATCTAGATATAGATAGTTGTTTTCAGGCCACAAGACGGCGGTTTGTTGCATTTCAGATCCAATGCTTTACTTTATGAAGTAAATGAGGGTGGTGGGGCCCTAGATGACCTTGTAGTTGACCTGGTGGCTCTTCATAATAATTACTATTATGGTACTTGATAAGCATTTACCATGTGCCAAGCACTGTTCTAAGCCCCGTGGAAGATACAAGTTAATCAGTTTGGATACATTCCCTGTCCCACATGGGACTCAGTCTGAATAGGATTCAATCCCCATTGAACCGATGAGGTAACTGAGGCCTAGAGAAGTGAAGTGACTTGCCCAAGGTCACACACAGCAGACAAGTGGCAGAGCCAAGATTAGAACCCAGGTCCTCTGACTCCCAGGCCCTTGCTTCCTGCATTACATAGACTGTTTCTTTAACTAGATTATAAGGTCCTCAAGGACGAACACTGCAGCTTCAAACTTCGAGTCTCTGCTCATAAACACGTGGTAATAATAATAATAATAATGTTGGTATTTGTTAAGCGCTTACTATGTGCAGAGCACTGTTCTAAGCACTGGGGTAAACACAAGGGAATCAGGTTGTCCCACGTGGGGCTTACAGTCTTAATCCCCATTTTACAGATGAGGGAACTGAGGCACAGAGAATTTAAGTGACTTGCCCACAGTCACACAGCTGACAAGTGGCAGAGCTGGGATTCGAACTCATGAGCCCTGACTCCAAAGCCCATGCTCTTTCCACTGAGCCATGCTGCTTCTCGAGGTAACATTGCTCCCCCACAATAAACACCGTTGCTGGGTTAGCATGCTCCCTGTGACTACTTTCCTCTTCCAGGCTATTAGAAACATCCCACAACTTGACATTCCTGGAAATTGATCCGGTTATCTGGTCCCCTGTAACTCAACCTCTCCCATGTGTTTGCGGCGTCATCAGTTGGGAAGGACGACTTTAGCCTGGGGTCTTCGACACCGAGAACCTGCATAGAGGAGTTGATTCTAGTCCTCGTGACTTCGTTCAGCACCAAGCCCACTCTCTCACCCCTAATCATCATGTACTCCAGTGACTTGGTGGGTAAAGGATGTTTTTTTCTCTGTTAGATACACTTGTGGCTGAAATGAAAAGTGCAGAATAATAATAATGTTGGTATTTGTTAAGCGCTTACTATGTGTCAAGCACTGTTCTAAGCGCTGATGTAGAGAAGCAGTGTGCCTCAGTGGAAAGAGCCTGGGCTTTGGAGTCAGAGGTCATGGGTTCAAACCCCAGCTCTGCCACTTGCCAGCTGTGTGACTTTGGGCAAGTCACTTAACTTCTCGGTGCCTCAGTTCCCTCATCTGTAAAATGGGGATTAAGACTGTGAGCCCCACGTGGGACAAGCTGATTCCCCTGTGTCTACCCCAGTGCTTAGAACAGTGCTCGGCACATAGTAAGCGCTTAACAAATACCAACATTATTATTATTATTAGATACAAGGTCATCAGGCTGTCCCACGTGGGGCTCACAATCTTCATCCCCATTTTACAGATGAGGTAACTGAGACCCAGAGAAGTTAAGTGACTTGCCTAAGGTTACACAGCTGACAAGCAGCAGAGCTGGGATAAGAACTCATGATCTCTGAATCCCAAGCCTGGGGTCTTTCCACTGAGCCACGCTGCTCCTCAATGCTGGGCCATAGTGCCTTGATCCAGCAGGCTGTTGCCTTGGTAACCGTTGTGGGCTTTGTTGTCTACAGTAGCCAGTCATATTACAGGATGCCTGCTGGACCTGTCCACCTTGCAGGGCACTCTGGGTGCTTCTTAGGGGCACTCTGGGTGCTTCTTAGGCTAGACTGTCAGCCTACTGCAGAGCAGGGACTCTGACCTGATTAGCCTCTATCTACCTTGGTGCTTGGTACAGTGGTTGGCAGTCAGTCAATCAATAAATCAGATTCATTGAACGTTTACCATGTGCAGAGCACTGTACTAAGCGCTTGGGAGAGTACAATATAACAGCAGATACATTCCCTGCCCACAATGAGCTTGCAATCTAGAAGGGGAGAGAGACATTAATATAAATGAATACAATTACAGATATGTATGTAAGTGCTGTGGCGCTGGGAGGGAGGGATGAATAAAAGGAGCAAGTCAGGGTGATGCAGAAGGGAGTGGGAGAAGAGGAAAGAAGGACTTAATCAGGGAAAGCCTCTTGGAGGACATGTGCTTTCACAGAGTAAGGACTTAGGCAGCATAAAGAAGAAAGAACTGGGATTAGAGCTCAGGTCTCCTGATTTCCAGAGCTGGGCTCTTCCCACTAAACCAACAGCTGGGATATGTGGGTACACAGACACACATGCACACACAACCTCAGCTAAATCACTGAGAAGCAGAGAAGCAGTGTGGCTCAGTGGAAAGAGCACAGGCTTAGGAGTCAGAGGTCATGGGTACTAATCCCGGCTCCGCCACCTATCAGCTATGTGACTTTGGGCAAGTAACTTAGCTTCTCGGTGCCTCAGTTACCAGTTACCTCATCTGTAAAATGGGGATTAAGACTGGGAGCCTCATGTGGGACAACCTGATTACCCTGTATCTACCCCAGCACTTAGAACAGTGCTCGGCACATAGTAAGTGCTTAACAAATACCAACATTATTAATATCATCCCCCTCTCAGATGAGAAGCTCTTTATTCCGATTCTTTATTCCATTCATAGTAACCATTTCCTAATATGGAAAACGTGGCAGGAGGAGGAACTGGATGGTCCCGTTTCCCATCCTTTGGTCAGCTCAGCCCACTGGTCTCCCACAAATTCCCCAAAACGTTTTTAAGAAACTGCTTTAGTTTGCCGGAATGTTTTCTAACAGATGTTTCAGGGGAACAGAATGACAATCTTGCTGGGATTTTCAAGAAGGGGGCAAAAGAATTCTACCAAACTTCCATCGCATTGGCAAGCACATTATGGAGAAAAGAGTCACTCTTCAAAGACAGATAGCTTAGACCTGGACATTGAGCTTTTGGGTTGGCGATGATGCCATTGGCATGTGGCTGATGATTGTGGCACTAAACCTTTAAAACATTGGCTTTGAGTGCACCAAACAGTAACCTAATGGGAATCCTGCTCTCAACTGTTCCTCTCTTAATAATAACCCTGGTCTTGATTAAGCAATGGCTATGTGCCAAGTACTATACTAAGCGCTGGGGTAGATACAAGAGCAACAGTTGGGTCAGAGTCCCTGTCCCTCATGGAGCTCACGGACTAAGTCTGAGGGCATCTTGCCCAGAGAAGATGTTTTCCAATGAACACGGCCTCGTTGCTGGTGAACTGAGGGCATTCCAGGACATCATTGGAAATACTGACCTGCCATTTGATTGGAATTCCATGACAGCATTCAGTTCTGGGTTGACAATGAAAATCTTGGGTTGGGTGTCAGTCCATATCACCAGGCTGATTCCGTGGAACAATTCACAACCGGCAATATATCATCAGAAACATGCAGAGCCGATAATGTAAATTGATTCTGATTATTTTTTTCCTCAGTATTCTTTTTTTTTCAGTGCCTTGATAGTTGGGTAATGTACTGTTGATTTATAAACTGTTTGCTAGGCTGCCTAAACATTTAATTGTCCTGAATGTGACATTCACAGTTGAACTGATTTTCCCACTCTAAACTGTTCAACATTTCAGGCAGTATTTCATAACATAAGGTTACAGTGAAATCTGTGACAAAGAAATGAAGGTAATAAAGGAAGTGATTTGGGATGGAATTTCACTTGCACTATGAGGGTGTTGACTGTCAGTATGTTAATGACTTGCTTTCCTGAGGTGTTGAGGGGTAATAATTAGAAGAGCAACAAGATGGACAGGAGGTTCAGGAAAATACATCTCTAGTTTCCTCAGTGACACAACCTTGGGCCCTATGCTACTGAAACGTTTGACAATTTAGGGAAGAGGGGGTTATCGCTCTAAGCCAGAAAAAAGCGTGTTTCAATTACAGGGAAAGATGCATTTCCTTGCCCCTTGGTGGAGCTGCAATTGAAAGCTCTGGCTGCACGTATGAGCTACCTGAAATAATTGACTGGGAAAATAAATCTGTTTTCATAGATCAGTATTTATCAGCACATACCATATAAGCTCCGAGACATGAACATATTTACGAAGTGCTCTAAATAAATCCTTGAATGGATAATTGAATAATCAATCAATCAGTAGTATTCATTATGTGCTTCCTCTGTGCAGATACTCTACTAAGTGCTTGGGAGAGTTCAATACAACAGAATCAGTAGACCCGATCCTTGCTACCAACGAGTTTACAGTCTAAAGGGGGAAACAGACAATCAATCAATGGTATATCTTGAGGGCTTACTGGGTACAGAGCAGTGGACTAAACACTGGAGAAAACGATACAACAGAGTTAGGAGACACGATCCCTGCCTTTGAGGAGCTTACAGTCTAGCCGATAGTTCTGCTTGATTTGGAAGCGGAAGGGCAACCATTGGAGTTTTGGAGGAGTGGGGAGATGTGCGCAGAACAGCATTTTAGAAAAAAATATTCCAGGCAGCATAGTGAAGTACAGACTGGAGTGGGGAGAGGCTGGAGGCAGGGAGGTCATTGAGGAGGCTGATACAGCATGGCTTAGTGGCAAGAGCACGGGCTTGGGAGTCAGAAGTCGTGGGTTCTAATCCCAGCTCTGCCACATGTCAGCTGTGTGACTTTGAGCAAGTCACTTAACATCTCTGGGCCTCAGTTGCCTCATCTGTAAAATGGGGATTAAGACTGTGAACCCCACGTGGGACAACCTGATTACCTTGTATCTACCCCAGTGCTTAGAACAATGCTTGGCACAGAGTAAGCGCTTAACGAATACCATCATTATTATTGTGTAACAAGTGCTTGAACCAGCATAGTAGGAGTTTGGGTAGAGAGGAAGGGGTGGAATCTAGAGAAGTCAGGAAGGTAGAGCTGGCAGGATTTGGTGACGGATTGAACATGTGAATTGAATGAAAGTGATGAATTGAGCACAGTGCTCCGTTGTGAGATGGGGAGAATGATGGGGCAGTGGGAAAGTCGAGGGGAGGAGAGGGTTTGGGTGGGAAGAGGGGGAGTTAAAGTTTGGACTTGTTAAGTGAGAGGTGTCAACTCAGACGTCCTGAAGGCAGGAAGAAATGTGGGACTGCAGAGAAGAAGAGAGGTCAGGGCTGGAGAGGCAGACTAGGGAATCATCCATGTAGACATGATAGGTGAAACCATGGGAGTGAATGAGTTCTCCAAGAGAGTGGCTGTAGATGGATAATAGAAGGAGACTCAAAACTGAACTTTGAAGGGCTCCCACTGTTAAAAGGTGGGAGGGAGAGGAGGAGCACAGGGAAGAGACTTAGATAGGGTCAGGAGAGTGAGTCAGTGAATCCAAATTAAGCCAATGGTTCCAGGAGAAAGGGATGGTCCACAGTGTCGAAGGCAGCTGAGGAATCAAGGAGGTGCAGGATGCAGTAGAGGCTGTTGGATTTGGCAAGACTGTGAGCCTGTTGTTGGGCAGGGATTGTGTGTATCTGTTGCCGAATTGTACATTCTAAGTGCTTACTACAGTGCTCTGCACATAGTAAGAGCTCAATAAATACAATTGAATGAATGAATGAATGAATGAAAGAAGGAGGTCATCACTTCCCACTAATAGGTTGTGTTAGTCCCAGAATTCTGCCGGGCATAATGACTTTTGAAGTCCATTAAAATTCCAACTTGGTGAATTAATAGAAGCAGTGTTTTCTGGGGGTGGAGATTATTAAAACCCACTGTTGCCTTGATAGATGAGATGTGAGAGTTTTAAGACACTTTCTTGAATATAATCAATGGCGAATCCTGCCTCCACTCCTACTGAAACCACATCTTGATGGAGTGGACTAAAAGGCATTATAGACCATGTTTATGTAAGGAGTTCAGCCTGAGATAGTGTCAATTCTCTAAATATTAGAGAAAAGTTAAAACTTCAAAGACAAAAAAGTGTATAATGGAGTAGCACATGAACTCTGATACTAACCAGAATTAAATCTATGGATTCTTCCACTTACAGAAGAGTCTTTTGGCCACCATGGAAAAAATCTATGATTGTTTACCCAAAAGCGTTTCAAAACTCCTCACCTGCTCAAAATTGTGGGTGGCAAGAGGATACTTAGAGTAATCTCTTTATCTTGCAAAAGTTAAAAGGAGTATTTATGATTTTTCCTGAAATATATTTTCCAGAGATTAAGATTGGTGTTCAATGGCTTTTTTATTAATTACTAGCTCAACATGCAGCCTTAGATATGAAGTGACCAGAAGGTCTCTGAATCATGAGTTATCAGGTGTTTCCCAAGCTCCTTGACCAGTATGCTGCACTCAGTGAGTGCTCAATAAATTCTAGGACTACAAATTATTGCAGTGTCTCAGTAAAACAAAAAAAATTTTTGTCTTGGAAGTGGACCTGTATGTCAGCAAGTTTGACTACTGCCATCTTGTCCGTTCAAAAAATAGACATTAATTAGTCTTAATATGATATTTAGCATGTTGTCTTTTTATTATTGCTAAAGGAGTAATTTAATCCTAACAAAGACCGTAAGAGAAGTCCCGATTATCAAACCACAATTCATCAGGGGTCAATCAAGCAATGGTATTTATTGAGTACTTACTGTACATGGAGCACTCTGAACTAAAGGCTTGGGAGAATACAACAGTTGGCAAACACATCCCCTGCCCACCAGGAGCTTACCGTTGAGGGGGAGTACGGGCATTAAAATAAATTACAGATAGAATAATTATGGTATTTGTTAAGCATTTACTATGTGCCAAGCGCTGTTCTAAGTGCTGCTGTGGGACTGAGGATGGGATGAATATCAAGTGCTTAAAGGGCACAGATCCAAGAACACAGGCAACACAGAAGGAAGAGGAAGTAGGGAAAATGAGGGCTCTGTCGGGGAAGGTCTCTTGGAGCAGATGTGGTTTTAATAAGGCTTTGAATGTGGGGTGAGTGATCATCGGTTGGATATGAAGAGGGAGGGAGTTCCAGGCCAGAGGTGGGACTTGGACAAGGGATAGGAGGCGAGATAGACGAGATTGCGGTTCAGTGAGTAGGTTGGCATTGGAGAAGTAAAGCATGTGGGCTGAGCTGCGGTAGGAACTCAGTGAGGTAAAGTAGGAGGGGAGCGTGGATTGAGTGCTTTAAAGTCGATGGTAAGGAGTTTCTGTTTGACGTGGAGGTAGATGGGCAACAACTGAAGGTTTTTGAGGAGTGGGGAGAAATGAACTGAACTTCTTTTACACAAATGATTCGGGCAGCAGAGTCAAGTAAGACATGCATTAAGCCCTCCTTAGAGGATTTAAAAATTGGTCGGTTTCTTATTAAAAGAGAAAGATCATGTCCTAGTGGATAGAGCATGGGTCTGGCAGTCAAAAGGACCTGTGTTCTAATCCTGACTCTGCCCTGAGTCTGATGTGTGACCTTGGGTAAGTCACTTCACTTCTCTGTGCCTCAGTTACTTCTTCTGTAAAACGGGGGTTACAACTGTGAGCCCCATGTGGAACATGGACTAGGTCCAACCTGATTACCTTGAATCCACCCCACGTTTAGAACAGTGCCTGGCATATAGTAAGCACTTAACAAATATTATAATAATAATGAAACCTCAGAAACCTTAATAGATGTAAAAACAAAGTCTTTTCCTCACTTGAGTCTCCTTACACTTAACTGCCCAGATCATCTTGCATTATCTATCCACCCTGCAAAATCCTCTCTCTCCCTGTACATCAAGCCGGAACTCCTGCAATCTCTCTACCACCTGGTCTCCTTACCTACATGCTCTCTTCATCCACTCTTCCCTAACCCGCTATCTTTATTCCTCCCAAGCCAATCTTCCAGCGGTACTTCATTCTCAACTTTGTCAAGCTGTCCCCCTAGCTTGGAACTCCTTCCCTCCCTCCCCATGTCAGGCGGACCAAAGTCCTCCCTACATTCAAATCCCTCTCAAGATCAAGATCTCTCCTGCTCTCCCCACCATTTAGACTGCGAGCCCCACGTGGGACAGGGACTTTGTCCGATCCAATTATCTTGTATCTACTCCTGCACTTAGTACAGTACTTGGCACATAGTAGGCGCTTAAAAAAAATCATTGTTTCCTCTGGATCTATTTCTACTGTTGTCTGTTAAACCTTGTTCTTCCTCCTGCTTCCGCTATTTGTAGATGCTTTTTGTCTGCCTACCCCTTTTAATTGGAAGATCCTGGAGGACAGGGACCAAAGGTTTTATTTCTGTTGTACTCACCGAAAGACTTAGTGCAGTGCCTTGCACTCAGCAGTTGTTCAGTAAATACCATTGCCTGGATTCAAGATGGTTATGATGGGACGAGACATCAAGAATGAGGGCCTAGGAATCAGCAGGACCTGGGTTCTAATCCCAGCTCTGCCACTCATCTGCTGTGTGACCTTGGTCAAGGCACTTAACTTTTCTGTGTCTCAGTTACTTCATCTGTAAAATGGGGATTAAGACTGTGAGCCCCATGTGTGACATGGACTGTGGTGAACCTGATTAGCTCATGTCTACCTCGGCACTTAGTACAGTACCTGGCGCATAGTAAGTGCTTAACAAATGCCATTAAAAAAACTAAACAATGCAAAAAGAGTCAGACCCAACTATAATGTCTAAGCTTCTTGATCTGAATTTGAACCAACCTTGGACATGACATTCAACTTCTAGGGGAGTGGCACCAAAGCCACCTAGGTGCAGTACTTAAGGTCAAAGAGGCAAGGTAAAGAAGCAGTGTGAAAACACACCAAACTGGGAATCGGAAGAAGGGGGTTCTAAGCCCAGCTCTGCCCCTTGACTGCTATGTAACCTGGGGCAAGTCACTTCACATCTCCCGGTCTCAGTGTCCTCATCTGTCAAATGGGGATCCAATGCCTGTTCTCCCTCCCCCTCAGACTGTGAGCCCGATGCGGACAGAGTCCGTGTCTGACTTACCGCAGCGCTCGATACAGTGCCTGGAACATAGTAAGTGCTTAACAAATATTACTGTCATCATTTTTAAAACATTGTTATTATTACCAACCTAAAATCCTTTCCACAAATTGACTCTAGTTAAAACAAAAGTACTATGATCTGAACTTTATGTGTTTTAACTTCCTCTTCTCAAGCTACAGCAGAGCTAAGATGACTAGTGAATACTAGCACTGGAATAATCATAAGCATCATCAATCAATCAATGGTATTTATTTAGCACTTGCCCTGTGCAGAGCATCCTACTAAGCACTTGGGAGAGTACGATACAATGGAGCTGGCAGTTACATTCCTTACCCACAGCGAACCTACCATCTAGAGGGGTAGACAGACACTGATATAAATAAATAATTCATAATGTATGATTTATAGATATGCACATAAGGGCTGTAGGGCTTACAAGTTGAAGAAGGGAGAAAGAATGAGGAGTCAAAGTCTGGATTTTTGACAACTAGCCTAGCAGATGTGTGTTCTCTTAAAGCAGAAAGGGGCAATATAAAAATGCCACTTATCTGATTCTGCTCTCTGCAAACGACCACTAAAGGTTTTAAGTGGGTTGGCTTGAGGCTTTCCCAACCTTTAAATGTCTCCTTACGGATTAGGATATGGGGTGCGCTGGGGTTTGTCAGCTCACTGAGACCAAATACATGAAGCAACAGCCGAGAGTTCTTGAACGGAAACGGCATCCAAAAATCCATGTAGGGCAGAATGGGCTGGGTAGGGGTTGGTTGTTGGCATGTTGCTCTTTTTTAAGGGGAATCTTGTATTGAAAACTAGTTTTATGCTCATTGATGCGTGTGGTTTTGGTGAGGGCTATGGTCGTGGGAAATAGCCTCAATCTTATGGCCATGGTTATGGAGGCATAATACATTAAGACTTGAGTGTGTGTATGCAGGCTTCATAGTCTCAGTGCTAGCTCCAGTTTTGCTCTGAAATAGTCTCCCACGAGGAATCAATCAGTGGTATTTACTGAACACTTAGCATGGCTCAGTGGATAGAGCAAGGGCCTGGGAGTCATAAGGACCTGGGTTCTAATCCTGCCTCTGCCACATGTCTGCTGTGTGACCTGGGGCGAGTCACTTCACTTCTCTGTGTCTCAGTTACCTCATCTGGAAAATAGGGATGAAGGCTCTGAGCCCATTGGGAACAGGAACTGTGTCAAACCTGATCTGTTTTGTCTCTACCCTAATGCTTAGAACAGTGCTTCATTCATTCATTCATTCATTCATCCATTCATTCATTCATTCATTCATCCATTCATCCAATAGTATTTATTGAGTGCTTACTATGTGCAGAGCACTGTACTAAGCACTTGGAATGTACAATGCAGCAACAAATAGAGACCATCCCTGCCCAATAACAGGCTCACAGTCTAACCGGGGGAGACAGGCAGCAAAGCAAAACAGAAAACAAAACAAGACAACATCATCAAGATAAATAGAATCATGGCGGTATACACCTCATTAACAAAATAGATAGTAAGCATGTAACAGATGCCATCATTATTATGGTTATTAAGAGCACCGCACTAAGCACTTGGGAGAGTACTATACAACAGAGTTGGTAGACATTATTATTATTGTTATTATCATTATTAATAATCGTATTTATTGAGCGCTTACTGTGTGAAAGCACTGTATTAAGTGCTTTGGAGAGTCCAATATAACATGATTTCTCCCATCGAGGGAAGCAGTATGGCTTAGAGGAAAGAGCATGGGCCTGGGAATTAGAGGACCTGGGTTCTAATCCTGGCTATGCCACTTGCCTGCTGTGTGACCTTGGGCAAGGCACTTAATTTCTCTGTGCCTTAGTGACCTCATCTGTAAAATGGGGATTAAGACTGTTAGCCCCATGTGGGACAGGGACTGTGTCCAACCCGATTAGCTTGTATCTACCCCAGGGCTTAGGGGAGTCGCCTAGCACATAGTAAGCGTTTAACAATTACTATTAAAAAATGCTTACGGTGGACAGGAAATGTGTCTACCAACTCTGTTATATTTTTACTGTCCCAAGCATGTAATATGGTGCTCTGAACACAATAAACACTCAATAAATTTAATCGATCGACTGAATGTAGGGGACACTGGTGGTACCGCTGCCATTTTGTTGTCCATATATTGATTTCTCATTATCATTGCTCAAAGCCTCAGTGAAGATCCAATCTATAGGTTGTTCATGAAGATGCTGATGTACTATTTCAGATCACAGATGACCAGATGCAGTGCCTTGGGTTTCTGAAGAGATTCTTATTATTATTATCCAAGATATGTGTTGAACCTGATAATAATAATAATAATTAGAAGAACAACAACAATCGTTATATCTGTTAAGCACTTTCTATGTCTTAAATTCTGTGGTAGATACAGAAATCATCAGGTTGAACATAGTGTCCCTGCTGTCTCTGCCACTTGCCTGCTGTGTGGTCTTGGGCAAGTCACATAACTTCTCTGTGCCTCAATTTCCTCAACTGTTAAATGGGGATTAAATACCTCTTCTCCCTCCTACTTAAATTGTGAGCCCCAAGTGAGCCCCAGATATGTCCAACCTGATTGATTTGCATCTATCCCAGTGCTAAGAATAGTGCTTGACACTAGTAAGCACTTTACAAATACCATAAAACAAAACAAAACAAAAAAAAACAAAACACAACCAAAACCACGGCTCACAATCTAAAGGGGAGGGAGATTGTGATCTTGGCACCTCTTGGTCTTCCCCATTTTGCAGGATCAAATCAATGAAGCCACCCCAGAATAAGCTTAGACCTGACTTGGGTCTAATCTGATGACCCTGTCTCTAGTAGACTGATTTCCAAATACGCTGCAAAATGATGTGGCTTCTCAACAAGCTGCCTCGGATGAACGTTTCACATCACAAAGCAAAATCCAAACTCTCACTGGCTCCACTGTTGCGTGGCCTCAATTCTTTAAAAGTGAGAGGGGCTGACTTTCTCCTCAAGAACTCCGGCTTCCCAGTCCCGGTCATCAAGATGAAACCAAGAAGAATATCGAACTCTTTGTTAGGTCAGGGATTATTCCAGGCTTGCATTTATCCTTAAATTATTGGGGTTTTCCTGGCACTGTTTGGAAGCTAGACCGCTCAAGAGACAATGCAGAATCAGAGAGAATTAGTCGTTGAAATGAAAGCGTGGCATGTTGCAAACATTATTCTGAACGGGTCTTTCACGAGCTGATTCCTCGGCTTCACTGACAAATCTATACCTTTTTTTGAACTCCGAGAGGCGACGGATAGAATTAAAGACAGGCAGACTGACACAAAAAGATAATAGCCCCAAAGCAAATTGAGTTTGTTAGCAGGAGGAGATAATGAAAATAGGATTTTCACATATATATCAAGGAAGAAATAGATAAAAGTAGGGTAAAAATGGGCCCACTCGTCATTAATGATAACCCAAAATTGACTGAACTAATGTTCAATTCTGTCTTTACGGAAGACTGTTTGTTTGAATTATTAGGGAGGAAAGAATCACCTGGCAAACAGCAGATTGGGTTGACTCACCTCCTCTCGAGGATTACAGGAAACCACTTATGATGCATAATTGTAGGAGATAATTGTGCTGATTTAATATGTATTAAGTGTCCAAATATACCGTACACAGGAGCTGCCAACTTTCAAAGTAGGAAAGCTGTTGGATCAAAACGTTTGTTACCAAAATAAGCAAAATTTAGGCTGGTCCCTTGCCAGCCAGAGAGATGAGCTAAGCACCTGTCCTTGATGGGTTAATCACTGAAGATGGGGCAAGCTCCTCCTTCATTAATGAGAATCTTCTGGCAATGGCGAGTCAGAGATCTGGAGGAAGAAACTATTGAGGACTGCTCGAGTTCAACAATCTGCTTCCTCCTTCCTCCAGGGAAATGTTCTTGTACTTCCTGTCAGTGGAGAAGAAAAGGGAAATAGAGGTGAAAATGCCTTGTAGTCATAATAGCAGCAGCAGCAGTAATAGCAGGATTTATTGAAAACCCCCCACCCTGCCACTTGTTGTAATATGATAGGCATTTGAGAAGCACAAAATGGAAAAGTGTTCCATTCCCTGTCCACATTGAGCTTATTTTCCTTTGGGGGAGGCAAACATGAAAATATTTATAATAGAGAAATCAAAGGAAGCAATTGAATGTGCAACTGAATAGCCTTTGTACAGAAGTGCTCAGGATGGTTAGAGGGTAAATAAGTGACTAAGTGCTGCTGGGTTCGTAGTGGAGGAGGTGGGCCTTTAAGAGCATTCTGAATCTGGGGAGAGCTGAGGTCTGTCCGATGTAGGATTTTTTTGATATTTATTAAGCACTTGCTATGTGTCAAACACTGTTCCAAGTGCTGGGCTACATATAAGTTAATTAGGTGGGACATAGTCCCTGTCCCTCATGGGGCTCACAAGTCTAAGTAGGAGGTCTAATAGGAGAACCGAGGCACAGAGAAGTTAAGCAACTCACCCAAGGTCATGCAGCAAGCAGTTGGCAGAGCCGGGATTAGAACTCAGGTCCTTTGACTCCCAGGCCCTTGCTCTTTCCACTAGGCCATGTTGGAGACACAACTTGAACAGAGCGACAGAGGTGGGAGAGATGAGAGCTAAGCATAGCTGGAAGGTTAGTTTGGGTGAAACAAAGACAGCGGGTTGTGGAATAGCAGGTGAGGAGAGCAGATAGGTAAGATGGGGCCAGGAGGTGGAGAGCCTTGAAGCCTGTTGTGAGGAGTTTTTGTTTGTTGCGGAGAGACACAGGGAGACATTGGAGGGTTTTGAAGAGAGGAGAGGTGTTTTAAAAAAAAAGTTTCATGAAAATCATTCCTCCATCGACCTCTGGGAAAGTAATCCTTTTGAGAACTGAATCCCAGAGTGATGTCAATATCTTTGTCATCGCCTCATCTTCATCACTTTTGAATACGTTGCTGTTGTGGTAAAGTCTTTGCCCCTAAAATGAAGTAAAAATGCTAATATATGGAACTTTCCCACTGACTCGGAGATGCTGGGGGAATTAAACTTCCATATTATAATTCAGTCTACATTGCAGCATTTTAATTGAAAATTAGTCAGGTAGTTAATGTGACAGTTTGCTAGCGAGACACCGTGGCTTTAGTAAAATTAAAGATCTTAGCATCAGGGAGAAAACTGCCCAGCCTCTATTATGACCATGTTTGCCATCTTGAGGTGTGAAGGTATTGACGTCACTCAAATGGTCCATCTGCAGATGGTCCATTTTGGGTGGTCCACAGGCGTTTCAATGGAGGTTTGCTTTCATTATTGAAGACTTTCAGTATATAATGGATTTCCAAGTTGATTTCTTTGTCTCGTTCTTCATTTGAGGTGTCTTTTTCCTCCATGGATTGATTGATTGACTGAAAATCCCATTTAATTCAGTGTCCTGCCACATTTTTGGAAGCGCCAAACAGACAGTAGTATCCCTGCACTTAAGGGACTGACAGTCTGCTGCATGCAGAGGACTGTAGTAGGTGCTTGGGAGAGCTCTATAGACTTGAAACAATCCCCGTCCTCAAGGATCTTATACTAGACTGTAAGCTCCTTGAGGGCAGGGATCAATAATGCTCTGCACACAGTAAATCCTCAAAAAATACCATTGATTGCTTAATTGTTTGCAGACTACTGGGTGCAGAGCACTGTACTAAGGACTAGGGAGAATATGATAGAATTTGTAGACATGATCCCTGTCCTCAGGGAATTTACAATCTAGAGGGGAAATATAATAGACACTAGAATTAATTACCAATAAGGAAATGGGCTAGGGCAGCCCTTCCTGCTTAAGTGTTATAGGAGACAATGATAATAGTAATAATGATAACAGTATTTGTTAAGTATTTACTATGTGCCAGGCACTGTACTAAATGCTGGAGTGGATACAAGCAAACAGGGTTGGGTGCAATCCCTGTCCCCCCTGGAGTTCACAGTCTCAATCACCATTTTACAGATGAGGTAACCGAGGCACAGAGAAGCAAAGTGATTTGCCCAAGCTAACACAGGAGACAAGTGGCAGAGCCGGGATTAGAAGCCATGACCTTCTGACTCCCAAGCCCATGTTCTGTCCAATATGCCATGCTACTTCAACAAGGATAGGTAGGAGTTAGTCTGGAGAAGGCCTCTTGGAGGAGATTTGATTTTAGTAGAGCCTTGAAGGTGGGGAGAGTGGGGGTCTGTCATATATGAAGGGCGAGGTAGTGCCAGGACAGAAGGAGGATGTGGGCAAATGGTCAGCGGTGAGATAGACGAGATCGAGGTCCAGCATGTAGGTTGGAATTAGAGGAGCGAAGTGTGCAGACTGGGTTGTATGTAGCAGGAGATGAGTAAGGTCAGGTAGGAGGGAAAGAGCTGATTAAGTGCTTTACATCCAATGGCAAGGAGTTTCGTTTTGATGTGGAGGCCCTTGAGGAGTGGGGAGATGTACACAGAACCATTTTTCCCTTTTTTGCTTTTCACAGTTCAAAAAACAATATACAGCACTGGACTGATTTGTCTGGGACAGTCTGGGAATGTTTAATGTAAATAAGAATGCCTTGCCTTTTGTATAGAGCTCATTCCACTAGGCTCTGCCGTTATTGCTTGAAAAGTTACCGTTCATCTCTTTGTAATGACTAAAGGGCCCCCATTTCCCTTTCACTCAGCAAAGTATCGAGTACCAAGTATCACGTGTCGAGTGAGAAACAGCGTGGCATAGTGAATAGAGCATGGGCCTGGAAGTCAGAAGGTCAGGGGTTCTAATCTCGGCTCCGCCACTGGTCTGCTGCATGATGTTGGGCAAGTCCCTTTACTTCTCTGTGCCTCAGTTACCTCATCTGTAAAATGGGGATTGAGACTGTGAGCCCCACATGGGACAGGGACTGTGTCCAATCCGATTTGCTTGTGTCTGCCCCAGCACTCAGTACAGTGCCTGGCACATACAGAGAAGCAGCATGGCTCAGTGGAAAGAGCCCGGGCTTGGGAGTCAGAGGTCATGAGTTCTAGTCCCGGCTCCACTATGTCAGCTGTGTGACTTTGGGCAAGTCACTTAAATTCTCTGTGCCTCAGTTACCTCATCTCTAAAATGGGGATTAAGATTGTGAGCCCCATGTGGGACAACCTGCTTACCTTGTATTCCCCTCAGCACTTAGAACAGTGCTTGGCACATAGTTAGCGCTTAACAAATGCCATCATTATTATAGTAAGTGCTTAACAAATACTGTAATCGTTATTATTATTATTATCTACCACTGCTACAGAATGTGTTATAAAATTTGTTTGGAAACCCAATTTCACCACCATCCTGATTATATATCAAAGCCCTGGAAACCTTCTAATTAGGATTGGTGCTCTTTGGACTTCCAGAAATTGCCGAAATAAAATCCAAAGTTTGAAATGGGAAACCATTTCTTCAAATGGCCATCACATACATTTGATGATAGGGTTCACTTTGAAGGGTAGTTGAGAGGTTGATCTTTATATCCTGCAAAGATGTGGTTTACACATATCCTTCCTGAGAACTGTCCCCAGAGTTGGGAAGCGCTAATGGATAGCTCTGTAATAAAGTCTTTACACCCTGCAGTATTTTTAACTGTTAGTACATCACCATTTTTCTACTGAATCGATGCTGGACTTCATTTACATCCTGGACTAGTTGGAATAACTGGTTGCAACCAGTTATTCCTCCTGTTCAACTCCTAATTACTTTAACCTTTCAGGATTCTTCACATTTCTCCACTGGCCTTCTGTGTGACCTTGGGCAAGAGATTTAACTCCCCTGGGCCTCAGTTTCCTCATCTGTAAAATGGGAATAGAATGCCTGTAACTCTCTTCCTCTGAGGCTGGGAGCCCTACTAGGGACAGGGACGGTGTCCGACCTGATGATCTTGTAGCTATCCTCAGGACAATCCCTGACACCTCCACAGTTATTATTCCGTTGGTGGATTTGATGGTTCAAAATGAGAAGCGTGGGGCACAAGGTCTCAGCACACCAAACCAATCTTCTTAAACTTCCACAGAGTATTTAAAGTTAGAAGATGGCTCAGAAGACCATCCATCCTGACACTTCTGCTGTGTCTCTCTGCTTCAAATATTAGGCCGGGTGATAAGTGGCAGGCCAGGGATAAAGGTGGTCTATTTGCCAGTTCAGTTTTTCAAGGAGAAGCTAGGCTTTTTCCCTAAGGTGTCCCCACATCTGTACCACTTTACAGCTTTACCTCAAGGTTGATGAAACCACCGTTTTGCAGCACTCTACAGAGAGGTCATCAGTGACATTTCTAAAGGTCCAAATGGGAATGGATTTCCTCTTCAAGGTGAAAATTGTCATCCTTATGACCTATTTATCTAAAAATGTGTTAAGTGGTGAATGTTGTCATTATGTATTAGCTCTTTCTGAGTTCATTTTACTGGGGGAAAGACCTTCAATCTTCCCAGCAAGTTTAGCGTTCACTGTCCAACACAACTGACTCAGACCAACTCACAGAGTGTATTATACACTCCCCCAAGAGCTTAGTATAGTGCTCTGCACACAGTAAGCACTCAATAGACACTGACGATTGATTGATCGATCCTGCCAGAAAACAAAGATTTTAAATTCCCGAGGTAACGAAGATGGATTTGGATCCAGGCCAATTGTGCTACTAATGAGTTTGATTCCTCCACCTGCTGCCGACAACAAATAATACAGGAAGGGCTGACAGGGAGGTGGCTCTTCTCCCTGGGAGTCTCCAGGGCCTTCCAGTGGGCTCATCAGATGGCAGGATGGAGTCAAGTTTGATTCTGTGAACTGGAAAACCTACAGCAAGGCTGACAGGCATTAGTGATGCTTCCCCTCCATTACCTCCCTCTTGGCCCTTCTCTTGGCTTGGACTCCTCTTCAACTTGGTTTCATTTATAAAACTGTCCACTGACTTCTACTTCCTTTCCCCTCTCTTCTGTTCTTGTAGAGGTTTGAAGGTAGATCTGAGAGAGGTGGGTGACTGGCAGACATCGATGGCCTTTGACTTGTAGGTGAGAATCTATTACAATTCCAACCCAGATGGTATTTTTATTGTTCGCGTGAGGGTAATAAACCTCTTGCGGCTGTTCAAAATTTAGAGCCCTCAGACGTAAGAGTTTTGTCCGTGTTTCTGAGAGTCTTTAGCCTTTAATTTTACGCCTCAGTACATAGTGCCATTGACAGTTATAGCTGTCAGTCAGGCAGGATTTGCGTGCTCTGGGATGTCAATCAAGAGGCCCAGGCCAAGGTGGGGGAAGGGCCTAATCCAACAGGCTATTTCTGTTACTTAGTCAACATTGCTCTGCCATTCCCCTATCTGTAATTGATTTTAATATCCGTCTTCCCCTTAAACTCCTTGTGGGCAGGGATCAGGTTTACCAACTCTATTATATTGTACTCTCCAAGCTCTTAATACAGTGTTCTGCACACAATAAGTACTCAATCAATGCCACTGATTGATTGATTGGAAGAATTTCTTCCATCCAAAGCTAGTGTTCTATTGTGCTGTGCCATTGGGCTGATCCAGGAAAACTGTTCTCCTTCCTAATTTTTTTTTTTTGAATGTCCAACACCTCTGACTTTCCCCTCTAAATGCAGAAACAGAATCCTGGACTTGATGAACCAGTGGCTTGAACCAGGAGGGATATTTTTCATGCTCTAATGGCTAATTGCCCGAACTCTTTTCAACTGGACTAATAAGATGAATGGTTAAAGACTCTGCCAAATGGCAATGTGTAACTAAGGACAGATGTGTGTCTATTCTTTCCTCAAAGATCTGTAAGGTTGCAGATTCCATCCACAATCTCTGGAGGTTCTTGAGGAGTGGGGAGGTGTGGATTGAACGTCTTTTAAGAAAAATGATCCAGACAGTGGAAGGAAGAATGGACTAGAGTGGAGAAAGACAGGAGGCTGGGAGATCGCAGAGGAGGTTGATGCAGAAGTCAAGGGGGGATAGGGTGAGTGCTTGGATCAGCGTAGTAGCAGATTGGTTAGAGAAGAAAGGGTGGATTTTAGCAATGCTGAGAAGGTAGAACATCAGGATTTGGTGACAGAGGGTAATAATAATAATGGTATTTGTTAGGCACTTAGTATGTGCCAGGCACTGTACTAAGCACTGGGGTGAACACAAGCAAATCAGGTTGGACACAGTCCCCGGCCCATGAGAGGCTCACAGTCTCAATCTCCATTTAACAGATGAGGTCACGGAGGCACGGAGAAGTAAAGTGACTTGCCCAAGGTCACACAGCAGACAGGTGGCAGAGCTGGGGTTAGAACCCACGACCTTCTGACTCCCGGGCCCATGTGCTATCCACTCCACCATGCTGCTTCTCAGATCAAATATGTGGATTAAATGAGAGAGATGAGTTGAGGATAATGACAAGGTTATGGGCTTGTGAGACAGGAAGGATAGTGCTGTTGTCTACAGAAGTACTAGAGAAGAGTGACCGAAATAGACAGCAATTTCTGCCACCCTGACCCCATCACAGAATGTTTTTCCATATCTAATTTTAGTCTGTCTGAGCCTGCGGGTATTTGGGCTGCAGATGGCCAGGGAGGTCACTCAAGGTCGCCAGTCCCATCCCTACCTGCTCATCTGTTGGTCAGGTAGAGGGAAGAGAATCAAGCGGCGTGGGTTCTGTGGAGTAGGGAGAGAATTGTACCAGACCCTCCCTGTCGCAGATGGGTCCCGGCACTTCTCTGTGGAGAGAATCAGTCAGACTCCTGTAAGTCAGATGGCACCAAATGGACCGGATCTAATCATGAACCCATCCCTATATTCCCAGCTCCAACTCCCAGTTATTCAGGGAGTACACTGATTTCACCTTTCCCCCATAACTTGGGGACATTTTCCTCCTCCCAGAACTGTGCTGTTGAATGATCTATGGATTTTCGTTAACTGGGCTCTCTTGGCTCCATTTTCTGTGTTTCATCACCTAAGCTCTGAGATGCCAAGGGAAGATGACCAGAGAGGGGGCTCTTGCATCAAATAATCCAGGGGAGGGAGAGAGGGGGTGAAGACGGTGAGGATAAAGGGAGGTGGTCTGTCTTCCCCCAAGCCAGAACACTTCAAGCTCCCATCATTGATCTTTCCAGGATAAAAAAAAAACCACCCAAAACCCCCAAAAGCAATCGACCCACAACTAAATCAGGGGCTCCGGTGGCATTTCACACCACCTCTCCGTTAAAGAGCTCGAAGCAAGAAGCACCATTTTCCAAATTGAAAATGTTTGAATGGGCTGTCAGTAAAAGTGCTCCATCCAAAAGCAACACACCCTGAGCAAACAAATCAAGTGGTGCAGAAAGCCTTTGCGCGGCCTCCATGCTGACACTGTATGCAAGCCAGGTTTTCATGTACTTTGATGGCTGACCTCCAACTCCTGACATATTCATTATATTCCAGCGTGTTGGGCGCAGATTGCATTGAAGTGATGACAGCTACATGGAATATGGGCATTCTGGCAACAGGTGGCCTTTCACTTGTACCAGGAAAGTTAATCTAGTTTATCATCAAAGTATATTATGTTCAAGGAGTGTCATGTTTTGAGAGTTCTAGTGACAGAGCAAATAGAGGAAGCATTCTTCCATAGAATGTGACATTTTTCGGAGACCCAACCTTTCAAACCGCTCTGTTGTTTATGCTCGATTTGGGGCCATTCGAGAAAGCCACCGTGTCGCCTCCAGGCCGTGCATTAGCCGTTTTGGATTCTGCTGGTGGGGGCCGGTGGGGGGTAGGGAGCACGGGGAGGGGGCAGCCCAGCTCTCACCTTGGGAGGGCAGCGGGCCTCGATTTGTTGGGGGAAGGGCGGAGCTAGCCCACAGACCTTCTGTCCAAATAACTCCAGGCGGATCACCCCCGTACCAATCGTGTGAACAGGCGTGCTTGCCAAAGGAAGATTCTAGAGATGAGCTCTATCTCCACGGGCAGAAAAATGATCCCTTGATGAATCAAGGCCATTGATTTGTGAATGGGATCACATTCCTTTCCTGGATTACTTTGGGATTTATGGAAGGAAGGTATTTTGCTCTCATTAAGACCCTATCTAACTCAGCAATCCCTGGGTGGGTGGCAGATTGGGAGGGAGGTGCAGGGGATTTAGGAGGTGGGGGAGGGGATGATGGAAAGCCACTTTTGGATTTTCATTAGCTGGGAGGCCCAGGGTGGGAAGGGGCATGTGACATTGCTTTTGTATGAACTTTTAACCCTCTCCCTTCTTCCCCCAGCCGCACCCAAGGCATCCTGCCAACCCAAGACAGTGGCAGCCTTGCCCCACCCCACCTATGCCGCCATATTTGGACTGGTGCCCTGATGAAGAAGTTAGTCAGGTAAACAGCCTCTCTCCTGGAGGCTCCTGGGAGACCAGAAGCTGCACCCCCACGGCCATACCAGATTACTCTGTAAGCCACTGATGCTGGTGGGATTAGAACCATAGAACAGAACAGTCACCCAGTTCTTCCAGAGATGGAAAGCTAAATTGATGGATTCCAGACATGTTAATGGGGGTCTTCTGTAAAGGATTCGGAAGGCCATTCTTTTAGTCATAGACTATCCAAACCTCTCAGCCCCCTTTTGTTTGAATTTGGCCTTTCTTATGAGATGGCCCTCCAAGTTCAGTTCTAAAGATGACCTTTATCAAAAACATCCTCCAGAGTGGAGGGGTACACGCTCTTCCTTCCTCAAAAAACTCAGGTGGGTCTGAAAGCTAAAAATGCTGCTGAAGTCTGGGGGTCAAATTCTCTCCCACACTGTTCCGGCATCCACATCCATTCTAAGAACAGTAATAATAATGAGAGATTGGGGTATTTGGTAAGCTTTTGCTTTGTGCCAAACCCTGTCCTGAGTGCTGTGGTCCATACAAGCTGATCACAATTGTAAAGTTTTGATGGTTCTTCCTGCAAATATCTCCCAGATCCACCCCTTCCTCTCCCCACAAATTGCTATCGTCCTGGTACGAGCTCCATTGTCCTCGAGGGAGAATTGTCACATGGTCAGAGAGACAAATTCTCCGACTTTCTGTCAGAGAAATTCTCTTGGCGTAGGGATACTGGATTTCTATTCTGTGTAGGCAGGTTCCTTGGATTATCCAGTGCAGACTTCCGTGCTTAGTCAGAGAAGCAGTGTGGCTCAGTGGAAAGAGCACGGGCTTTGGAGTCAGAGGTCATGAGTTCGAATCCCAGCTCTGCCACTTGTCTGCTGTGTGACCTTGGGCAAGTCACTTCACTTCTCTGTGCCTCAGTTACCTCATCTGTAAAATGGGGATGAAGACTGTGAGCCCCACGTGGGACAACCTGATTCCCCTGTGTCTACCCCAGCGCTTAGAACAGTGCTTTGCACATAGTAAGCGCTTAACAAATACCACCACCATTTCTTCTGGAGGAAGCTTCAAATCTGACCGTCTCCCTCATTTGATTGTAAAATCCTCAAGGGCAGGGACCCTGACCTTTATTTCCACTGCTTGTTTCTAGGTGGTTAGGACCAATCAGTCAAATAGCATTTATTGAGCACCTACTATGTGCAGAGCACTGAATCAAGTGTTTGAATTTACAGTCTTGTGGGAGAGAAAGATCCTAAAGTGAGATAGGAATAAACTATAGAAAATGCCATGCTTGGTGCCCAGTAGACATTCAATAAATACTGGTGATGGTGAAGATGATGATGCTAATGATTAACTAGGTCTAACGCTGTTCCAGAAAGGAGGAATTTCCTTCTGCCCCTCGTTGATCTGCTTGGATTATTAATGGCTTTTATTGAGTGCTTACTGTGTGCAGAGCACTGTACTAAGTAAGCACTGAGGAGAGTACAATATGATAGAGTTGATAGCCCGATCCATAAGGAGCTGACAATCTAGTGCTGGAGACAGACATTAAAATAAATGCTAGCTAGGGGAATGCCAGAGTGTAAGAATATCTATGTACATAAGTGCTTTGGACCCAGGAGTGGGGTGATTATCAAAGTGCTTAAGGGGCTCAGACTCAAATTCATTAGTGATGTAGAAGGGAGGGAGAAGAGGGTGGGGAGATGAGAAGTTGGTTGGGGAAGGCTTCCTGGAGGAGATGGGATTTTAATAGGGCTTTGAAGGTGGGACGGGAAGTGGCCAAGACAAGCAGATCCTCCACCAGACTGCAAGGTCTTCAAGAGCAGGGATTGTATCTACCAACTCTACTGCTTGGTACTTGCCCCGGTGCTTAGTAGTGTGCTCTGCACACAGTAGCCTGCCTGTCAGTTCCTTGAGGGCAGCTATCGTGCCTACCAACTCGATTGTATCGAACTCTCTTAAATGCTCAATACAGTGCTCTGCATAAAGTAAGTGCTCAATATATGCCATTAGTTGATTGATTGACTTTCTGAGAGCCCCTGGGAAATCCCACAATCAATCCATCAGCAACATTTATAGAGTGTCTCCTGGGGCCAGAGCTTAGTACTGAGTGAGCACTTGAGAAAGTAGCAGTCCAAGATCGTGGTCCAAGTAATAGTACTAATTGTATTTCTTGAGTGGCCAGTGGGTGCAACACACTATACCAAGTGGTAAGAGAGGGGAGGAAACCTGGTAGGAGATCTTTTCTAAGAAAAATAATGATGATAATGATTGTGGTATTTTTTAAGCGCTTTCTGTGTGCCAGACACTGTCCTAAGCACTGGGGTGAACACAAGCAATTCAGGTTGGACCCAGTCCCTGGACCATGAGAGGCTCACAGTCTCAATCCCCATTTTACAGATGAGGTAATTGAGGCACAGAGAAGTGAAGTGACTTGCCCAAGGTCACACAGAAGACAAGAAGCAGAGCCAGGATTAGAACTCGGGTCCTTCTGACTCCCAGGCCAATGCCACACTGTTTCTTGAGTGACAGCTAGAAAATAAGGTGAAGAGATGGAGGAATTGCCTAGTGGTGAGAGCATGGGACCAGTAGACTTGAGCTTGTGTCCCACCTCTGTCACTGACCTACTATGAGACTTTGGGCAAGTCTCAGGCTCAGGGCCTCGGTTTCCTTATGTGTAAAGATCTGTAAAATGGGTGGGACAGAAACTACATCTGGTCTCATTACATTGTATCTTCCCCAGCACTTATCACATGGTAACTGCTTAATAAATGCCATCATTATTAGAGTGTGTAAGAAGAAATGGAAGGGTTTTGGGAATGTTATGCCAGACCTGCTATTTTTGTTGTTCATTATGTGCTCGTTCTGTGCCAAGCATTCTGCATGGTAAAGGCCAGGGTAGGCCTTATCCCCATGAGGAAATGAGAAAACTGAGGCCCAGAGAGGTTACATGACTTTCCTAAGGTTACATAGCAGGCCAGTGGGTCTCTATGCCCTCTCCCTTCCCTCCCCTCTCCCCCGAAGTCCCATGTTCCTTCTACTAGGCAACACTGCCTTTCTACATCTACTAACCCTAAAATAGATTTCTTAGTACTGTGGAGGGCATGAGGGGAAAACATACTAATAAAAGTCTTGGAAATGCCTTTTGAAAATAATTTTCTATCATGGGATGTAAAATTGGGCTCAGTGGTGTCAGAAAAGTCAAAGGCAGAAGAATGCTTTAATAAGCCAGTCTGATTCAGTACCCATGCAAATTATCCAGAGTGGCACCTTTATTAAACACTACACAGAAGCACATTACTAAAATATAATGGCCATTGGGTCTATCTGTAACTTGAAAATGGATGAAATATAGTCATATAATTATTGGGTGAGTAGAAAATGCCTGAGAAAGCACACAGAATGAACTAGTTAATAAAGGTGCTACTGCTAATAAAGCTGTTTAATACATAAAATAGTGCTCACAAAAAATAGTGCTCACAAAAAACAAAATTAAATCTGAATTTAAGCGTTATGGAAGAAAGAGTGATATTGACTCTGGATTGAAGACCATGGTCCTCATTCGTGGGCGTGTAACTTAAATCCATTATTTATGGAAGACGTTAGCCAGAAAGCAATATATACTCTGCCCTGAATGGGGGCTGAACAAATGAATTTTTCACTGGACCTTGTTATTCTGTATGGTCCTTAAGGAAGGTCTTACTTGCATTATTCAGTGTTGTGGGCCTATTTTTAATTCTTGGAGGAAATGCCATACAAACCCACAAATATTCCACATGTCACTGTTATCATTGAATTACAAATTCAGTATTACCAACGAAACCAGTAGTGCTTATGCCATTAATAATTTCCAGAGCAAGGGCCAGCAAAATAGTGCAGCTTCTAGGTTAAGCAGAAATGGCAAAATCAAATTTAATACCAAGTAAATTCATTTGATTTGGGTTTCTAATAAAAGAAAACTGCTTCTTAGGCTGAGGAAGAGGAGAAGGAAGAAGTGCTCAAATACTCTTACCTCATACTGTTGTGGGGACAGAAGAGATGGGGAAAATTGGGTAGGTTGAGGGGGAAATGGAGAGGAAGAAAAGAACACACATGGGCCAATGAAAAAATCAGAAGGGTTACATTAGGCAGGAAAATTCCAAAGGGTCCAGCTTCAGTTTCCAAAAACCATTTCACATAATGGTAATGAACAATTTTTTCCATTTTGGTCATTGGCTATTGAAGAACTAATTTATCCTCGTTCTTACTCATGCCATCAATAGCCACAGACATATGAATATTAATTGTGATGATGATAATAGTATCCCACACTTTGACTGAAGGAAAGGTGTTATGGAAATCCAAAGTGAAGTTTTTATTATTTTTACAATATGATCTTTTTAGCTACAAGCAGAAAATTGCCCACTGGGGTAATCTGGATTTCTTCTTTCCTCCTCCTGCTCCTCCTGAAGACATCATCTAATTCTCCCCTCTTGCCTTAACTGTGTATAATTGTTACTATTATTAGTAGTAGTAGTATTGTTTTTGTTGTTACTATTCCTTCTGCTTTGGAAACTGGAGTTTGCGGTGACCTTTTCCCTTTTTTTTTGTCCTGGAAAAGGCTGCTGAGGCCTTGAACAAGTGAATTCTCTCCCTCCCCCACAGTTTAAATTCAGGTTATTATTAAATCACTGCAGGAAAGGAAATATCCTAATATTTTATTCTTTGATAGAAAATAATACAGAGACTAATAGATGCTGACAGACAAAACCATGCCCCCTCCTACCTCTCCTCCCTTCTCTCTTTCTACTCCCCACCCCATACTCTCCGCTCCTCTGCCGGTCACCTCCTCACTGTCCCCCCTTGACGCCTGCCTCACGAAAATCAACACGATCAGGTCTGAGCTCCCCAAAGTCACCCCTCCGCCTCTCCCCTCCCCCCCACCAACCCCTTCCCCTACTTTCCCATCCTTCCCTGCAGTATCCTCAGAGGAGATCTCCTCCCTCCTCGCAAGTGCCACCCCCTCCACCTGCGCCTCGGACCCCATTCCCTCTCACCTTCTTAAAACCATCGCCCCTGCCCTCCTACCTTCCTTAACTTCTATTTTTAACCACTCAATCTCCAAGGGCTCCTTCCCCTCTGCCTTCAAACATGCCCACGTCTCCCCCATCCTAAAAAAAACCCACTCTTGACCCCACTTCCCCCTCCAGTTATCGTCCTATCTCCCTACTACCCTTCCTTTCCAAAATCCTAGAACGAGTCGTCTACAATCGATGCCTAGAATTCCTTAACTCCCATTCTCTCCTAGACCCACTCCAATCTGGCTTCCGTCCCCTCCACTCTACCGAGACTGCTCTCTCTAAGGTCACCCATGACCTCCTTCTTGCCAAATCCAATGGCTCCTACTCCATTCTGATCCTCCTTGACCTCTCTGCTGCCTTTGACACTGTCGACCATCCCCTCCTCCTCCGTACCTTATCTCACCTTGGCTTCACGGACTCTGTCCTCTCCTGGTTCTCCTCTTACCTCTCTGGCCGATCATTCTCGGTCTCCTTCGCTGGAGCCTCCTCCCCCTCCCATCCTTTAACTGTTGGAGTTCCTCAAGGGTCAGTTCTTGGCCCTCTTCTGTTCTCCATTTACACTCACTCCCTCGGTGAACTCATTCGCTCTCACGGCTTTGACTACCATCTCTACGCAGATGACACGCAGATCTACATCTCCGCCCCTGTCCTCTCCCCCTCCCTTCAGGCTTGCATCTCCTCCTGCCTCCAGGATGTCTCCACCTGGATGTCGGCCCGCCACCTAAAACTCAACATGAGCAAGACTGAGCTCCTCATCTTCCCTCCCAAACCTGGTCCACTCCCAGACTTCTCCATCACCGTGGATGGCACGACCATCCTTCCCGTCCCGCAGGCCCGCAATTTCGGTGTCATCCTTGACTCGTCCCTCTCGTTCACCCCACACATCCTATCCGTTACCAAGACCTGCCGGTTTCACCTCTACAATATCTCCAAGATCCACCCTTTCCTCTCCACCCAAACGGCTACCTTACTGTTACGGGCTCTCGTTATATCCCGGCTAGACTACTGTGTCAGCCTTCTCTCTGACCTCCCTTCCTCCTCTCTCGCCCCGCTCCGGTCTATTCTTCACTCCGCTGCCCGGCTCATCTTCCTGCAGAAACAATCTGGGCATGTCACTCCCCTTCTTAAACAACTCCAGTGGTTGCCTATCGACCTCCGCTCCAAACAAAAACTCCTCACTCTAGGCTTCAAGGCTCTCCATCACCTTGCCCCTTCCTACCTCTCCTCCCTTCTCTCTTTCTACCGCCCACCCCGCACGCTCCGCTCCTCTGCCGCCCACCTCCTCACCGTCCCTCGGTCTCGCCTATCCCGCCGTCGACCCCTGGGTCATGTCCTCCCGCGGTCCCGGAACGCCCTCCCTTCTCACCTCCGCCAAACTGATTCTCTTTCCCTCTTCAAAACCCTACTTAAAAATCACCTCCTCCAAGAGGCGTTCCCAGACTGAGCTCCTCTTCCCCCTCTACTCCCTCTGCCATCCCCCCTTTACCTCTCTGCAGCTAAAGCCTCATTTTCCCCTTTTCCCTCTGCTCCTCCACCTCTCCCTTCCCATCCCCACAGCACTGTACTCGTCCGCTCAACTGTATATATTTTCGTTACCCTATTTATTTTGTTAATGAATTGTACATCGCCTTGATTCTATTTAGTTGCCATTGTTTTTACGAGATGTTCTTCCCCTTGACGCTGTTTATTGCCATTGTTCTTGTCTGTCCGTCTCCCCCGATTAGACTGTAAGCCCGTCAAACGGCAGGGACTGTCTCTATCTGTTGCCGACTTGTTCATCCCAAGCACTTAGTACAGTGCTCTGCACATAGTAAGCGCTCAATAAATACTATTGAATGAATGAATGAATGAATGAACAAAAGTTCTCATGAAAGTATTAGAGGTACGTTAAGACTCATTTTCCGAGGATTGGATTTTAGGAGAAAATGGCAATTTTAATGGTAAACCCCAGTATTGCCACACACACACACACACACACACACAAATCAGAACCTTTGCTTGTCTTTATTTCCCCACCCCCAGCAGCCAAAACAAATTCTAGGAAAAATGAGAGAAGGAAGAGAGAAGAGGGAATTAGAGGAAAGGAAGAGACAGAGGCAGAAAGAGAAAGAAAACACAGATATTTTATTGCTGCACAGATGTTTTTCTTTCTGCCAGTTGTTTTGTTTTGTTGTCTGCCTCCTCCTTTTAGACTGTGAGCCCGTTGTTGGGCCGGGATTGTCTCATCTGTTGCCGAATTGTACATTCCAAGCACTTATTACGGTGCTCTCCACACAGTAAGTGCTCAATAAATATGATCGAATGAATGAATGAGTGCCAGTCAGAGGCAAAGGAACCAAGCATCATTTGACAGTCAACTGGCAATAAATTGTGCAACTGCATCATTAGACTAGCTCACAGACCTCCATGGGTTTCTCCGTGCTTAGACTTCAAGCCCCTTCCCCTTCTGGGAAAGGGTTGTGGCTACAGAGTTTCTGCAAGTTTGTTTCAACTGTTAGCTCGATTTTGCTGAAGAAAACAGTCATTCCCTCAGTCTAGACCTTTTTCTTTGAATTATGATTCTGTTTGCCATCTGCCCAGCTGGAGTACTTTATTTATCAGCAAAATGTCATTTAAAAATAATCACCAGGTTGAACAAAATGTCCTTGCATTTTCTTGCAAAGGATTGATCCCTCTGGACAACCCAGCTTCATTCAAGTCCATCCAACAAATACTCACTGATCGAGAATTACGATTTGGAGAGGCAGAGAAATGATTTCCAGCTAATTTTAAAAAAAGAAAGGACAATTTGACCCTCCATTTGGTTCTGCAAACCTGAAAGCAGGAAGTCTCCCCAACCATCCGTAGTGTCCTCAGAGAGATATTGAAAGCAAGAGAGTTTTTGTGGGATTTTTTTTTTTTAGTAGCACTAAATTACATTAGAAGAAGACTTGATCTCTGCCCTCAAGGAGCTTTCAATCTAATAGGGGGAGACAGACACAACAACATTTACAAATAGAGAAAACAGAGACTAAACAAATGGATATGTTTACACACACACACACACACACACACACACACACACACACACAGAGTTCCTTTATGAAGTGCACAATATGAGCACACTCGTGTTTTACAGAGTTTAGTGAACCTGAATTTTACCTCAGGACGGATGGTCAGAATTGTAGCCGATTGTCTACTATTTTTCTGTGTCGCTTCACTTGTGATAATGGCCCCTGTTATTCTCTTGAGAGTTAAAGTCTGCATTTTAAAAAAAGAATGACTTTCTTCTCTAAAGTAATACTGCGGGCAAAAATAGCAAGCATAAATCAGAACATCAAAGTAAGTCTCACCATGCCTACAGTGTACAAATAGCTGTTGATGAGTTTGCCATGCTTACTGAACTGAATAAATATAAAAGCTTTTCAGTGCGTTAACCTCAGAATATCAAATTGAATCAGGGGTTCTGAGAAGAGCTGCCTGCAAAGCAGTTAGAATGACACTCTTCATTCTGCTATCGAGATTCGGGTTTCAGACAACCATAACCGCTGCTTTCACAACCTCTCACCTAAAGTCAGATAAGGTCCAGCCACCCAAATCAGCAACCCAATTCTCTGCAAGTGCCTCCGAACCTCTGGAAATGTGAAGCCTACAGAGGCCTGGAGAACGGAGCCCAAAATTGTTATGATGAAATTTTTCCTTGCCAGGCACAAATAAACAGCTCTCAATAGGGTGCTCACCACACACAGTGTGTCAGCACATATTATGCAGCCTAGTGTTGAGTGGAGGTGTGTCAGCTGCCCATTAGACCACACTAAAATAGAATTGCTGGAAGCCTGAAGCATGAAGCATGATATTAGATAAAGTGATGAAATTTCACTCGATTAAAGAGCCAGGTCAAGGACAGTTACCTCAGGAAATTCCTTTTTTCCTAGAATATTCTCGCAACTTGGATGAATTTATCCTTTTCTTGCTTCTGCGGTATTATCATATGGACTCCAGAAATGATGAAATGAGCCCTCACCGGGTGCTGACATGTTGGGAATGAACAGAATTGTTGGCTTTGGCTTTTTTTTTTTCAGGCAGGATTGACTTAAGGCAGGTCAAAAGCTCTTGGAAATGCTGGATTGATTTGTTTAGAGTTGTTTGATTTTTTTTTCTCTCAATTCTTCTTGCAGTAGAGGAGGAGGGACAGGAGCAGGCGAAGGTGATTTTTTTAAAACTTAGGAAGGGAATCAAGCTAGGCAGAAACTGGCATCATGGGGTATTTGATTTCTAAAGGATGGGAAGGGAGAATAGTTTAGACTGGAGGTCATAAACCCTCATGGCGTGGCTGTCTGGAGTATCAAAAGAAGCAGTGTGGCCTAGGGCAGAGAGCAAGGGCCTAGAAATCAAAAGGACCCACGTCCTATTTCTGTATCCATAACTTGTATGCTTTGTGACCACGGGCAAGTAACTTAACTGTGCCTCAGTTACCTCATCTTTAAAATGGGGATTAAGACTATGGGACAGGGACTGTGTCCAACCCAATTACCTTGTATCTACTCAAGCGCTTAGTACTGAACCTGGCACGTAGCAAGTGCTTTACAAATACCATAATTATTTTTAAATACTTTATAATATATAATTTAGAGATATGTACATAAGCACTGTGGGGCTGAAGGGCAGTCAGCAATGAGGGGGAAATGGGAAGCGGAGTTAGTGCTAATGTCAGTTAATTAGATTTATAAGCTTCTCTAGTTCAATTAGTTCCAATAGGTTGTTCCTGAACGGTGTGGCCTAATGGAAAGTGCCCAGGCCTGGCAGTCGGAAGACTGGGATTCTAATCCTGGCTATGCCACTTGCCTGCCGGGTGACCTTGAACAAGTCACTTCACTTCTCTGGGCCTTAGTTTCCTCATCTGTAATAAAATGGGGATCAAATACCTGTTCTCCCTCCTACTTAGACTGTGAGCCCCACATGGGACAGGGACAGTGTCTAACTTGATAATCCTTTACCTATCTTAGTGCTTAGTATAATGTTTAGCACATAGTATACACTTAGCAAATACCACAATTATTGTTATTGTTCTTATCAGGTTCTTAAAGGTGTTAAATTTCAGTAAGATGTACGCATCCCATCCTCCTAGAATATAAGCTTCTCGAGGGTAGGGATTGTGTCTACAGATACTATTGTCCTTGGTGAATTGATTGCATGCCATTTTACTCACAGTCTCATTTGCAGTTTAGGTGGGCTTTTTGGATTTCCGACTCAATACTTTAACTCTTATTTTGTGTCTGACCAGTGGGCATCTGGGTGGCTTTAGACATGTCTGGAATTCTGGAAACTGGGGCTTTGAACTCCTCCTAGGAATATTAGGAAGACAATTAAGACAACTCGGGAAAGAGGCTCCTTCTGTGTGGTGAGGAGAAGCTCTCTTCCACCTCCTCTCCATATTATTAATGGATTCTATTTCCAGCGGCTTGTATTTTTAGCGTCGCGGGAAGAAAACATCCTCTGTGTGGTTAAGAAAGCAGTTCTGAGTTGATTCACTTGCGTCTATTCGGGCTTTTCTCTAGATGATCATTATTTTTCTGTCCCATCGATCAGCCAAAGATTTCAGCCTCATTTAACCCCAGAGCCACAGTATTTCCACCTGTAAGATAAAATCATATGCACACTGACCAGTTCTGGGAAGCTGTGTGGCCTAGTGGAAAGGACACAGGCCTAGGAGTTAGAGGACCTGGGTTCTAATCCTGACTCCGCCAGTTGCCTGCTGGGTGACCTTAAACAAGTCACTTCATTTCTTGGTGCTTTGGTTTCCTCATCAGTAAAATGGGGATCAAATAGCTGTTCCCCCTTCCTACTTAGACTGTGAGCACCATAAGGGACAGGAACCGTATCTGAACTGGTTATCTTCTAGCTTTCCCAGTGCTTAGTACAGTGTTTGGCCATAGTCAGTGCTTAACAAATGCTATCACTATCAATATTGGTATTATCATTATTATTCCTATTATTATTATTCTAAGTCAAGTGACTTAATTTGGCCCTTTGAACTCCTTGACTACCTCTATAACAAAGTGCCATATACCTAGGTTTATTTGGAAGCAAATTACCCAAGCTAGGGAAAGTAAAGTTAGAGATTGGCTGCTGGAACAGAGTAAGTCAAAGTGGTGGCCCTGGGTTTTAACAGAAATGAGACAACCAGATGCATTGTTTTCCAGGTCTGTTTGCAGAAAATCTGATCTTTTATTATTTTGCTTAGGGCCACAGGGGGGTTTGTTTTCAGGAGCCCTGTTGGGCTAAATTTGCCTCTGTTAGCATGAAAATGATAACATCCATCTTATTTACCCATTTTTCAGAGAGTGACAGGTGAGGGCGAAGAAATTTCAAGACAGCAACGGGAAATCTTTTCTCCTCAACAATACCCCGTGCAATGGAAGAAGATGATGAATTTTTTTACTTCCCCACAAAATCTTCAGATAAAAGGCACCCTATTTGAGATAGGAGGGTAGCTTCCTGCCCCCTATTCAAGGAATTGGAGTCATGAGGCCAATCTGGCCAGGTCGGCAGGCAGGCAGGCAGACAGGCTAGGCTTGTGTCTGAGTATTAAGAGAATTTCCCATTTTGCAGTATGGCCTAGGGAAAAGAGCACTAGGCTTGGGAATCAGAGGACCTAGTTTCTAATTCCAGCTCCTCCACTTGCTAGCTGTGTGACCTAGGGCAAGTTACTTCACTTCTCTGTGCTTCAGTTTCTTCATCCTCAAAATGGGGACTCATTCATTCAGTCATACTTATTAAGCACTTACTGTTTGCAGAACACTTTACTAAGTGCTTGACTCATTACCTGATTGATTCATTACCTGATCTCCCTCCTACTTAGATAGTGACCAACCTGATCATCTCGTATCTACCCCAGCACTCAGCTCAGTGCCTGGCACATAATGAGTGCTTAACACATACCACAATTATTATTTTTAGAAGATGCTATTTTGTTGAATGTGGAGGAGGTGGGCAGCCATTGGAGGTGTCTGAGGAGAGGACAGATGCGATCGTTACTTCAGGAAGATGATCAGAGCAGCAGGCTGGACTATAGACTGGAGGCAAGGAGACCGGTGAGAAGGCAGAAATAATAGTCCAACCATAGAATGCATGCGGGAACCAGGGTGGGGTCCGTTTAGGTGGAGAGTAAGGATCGTGATGCAGAAGTGGCAGGATTTAACAGTGATTTGCTAGTGAGAAGCGAGGGGTTTCGGATCCAGGAGCAACGAACGGTCTCCCTTAATCTTGGCCTGCCGAGAGGGAGAAATTGTCCGTCTTGGTGGTTGATCCGTCAGAGCCGTGTCACTCTGACTGATGGTTTTCTCTCCCAGGCACTGCATGACATACGTTTTGTGCTGGATTCAGCTGGATTCATTCGCCTCTGGTTCAGTTAGTCTCTGATGACATGGACCTTGCCTGCAGGCAATAATTGGTTTTCTCAGGAGTCCCGAGGTACTCTGAATGACAAGAGATCCTGTTTGAGGTATTTGGACTCTAAGTGTATTTGAAGTGGCTTCTGGAGACATTTAAATTGATCTAGCCAAAGCATGGCCAAGTTTTTTTCTTCCCTGTCTGCAATTTATTGTAATGCCTGTCTTCCGTTGTAACTGGAAGCTCCTTGCAGGCGGGGATCACGTAAGAATAATAATAATTGCAGTATTTGTTAGGCGCTTACATGTGCCAAGCACTGTTCTAAGTGCTGGGGGTAGACACAAGATAGTCAGGTTATCCCACGTGGAGCTCATAGTCTTAATCCCCATTTTACAGATGAGGTAACTGAGGCACAGAGAAGTTAAAAGTCTTGCACAAGGTCACGGAACCAGGATTAGAACCCACATCCTCTGACTCGCAAGCCCATGCTCTTTCTACTAAGCCAGGATGCTTAATAATAATTGTGGTTTTTGTTAAGCACTTACTATGTGCCACTCACTGTAATAAGAGTTAGGGTGGATACAAGCAAATCGGGTTGGGCACAGTCCCTGTCCCACATGGGGTTCCCAGTCTTCATCCCCATTTTACAGCTGAGGTAACTGAGGTCCAGAGAAGTGAAGTGACTTGCCCGAGGTCACACAGCAGACAGGTGGCAGAGCTGGGATTAGAACCCATGACCTTCTGACTCCCAGGCCCGTGCAGGTTGGACACAGCCCCTGTTCCATATGGGACCCACACTCAAAGTAGGAGTGAGAACTGGTATTGAATAATCCCCATTTCATACATAAGAAAACAGAGGCCCAGAGTAGTGAAGTGACTTGCCCAATTCTACCCAGCAGGTCACACAGACCACCACTTCCACACACAGTCCACCACTCTCCATCTTCAAAGCCTTTATTGAAACAACATCTCTTCCAAGAGACCTTCCTCGGCTAAGCCCTCTTTTCCCCTACTCCCTCTCCCTTCTGCATCTCCTATGCGCTTGGATCTGTACCCTTCAAGCACTTAATATTCAGCCCACCCTCAGCCCAGTAGCACTTATTTACAAATCCATAATCTATTTTAATGTCCGTCTCCTCCTTTAGACTGTAAGCTCCCTTTCGACAGGGAATGTGTTTACCAACTCTCTGCATGCAGAGAAGCAGTGTGGCCTAGTGAATAGAATGTGGGCCTGGGAGCCAGAGGGACATGGGTTCTAATCCTGAATCCGGCACTGTCTGCCGTGTTACCTTGGGCAAGCCACTTCACTTCTCTGTGCTTCAGTTACCTCCTCTGGAAAATGGGGATTAAAGACTGTGATTAGCTTGTACCTACCCCAGAGCTTAGTATAGTGCCAGGCACAAAAACAAACTCCAGTTCCTTTTTTTGCAGTATTCTACCTTTTCCTGCATTAAAAACTCCAAGAAAAACCAGCTCCTCCATGAAGCCTTCCTAGATTAACCCCACTGTCCAGTTACTCCAATCATCTTTAGCAGTAAGGCACAATTCTGTGATGCACACTTATGTTCTGAGTCCTTCGATTGAGGGAGAATTTGAATTTCTAAACACTTCTGGCCTATATGTCTTGTTGTTTCATTGAAATTCCCTCCAGTGCTCCGTACCCAGCGGGTGCTTGATTAACACTAGCAAGTGCCTCAGAAAATTTCTCCATTCCAACATTTTACCAGTCGGTGCCTTGAAAAATCTATGGAGCATCCCAGAAGGCATTATAAAGTACTTTCTCTTTGGTCAAATCAGCCTGCGCCTCCATCATCTTTTCTCTACTTGGGGTCAGATAGTCTTGAAGAATAATCAACTAGAGTTATGCATTTGAAATGGCACTTTCCCCTTGTATGACATGCCTTTCCTTCTTTGGTGAAATCTTTGTGTTTGTGTTCTTTGCTTCTGTATTTAGCTCCATGACAAAGAAATGCATGTGATCAGATGGCTGGAGACTAGTTTTACAAAAGAAAAGGCAACTCGCTGAGAAAAAGGCCTTATCTTTTGGGGAGGTTTGCTGTCGCTAGGCCAAGTCTTGGCTTTGTGGCCAAAGAAGACTGCCCTCAGATGCATTCACAGTCGGAAAAATGTAATTAAGTCGAGCTACCTTGGTTGTTTGGCATTTCTTTTATTATGGATTTTCCCATTTAAGAGAGATATGAAGAAGCCAAAGAGAGCCAAAGGAGAATAATAGAAGCGATTAAGGAGTTGGAAAATAGAGCCTATGAGGAAAGGCTAAAAGATTGGGATTATTTAGCCTGGAGAAGGGAAGGTGGAGGAGTAATTTAATAACTATATTTCAAATCTATGAAGGGTTATTATATGGAGGAGAGTTACCAGCTGTTATCCATCTCCCCAGAGGACAGAATCAGAGGAAATGATCTGAAATTAGCAAGGGTGGAATTGAGGTTAGAGTTTAGAGGGAACTTCTTGACTGTGAAGCTGTGGGAGGCTGGGGCTCTTTGACAAGATGCCAGAATGGAAGGGAGTGGGGAAATGCAGGGAGGTGGGGGCAGGTGGAGGCAAATGCAGGGAGGAATAAATATCTAGGACATCTGGAGGGCCCCTCCAGCATATGATTCTCTGAGCACAGAGAAAGTGACTATGGGACTGAAATGTCCATTCAACAGCATGGCCCAGTGGATAGAGCATGGCCCTGGGAGTTAGGAGATCCTGGTTCTAATTCTGGATCCACCACTTGTCTGCTGGGTGATCTTGGGCAAGTCACTAAAATTCTCTGGGCCTCAGTTACCTCCTCTGTAAAATGGGGATTAAATCCTCCTTCCTCCAATTTAGACTGTGACTGCTGTCACTCAGTTGAAGAGGTAGATTCATAAGATGTTTATGAGCTACATCCTCTGATTGGTTCCTGCCAACATGAGCTGTAACTTCTTATTGGTTTTTACTGAGAGGGTATGAAACTTTATGAAATCACCCCCGAGAGATGTAAAAAATGATTCTGAAAAATCAAAATCAGTACCCTTCTCCCTCCCTGGCCCCACTGTCCCTGATGCAGGAGGATTTTAGAATGGGACCTCCACATCTCAGCAGATGGTTAGGGATCCACAAAGCATTATTAAAATCCACCCATTCCCATGTGATAGTGAGCTCAGAGAAAGATGTGGAGAATGAGAGACAGAGAGAATGTTTTTGGAGAGGGACAGAGAAGAGGTGGAGGTGGGTCCAGGGAGGGGTAGAAGCAAGGTTCACGATTTGTTTTTAATTTTTAAATAAAATTACCCACTGCCACTTTCCCCAGCAAGTCATATCCACAGACAGGGGAGTCCCAGCACCAGAGGATTTATTTTTCTTTATTTTTAAATAAAAAGATAAACACAAAATGGCAACAAAAACAAATATTTTCTTAATGGTTACTGATTGATCATCTCATAGTTTGAATTACTAGGTCACCTGATGGTAGGAGCAGGGAGCGGAGCCAGCGAAGAGGTAGGCAGGACTTTCCATGATGCTCCATAGAAGGAAGGGATTTACTCACGGGGAGTGGACTATTCACTGGGGCCACGTGTGTGTTCACCATTTCCACTGCAGAAGCAGCTGGAGTGGAGAAAGCAGAAAAGCATATTTTCCTCCATGTTCTGTCTCATTAGCCTGGGCTTCGAAGGAGCAGCTGGAGCGGGGAAAGCAGGAAAGCACCTGTGACTCCTAGCCAAACTCGGAACCTGAGGATTCGTCCCACCCAAGTCCATCTACCCTCTTGTCATGCTGGGCTCCATGGCTGGCAGGGAGAGAAGGCACCATGTTGGATTGTAGTTGAACTCCTTAGCCTCGGGATTGGTAGAACTGATAGGATGCCCAGACAAATTTGTAAGTCAACCAAACACCTCTTATTCAAATTGTACCCCAGTCAGGGACTCTTTCCCCTCTCAGGTTCTCACCTAGAGAGTTTCCAGTACTCTATCAGTCTCGGCTATGAGAGGGAGAGTCGGGCAGAGACAAACCCATTCCATTCCTAGCTTGGGCAGTAGCTAGCAAATGGAAGGCAATCTGCTACAAGTCAAAACTGACCTGTGCTGGGCAGCAGCAGCATGGGAAAGGGTAGAGGGTGGAGACTCAAGTTTACTGCACAGAAGGAGGCAGTGATAAACTGCTTCTGTATTTTTCCCAGGAAAACCCTATGGATATACTACCAGAACGATTGCAGATGGCGGTGGGGCATTCCGGGAGACGTGTCCATGGAGTCGTTACGGGTCGGAGACGACTCGACAGCATAAGACAAGACAGGGGCTCTTGTGGGATGCCGTCTACCATTAGTCAAAGTCACCAAGATGATTGCATTGCAAATAACTGAGCTGTACGGCCTGCTCGCGGTCAAACACCTACTGCAACAACAACTCATGACTTGGACAAAAATGAGTCTCACAGAACCCAGCATTAAATTAAGGAAGGATCCACAACAGCCCATGGAATGCCAATACAGAAGCAATCCAAGGCTGGGCAGACCAACATGAGATCAGGAGCTTTTCCAGTCAATCAATCAACCAATCAATGGTATAGATCGAGCATGGACTGTGTGCAGACCACCGCACAAAGCAGTTGGGAAAGTGCAATACAGTAGAATTGGTAGGAACGATTCCTGCCCATGAGGAGCTTACAGTCTAGGGGGGGAGACTGACACTAAAATAGATTGGTTATGCAGGGGGGAAATATTTCTCCATTGTTAAGAAGATGATACGACCCAGTCCATGCTAGCACAGCTCAGCTGAAGAGTGAAGATGGCTCTGGTCTCAACCCAAAGAGTCTTGAAGAATTGGCTACTTCAATACTCACCTTCTACTCCTGGAAAGAGGGCTTTTCAAAACCTAGTAATCCTTTCACCATGTTGGCATTTTTTCTACTTCTTGGGAGCATCATCACAACCATCAGTCATGAAAAATGAGAAAGGAGAAGGGAAAGACCCTGCTCAAGCACTTGTCCCAGCTCTTCCTCACCATATCAATCAATCCATGGTTTTTACTGAGCACTTACTGCATGCAGAGCATTGGACTGAGCATTTGGGGAAGTTCAATTATCTCAGAGTTGGTAGACACAAAACCTGCCTTCAAGGAGCTACAGTCTATAGTGATGGACCAGATACTACAGCTATCACCATCTTCAAGGAGAAATATCAGATTGTGGCAATTAGGTCTCTCCAGTGCCAACAAGAATCTAGCTAGAGGCTCTCTGGACTGACCCTTCTAACTTCCTCATCACTCCTAGTAGATATGGAATTAAGACCTACTGGCAACCGATGGATCAATCAATCAATCAATCAGTGGTATTTATTGAGAGCCTCCCTTGTGCAGAGAATGCAGTAATGGATAAAACTGCTTGAGCTCCAGTGGCCATGACTGAGCTGGTAACACAAATGGAGCCATCGCAACACAGCATATTGAAGGAGAGGTTTTAAAGATGGATTATCAGACCACCCACAGAAAAATCAGGGACTAGTTCCTACTGTTTGGGAATCCTTGAGAAACTGGGTTTAGGCTGAAGTGATCTACAAATTATGCTCAGGGCCCAGCTGAACCAAACCAACCTTCTAACTTTCCTTTGGATTCCAGCTTTAGCTTGGAGAGACGTAGCTTACCACATTACAGTGGTTCTGACTGGATCTCTGAGGTCCAGAGTCAAGCCTCTACCACTCCATTCTCTTCTAACTCCAAATGAAAACAACTGAACTATCCTCTTGGCCAAAAGCCAGTCCTTCTCAGAATATCCCAAATGGACCAACAGTAGATCTTGACTCTGGAAACGACCAAGGAAATCCAGATTCTGAGATTGTTTCATGAGGCTTCTTCCCCTGCCCCCCAGCTCTGAACTTGAATCGCTCTCATAATAATAATAATAATGTTGGTATTTGTTAAGCACTTACTATGTGCAGAGCACTGTTCTAAGCGCTGGGGTAGACACAGGGGAATCAGGTTGTCCCACGTGGGGCTCACAGTCTTCATCCCCATTTTACAGATGAGGTAACTGAGGCACAGAGAAGTTAAGTGACTTGCCCACAGTCACACAGCTGACAAGTGGCAGAGCCGGGATTCGAACCCATGACCTCTGACTCCAAAGCCCGTGCTCTTTCCACTGAGCCATGCTGCTTCTCTATCTTGCCTGTCTTTGAACCTTTGCTCACACCTTACCCCTGCCAAACCACATCCCTCTCTTCCTTCGACCGCCTGGCCGGGGCAGGGGTGAGGCTGCCCTGTCTGAGCCCTTTTCCCAACATCGGTGGTGTAAAGCTGGGCTGTGTAGTAGTGGGCCCGGGCCTGTTCAACAGGTTCTGTGCAGCCATGCTGGAGAATGCCACAAGAGACTTGGGTGCAGGTGTTAGAAAAATGCTTCCACACCTCTGGGAAACTCTTCCACCTCAACAGATTTCGAGCATCATCCTAAGCTCTAGAGATGGTCACTCAAGAATTACTGTGTGTAGATGACTGACTGCACCCTACAGACTCACAACTAAGAAGACATGCAAAGGACTGCAACCAATTCACTGAATCAGCCAGGTGCTACAAGCTGGAGATAATAGTGGCTATATTTGTTAAGCACTCACATTGTCAAAAGAGTTCTAAACATTGGGGTAGATACCAGATAGTTGGGTTGGACACAGTCCCTGCCCCATGTGGGGCTCACAGGTAACGTTAAACAAAGCCAAACTGATGTGTCAGCCTGCACCAGTGAGCCACATACACACCAAAATTTCATATTAGCCACACAGAGCTAAACAGTACCATAAAATTCTGTTACGTAGGCAGCTATACAAAGTATGTGAATGTTGTTGTGCATGTGTGTGTGTGTGTGTATGTGTGTGTGTTTTAAACCAGACAATCAAAGGACTGCACATTCCACAAGATAATTTAATGGATGGTTGTGAAGCAATAAAAAAAAAACCAACTCTCCAATGGTGCAGAAAGGTGTAATACAGTACTCACATGGGCTACTAGAATTCTTGTTTTCCCCAAAACTGTATATGCAATTAGATCTCAATGTAAGTTTCCTGTTGTGACTCCTTGAATGAAATTTTAATGCAAACTAATTGAGGGAGCAAGTGCTTCATATCAATCAGTCAGCTGATGTATTTGCACACACTTACACTTCCCCCATTAGCATCTGGACAAATGCACTGTTTTTTACCATTCTTTGTGTCTCTGTTACAGCTCTTCCAAACTCCCAGCAACCTCACTGCTATAGGCATCCTTCGACTGACACTTTGCTTCCCATGTAAGCGCCTTTATGAGATTTCCTTAGGCTGCATCAGTTCGGCTGGAGATATAAACAATTAGTGATGGCGTCAGCTGCTGGCTCTCTGGTCTAATCATCTGAAGTCACTGGATCTGGTCCAAGACACTGGAACATATAAAATGGGATCTTGCTCCACTCAGATTGAATCCTTGGAGCCTTCTTCTTTGCACTTGAACTCAAATAGCCGACATGTTCTGATTGGACAGCCTGATGGAAAATTAAGCCAAGTGAATAAATACGTGAGAGATGCAGAGATTCTAAAATGAAGGTTGGGGAAGCAACCAAGTATAAGGCTATGTATGTAAGTACTTTTTTTGGGAGGGGGGGAAATACCCAAGGGCTAAGGGGTGAGGACTCAAGTGTCCCCACCATTCCCCAGCTGACTCCCAAGATCACCTTCTAACTACACATCACTATCGATTCTCCAGCGACCAACCCTTGGCTGTGTATCCCTTAAGTGCTTTGAAACTCACTCCAGCCCCATGATACTTAGGTAAATATTCTTATACTTTACCATTGTCCCTATCCCTATTTTTTAATGGCATTTGTTAACCACTTCCTATGTGCCAGGCACTGTACTAAGTGCTGGGGTAGAAACAAATTAATCACTCACTCATTTATTCATTCAATCGTATTTATTAAGCGCTTACTGTGTGCAGAGCACCATACTAAGCATGTGGGAAAGTACGATACAATGGATTGGTCACAGTCCATGTCCCACCTGGGGCTCACAGTCTTAATCCCAATTTTACAGATGAGGTAAGAGTGGCCAGAGAAGCAGTGTGGCTTAGTGGAAAGAGCACAGGCTTGGGAGTCAGAGGTTGTGGATTCAAATCCCACTCTGCCACTTGTCTGCTGTGTGACTTTGGGCAAGTCACTTCCCTGCCCTGTGCCTCAGTTACCTCATCTGTAAAATGGGGATTAAGACTATAAGCCCCACGTGGGACAACCTGATGACCTTGTATCTACCCCAGGGCTTAGAACAGTGCTAGATACATAGTAAGCGCTTAGCAAATACCATTATTATTATTATTATTACTTGGATTCCCTGGCCAGGAATGTAGGTAATCAATGTCTCCTCCTGAAACGTCACTACATATTCAGATTCAGCACCTGCTTCCTTAACCCCCGAAATAGTGCAGAGCACTGTACTAAATGCTTGGGAGAATAATCGATCCATTAATAGCATGTATTGCGTGTCTACTGTGTGCAGTGCACTCTACTGAGCGCTTGGGAGAATAATCAATCAAACAATAACATTGCTCTGCACACAGTAACTGCTAACTAAATACCATCGATTTATGTATTGATTGATTGACTGAAAGCCTACCGTTGCAGAGTGTTGTACTGAGTACTTGGGAGAATAATTCATCAATCAATCACACTTATTGAGTGTTTATTTGGTGCAGTACACTGAAATGAGCAGTTGGGAGACTAGCAAACAACCCATAGCATAGAAACCATAGTGCTTACAATGCTCAGAGGACTGCACTCAATGTTTAGGAGGGTACAAAACATTGTTTTGCACCAGGTGCTATTGCTACTAAAGGATATGGTCCCTATCTTCAAAGGGCTTATGGTTTTAATGGGTAATAATAATAACTGTGGTATTTGTTTAGCACATCCTATGTGACAGGCACTGTACTAAGCCTGGATAGATACTAGATAACTGAGTTGGACACAGTCCCTATCCCACATAGGGCTCACAGTCTTAATCCCCATTTTACAGATGAAGGAACTGAGGTACAGAAAAGCTAGGTGACTTGCCTGAGGTCCCGCAATAGACAAGTGGTGGAGTCTGGATCAGAATCCAGTTCCTTCTGACACCCAGATCATTGCTCTATGCACTGCTTCTCAGGTAAAATTTCTGTCTTGTTTCTGGGCCTGAGGTGTGGGTAGGGATGGATTCTGATTTATGTATCTGGAAGGTGGTTTTTCGATATTCAAACAGTCTGAACAGATTTGAAGAAAAAATGTTTGTGATGAAGCTGAAAGATTTGAAAAATGAAGCCAGAAGAAACAAAATTGGGATTATACGTTCCTTTTTTTATGGTATTTGTTAACCACTTACTATGTACAAGGCACTCTTCTAAGCACAAGTTAACCCAGTTGGACACAGTCCCTGTCCCACATGGGGCTCACAGTCTGGATCCCCAGTTTACAAATGAGGTAACTGAGGCCCAGAGAAGAGAAGTGACTGGCCCAAGGTCACACAGCAGACAAGTGTCAGAACTGGGATTAGGACCCAGGTCCTTCTGACTCCCAGGCCCAAGCTTTATCCACTAGATCTTGCTGCTTCCTATAGCAAAAGATATACTGTAAGTTCCAGGAACAAACTGTGCCTTTCTGCCCCAGGTGAAATGCACTTGTTTATAGGAACCCTCCTCATCATCACCATCATCATCATGCATTATTATTGTATTTGATAAGTGCTTACTATGTGTCAAGCTCTGTTCTAAGCACTGGGTAGATAAAAGATCAGATAAGATAATGTCCCTTTGTCACACTGGGCTCAGAGTCTAAGTAGGAAGGAGAAAATAGTGTCCCTATGTCACACTGGGCTCAGAGTGTAAGTAGGAAGGAGAACAGGTACTTGTCCCCATTTTACAGTTGAGGAAACTGAAGCACAGAGAAGTTTAATGGTCATACAGCAGGAAATTGGCATTAGAACCCAGGTCCTCTGACTCCCAGGCCCATGCTCTTTCCACTAAGCCCTGCTGTTTTTCTTCATCTACATTTGTTCAAATTATTTCCGTTTTTGACAGCTTCAGTGTCCATAAAGGGCAAGGGCTTCTGGAAAGTGTGTCTCTTTCTTGCTAGATTTTGACATATGAGGTTAGGGCGAAAAGGGACCAAGAAGAGAAGGGGAGAGTGCAAGAAAATAGACCCAGATATGACAGAGTTCATTCTGTTACTTTACTTCTGTTTCAAGTTTTACTGCCTACCGCAGGTTGTCTTTCATTGATTTGCATAAGTGGGTATGAACAAGCATCACGCAGTTATTCAGTTATATTGAAGAAAAATGTTAGTCTCTGGTTGGATTCCCGCTATGAATTTAGATAGTGAGTAGCTGTTAGCTCATCTACATAGTTGGCAGTAAGCGGAGGGAAAAAAAAAGAAACAAAAAATGTCTATCAGTTTGAAATATGTAGGCCTGAGTTTTGAATAAGGTTCTTCAATGGTGGTGACTGTCCACTCTCTCTGGACTGAAGTAACATACATTAACTGGAACTCCCTACTCTCTCCCACCACCCACCCCTCCCACAAAACACCGTGAAGGTATTTAAAATGTACATAAATTTATGGAGTAAACTCCAAACAGAAATGTATAATTATGCTCAGCAGGCCTGTCAGTATACATGGAAACAGTTTTATTTCTAATCATCTCCCACTTTTCTTCACTCAGGAGTGTATCATTAAAATTTCCACAGAACAATGAACCTTAATAGGTGCTAATGCAATTGTGAATTGGGGTAATTGTTACCTAAATTAATCTCTGTACTTTCAGTTCCTCGTTGTTCTATGCCCTAAAAGTGTGAAAAAGATAATGTAGAAACTGAAATTTGTACAAGCTATGTACAGGTTTCATCTTATTTACCCTAATTTCACTATAATTCTCCACTTTATAAAAAGGGATTTATGCAAGCAAACTCATTAGGACCATTGCAATTAATCAATCAGTTTTGTTTATTGCATGCTTACTGTGTGCAGAGCACTCTACTAAGAGCTTGGGAGAGTACAATATAACAGAGTTTGGAGACAAGTTCCCCTCTAGACTGTAAACCTGTTGTGGGCAGGGATTGTCTGTGAGCAGGGATTGTCTCTCTTTATTGCTGTATTGTACTTTCCAAGCACTTAGTACAGTGCTCTGCACACAGTAAGCACTCAATAAATACGAATGAATGAATTAATCAATCAATCACAATTATTGACTACTTACTGTGTGCAGAACACTGTATTAAGCACTTGGAAGAGTACAATATAACAATGTAGCAGACACATTTCCTGCCCACAATGAGCCTTGGAATCATCAAGACAGGACAGCCTGATAACAATCTGAATAAGGTAGTGAGGGTTGTACAGAATTAAAATAGGTTTCCACAGGAAGCCATTCAATCAGAATATTTAATGAGGGAACCACAGGAGAGCACTGTATTAAACACTTGGTAGAGTGCAATAGAATTAGAAGATCGGATTGATTCTTGCCTAGAAGGACCTTACAGCCTAGTGTGGGAAACAGACACTAAAATCCTTTAAAGGTAGGAGAAAATGATTGGGCGTGAACATATGCCAAGTAGGCAATCAATAAATACTATTGATTGATCGATACAAGTGCTAAGCGTGGTTATAGAGAGGAACCATAGAGGAGATATGACCCAGTGAGGAGAATTCATTGGAGAAGAGGTCCTGGAGGAAGTGTATTTTCAAAGAGCTGTGAAAATGGAGAGAAATGGGGTCTGGCAGATTTGAAAGGGAAGAGACTTCCAGTCAGTAGGAAGAGTGGAGCTAGGAGAACTGAGAATGAAGTAACTACTATTACTTGAATAAATGATCAGGGCAATGGGTATGGGAGTCCTTCAGCCCTGACCTCTGTTCTTCTCTGTAGTCTCTCATTTCCTCCTATCTTCAGGACACTTCTACCTGGGTGTTCAGTCCATGTTTCCCCACTCTTCAAGAAACTCCAATGGCTGCCAAGTGTTATTACCTTTAGCACTAAGAAATACAGCTTTAAACGGCATACAGACCCTCCAGAGCTCCGAATTAAGGAACTCACCCCTCCTGCCACCACATGCACGCACACACAGTTTCTCTTTTGATGCCACGATGCAGCATATTCAGACAGGCTTATGTTGTCTTCATTCATTCACTCATTCAATCGTATTTATTGAGCATTTACTATGTGCAGAGCACTGCACTAAGCGCTTGAAAAGTACAATTTGGCAACAGATAGAGACAATCCCTGCCCACAATGGGCTCACAGTCTAGAGGTGTGTATGTGTGGGGAGGAGGGACAGACATCAAAATAAGTAAACAGGCATCAATAGCATCAATATAAATAAATAGAATTATAGATACATGCACATCATTAATAAAAAGAAATAGAATTATAAATATGTACATATACACACAAGTGCTGTGGAAGGGGAAGGGGGGTAGAGCAAAGGGAGCGAGTTGGGGTGATGGGGGTGGGGAAGCAAAGGAAAGGGGGGACTTAATTCCTTAACTACATACTAGCCAGCACACCTAGTGAAAACCAACCAATATCCTGGCAGAACGAAGTGTACTAAATACATCTGATATATTGAGATGCAAGTTAAGGTTCAGAGACTCTAAGTGAATATATACACTTCTATAGAGACATGTCATAATTATATTAAGTATATTGTGTGATATGATTATATTATGCATATACATTATGTGTGTGGGTGTGCACATAGTTGTTCCTTATATGGGAAGATGAGGTACCAGCCTGTTTGATTCTATCCGTGCAGTGTAGAGGGCTGAAAAGACCTAGGGGCAACCACACCATAAAGATAGTCCTTTATCACATTGTTATGTTGCTCCTCTCAGTGCCTGTGACTGTTTTCACATCTGCTTCTTGGCATCACAGTCTCCCAGAAGTCTCTGCTCAGGGAAAGCAACTCCTGTCTTGATTGTTGCATACCAGATGACTGTGCTGCAGCTGTCTCCCAAAAGTCAAGGGTTATACCACCTTGTTAGAGACTGGCCTTCCCCATGCTTTTAAAAAGTGCATTCTACCCCTTTCTGGTTGTGTGTCCCCCATTTTAGGTCACCACGCAGCAGCCAGTCTAGGTGCAAGGCCCTGGGGTGGGGCCTTGGGTGAGGGGTGGGGAAAGGTGGCGGGGTTGGCTGTGTGGTGGGAGCAGCTGGGTGTTCCTCTCTGTGCCACAGAGCTCACCCTGGGGGCCCGGGGAGGAGAAGAGAGAGAGTGAGGTGAAAAGGAGGGGCAGAGGAAGACATGGAGGGACAAGAGAATGGCTATGGCAGCCCATCGGTGTCGCCTGGAGAATGGGGAGGAGATGGATGAGGAGGGGGCTTCTCTCTGTGCCATGGGGAATGAAATGGGAGAGGAGAGGAGTGTGGCCTACCGGAAAGAGGATGGGCCTGGGAATCAGAGGACCTGGGTTCTAATCCTGACTCCACCATTTGTCTGCTGTGTGGCCTTGGACAAGTCGCTTCACTTCTCTGGGTCTTGGTTACCTCATTTGTAAAATGGGGATTACGACCGTGAGCCCCAAGTGGGACATGGACTGCATCTAACCCGATAAACTTGTATCTACCCCAGCGCTCAGTACACTGCCTGGCACACAGTAAGCACTTAACAAATACCATCAAAAAGGGAGGGTGGGGGAGGCTGGGGCAGTTTCCTGGCACGAGTGGCTCAGGGCTCCCCTCTGTGTTACAGAGCTCAAGCCCGGGGAAGGCTGCCAGAGCCTGCTTGCAGAGGTATAATAATAATGTTGGTATTTGTTAAGAGCTTACTATGTGCAGAGCACTGTTCTAAGCACTGGGGTAGATACAGGGTAATCAGGTTGTCCCACGTGAGGCTCACAGTTAATCCCCATTTTACAGATGAGGTACCTGAGGCACAGAGAAGTTAAGTGACTTGCCCACAGTCACACAGCTGACAAGCGGCAGAGCCGGGAGTCAGACCCATGACCTCTGACTCCGAAGCCCAGGCTCTTTCCACTGAGCCACGCTGCTTCTCTAAGCATCTCTAGGTATCAAGATGTGCGGTTCTACTTTGACTCTAAAGAACTTCATTTTTTAATAAAAATTATAGAAAAACATAGACACTTTTCTGGGTCTCCCTGATCTGTAAAACAGGGATGAAATACCTGCTCTCCCTCCTCTGTAGACTGTGAGCACCATGTGGGACAGGGACTGTGACCGACCTGATGATCCTGTATCTGTCCTACTCCTTAGTACAGAACCTGGCACATAGTAAGCACTTAACAAATACCAGAGTTATTGTCATTATTAAACTGGGGGGTGACAGACACAGAGAACACTAATAATACAGCCCCATCCACAATAGAAACACATTTAAAATTAACCACCGTAAGCTATTTTGGTGGAACAGTACTTGGAGGGGACAGACTTGGGGTACTGCACTGTGCTACGACCACCCCGATGCAGGATGGGGGGGTGAAGATTATTATGGTTATTATTATGGTATTTGTTAAGCACTTACTATTTGCCAGGCACTGTACTAAGTGCTGGATATGAGCAGATCGGGTTGGACACAGTCCCTATCCCACGTGGGGCTCATGGTCTCAATCCCCATTTTACAGATGAGGTAACTGAGGCCCAGAGAAGTGAAGTGACTTGCCCAAGGTCACACAGCAGACACGTGGTGGAGCAGGAGTTAGAACCCATGACCCTCTGACTCCCGGGCCCGTGCTCTATCCACTACGCCATGCTGCTCCCCCAGATGCATCTGCTACGGATTCTCAGAGCTGATGAATGTTTGCAGTGTACAGTGTTTCCATGAGCCCCGGATTCTCGGGGCTGATAAATGTCACCGAATGGATCCCTCCTGACTAGGAGGAAGTGACTAAGCCGCTGGGGAGAGCCTACCTCATCGAGTTTTATTATTCTTCCATAAAACCCCATTGTGGCCTCTCCACCATAGGGGAATGTTTATTTCTGTTTATTATATTAGAGTTTATTTGTTGGACTGAGGGCAGAAGGTTTAATAACCTGCTTCCTTTCTCCCGTCTCCTCCCTTTCAACTTCTGCCCTGCATGATCAGTGAAAAGCTGGCAAAGCCCTCATTTTGTGTGTTTTTCATGGGGGCCGTGCGGCTGCAGTGGTGAGGGGCTTCCCCAGAGCTGGATCAGGGGTCTGGACATGCTGATGGAGTTTAGTGGAATGGATGGACCTAATGACCTCTCAGGCGACGGTTCCACTTTTCTCTCCGGCACTGAGAAACAGAAGCCGTAATAATCATACCCGCCTCCTAGGTCCCCTACCTTCTTCACTGGGATGCTCTGAAGATTGATGAGCTCTTTGGAAAACAGCACTGTATTCAAATGGCAGCAGTATTTATGGCTATCTTTTTGTTCCTAGTAGGGAGGCAGTTCTTCTATGGAGTGGAATTCCTTCTGTCTATATCTTGGCAAGCTGGTATAAAGTATAACGTCTTCCCTTCTCATTTCGAATATCACAAGGGTGAATGAAAACATCTTTTCTGAAAGGCCTTGTGTTCTTAGGGCAGGCTGCAAAGGAATGTAGGCTTTCACCGGATGATAAGACTCGACTGGGAGTGTGGCTGCTCTGGGACCTGGGAAAGTTTTCCTGGTTTTGGGATACATCTTGTCTTCTCTGAGCACCCCTAAATCCAATGAGAGGCAATGGGGAGCCTAGTGTGAAATGCGCTGTTGAGTATGTGGAAATTCTGTGTCCTGAGAATGAGACTGTGAATGGTACAGTGACTTATTGTCGGGGCCAATGCTGATTCTATGCTCATGGATCAGTTGTAGGAGCCAGGTCTCAAACATGATTTGAGGAGGGCTGAAAAGAGCTCAGGGTTAATGAACAAGACTGAAAAGACCATAAATTTGTTTTTTCTGGCCCACTGATAATAACAGTGCTCCTCTGCTCCCCCTCCTCTCCCCTCCCCCAACCCTCTGCTCTTCCCCCTTCCCCTTCCCTCAGCACTGTGCTCATTTATATATATTATTTGTTACCCTATTTATTTTGTTAATGAGGTGTATATCTCCTTGATTCTATTTATCTTGATGATGTTGTCTTGTTTTGTTTTGTACAGTTTTGCTTTGCTGCCTGTCTCCCCCATTTAGACTGTGAGTCCATCATTGGGCAGGGATTGCTTCTATCTGTTACTGAATTGTACATTCCAAGCGCTTAGTACAGTGCTCTGCACATAGAAAGTGCTCAATAAATACTATTGAATGAATGAATGAACAATGATAGTATTTAAGTGCTTACTAAGCACTGGAGTAGATACAAGATGATCAGATTGGACACAGTCTTCTGTCCCACACTAAACTCCCAGTCTAAGGAGGAGGGTGAACAGGTTTTGGACTGCCATTTTACAGATAAGGAAGCTCAGGGACAGTGAAGTTAAGTGACTTGTCCAAGGTCACACAGCAGTCAAAAGGTGAAGCTGACTCTGGTCCTCTGACCCACAGGCCCATGCTCTTTCCACTGGGCCACGCTGCTTCTCTTAAATGATCTGATCAGCAGAGTGAAGTATGGACTAGAATGGAGTGGGAGAGGAAACAGGGAGATCAAGGAAGAGGCTGATGCAGTTGTCAATTAATCAATCAAGCACTTGGGAGAGTCCAGTACAATACAAGCCTTCGATGAGCTTATAGTCTAGTCATGGCAGGGTATTATAAGTGCTTGGTGCTCCCTGCTTCTTTTGTATCTACTACAGGGCTTAGTACAGTGCTTGGAACATAGTAGGTGCTTATATTTCTGGCATATTTCCCTTTGATGAGTTTTCAGCCCACACAATGAGATAGCATTCCCTCCTTCCCATCCACTTGGCTGCTGAGGACCCTACTACTGCTGTTTATAATTACGTGCCAAGCACTGTACTAAGCACTGGGCTAGATATAAGATAATCAGATCGGTCACCGTCCTGTGTCCCACATGGGGCTCACAGTCAATCCCCATTTTCCATAAGAGCTAACTGAGGCACAGAGAATAATAATTCTGATATTTGTTAAGCATTTACTGGGTGTCAGGCACTGTACTAAGTGCTGAAGTTAAGTGACTTCCACCACGTCACACAGCAGACATATGGCAGAGCTACGATTAGAACTCAGGTCTTCTGACTCCCAAGCCCGTGTTCCAAGAGCCACAGGTGCTAGGCCAATGCATTCTGGTGATCCAGATCATATATGAGAATTGCAAGTTCCTTCCCCCACTAACCTGCCCTTTTTTGAACTCTTTCATCATTAAAAGCTCCCTCCCCTCCTCCAGACCCTCCTGATCCCAGTGTAAAAATAATGTTTATATTCCAGTTCACGGCAGGGGGTGGGAGGGGGGAAGGCAAATGAAAATATTTCATGGCAAGCTGACAGCTTTAACGAACTTTAAAGGTTAGCTCTGGTGCTAGTTAGCATAGCTATTCATTCATATCTCCATCAGTCTATTGAATTACTCGCACACAAAAGCAAAACTGTAAAAAAAAACCCACAGAGAGCCAACATTAATAATTCATAAATATTAGAGTCTTGGAGCTGACAATTTACCCTCTCCCCCCATCCTACCCCACTGTGTTGAAATCTTTTCAGATTTGAATCCTGCTAGTTCCCAAGTTACTTGAGGAGCTCACTGAGTGACCCCTACCAAGGAATGGTAATGTTTCCCTAAGTGGGTAGCTCCCCAAGAGATTAGGGATTTTCATCCCCTCAAGCATTTGCTTGTGTTCAGTTAGATGTTTAATTGACAGTTTTTATATATGAATTTCTCAAGCATCTGCAGATTCTAGAGAATTCCAAAGTCATTTGGCATTTTGGAGTAGATTCCAGATAATAATGATAATAATAATAATAATTGTGATATTTGTTAAGCTCTTACTATGTGCCAAGCACTTTACTAAACACTGGGACAGGTACAAGATCATCAGGTCCCACATGGGGCTCACAGTCTAAGTAGGAGGGAGAACAGGAATTGAATTCTCATTTGCAAACTGAGGCCCAGAGAAATGAAATGACTTACCCAAGGTCATATTGCAGGTTAGTGGCAGAGCCGAGATTAAGAACACTGGTCCTCTGTATCCCAGCCCCGTGATCTTTCCAGTAAGCAACACTGTGCCCAGATGTCAATAATGGTATTAATGAGGAAACACAATGTCCTTGGGAGGTATGGGACTGGGACCAGGGAAAGGTAAGGACCAGGCTGATAAAAATGCAAATGTGGCAGGGAATCCCAGAGGTCTCCTCCTCTTCTCTTCCCTCTTCCTGTCCCTCCTTCCCTCCTCCCCTCCCTTCCCCCTTCCGCCACCCCCTCCTCTGCAGACCCTGGAGCCCTGGTGAAATCAGGTGAGATTGACTCAGTCCCCATCTCCCCACCCCCCACCCCCCACCTTCCCAGGTGGTGTTGATTTTGATGACAAATCAGTATGGCCCAGTAGATAGAGCATGGGTCTGGGAGTCAGAAGGACCTGGATTCTAATACCGACTCTGCCACTTGTCTGCTATGTGACCCGGGGCACGTCACTTCACTTCTCTGGGCCTCAGTTCCCTCATCTGTAAAATGGGGATTAAGAGTGTGAGCACCATGTGGGACAGGGACTGTGCCCAACCTGATTAACTTGTATCTACCCCCGTGCTTAGAACGGTGATTGACACATAGTAAATGCTTAGCAAATGCCATTATTATTATTATTATTATGAAATCAAAAGTGATGTTGCTTCCATCTGAAACTTCACTATTGCTCCCCCCCCCACAATAAATTAATATTGTGATTTGTAAATCTTCCCATCTCAAGCTAAAGCTATTAACATTTTTCAGAATGAACCAGTTTTCCGGGAACCAATTGCCAGACAATGAATTGGTTTCAGGCACTAGCATTATAATCAATTCCTCTGTGCAGGGTTTTCAGTCCTGATATCTCAGGCCAAGGATCATCCATCTTTCCTGACAGAAGATTTCTTCATCAGCATATAGATTTTTCAGATGGGCATGTAAATAAATCCTCAGATACGATTTGGACTAAAGGTACTTAAGACAATGGTTAACTGGGAAACCATGGAAATGGTGGAACAGTAAAAGGGGAATGGAAAAGAAGGGTGATAAAATGGGCTGATGAAAAACAGATAGAGACCTGCAACTTAATGCATCTCTACCCATCTTTTGCTCAAGTGTGCCTATCTTGGGTGGAGGAGGAGGAGGTGGGTGAAACAAGGAAGCCCCCACATCCTGGACCTGCCATTTAACTGCTGTGTGATCTTGGACAAGTCTCTTCACTTCTCTGTGCCTCAGTTACCTCATTTGTTAAATGAGGATTAAAACAGTGAGCCGCACGTGGGACATGGACTGTGTCCAACCTCTTTTCTATCTCGGTGCTTAGTAAATAGTGAGCTTTTAACAAATGCCATAAAAATATAAGAACATATGACAGTATGATACCCAAGCTCCTGCTGCATGTCAAGCAGTGTGCAGAGAAACAGCGTGGCTCAGTGGAAAGAGCATGGGCTGGGGACTCAGAGGTAATGGGTTCAAATCCCAGCTCCACCTCTTGTCAGCTCTGTGACTTTGGGCAAGTCACTTAACTTCTCTGTGCCTAAGTTCCCTCAACTGTAAAATGGGGATAAAGACTGTGAGCCCCACGTGGGACAACTTGATGACCTTGTATCCTCCCCAGAACTTAGAACAGTGCTTTGCACATAGTAAATGCTTAACAAATGCCATCATTATTATTATTATTAAAGCATGGGCCTGAGAGTCAGAAGGACCTGGGTTCTAATCCCAGCTCCTCCACTTGTCTCCTGTGTGACTTTGGACCAGTCATTTCACTTCTCTAGGCCTCAGTTACCCCATCTGTAAAATGGGGATTAAGACTATGAGCCCCAGGCGGAACGGGGACTGTGTCTAACCCGATTTGTTTGTATTGATCCCAGTGCTTAATACAGTGCCTGGCACGTAGTAGTAGGCTCTTAACAAATACCATAACAAAAAAAAAAAAGAAAGGAAGCTCATGCTAGAAAGAAGACCAAGTCATTTAACTTCTCCTTGCCTCAGTGTCCCCATCTGGAAAATGGGGATTCAATTCCTGTTCTCCTTCCCTCTTAGACCATAAGCCCCTTGTGGGGCAGGGACTGTATCTGAACTGATTATCTTATATCTCCCCCAGGACTTAGAACATTGCCTGGCACATAGTAGGCGCTTAACACATACCACAATTGTTATTTATTATTATGATTATTCTCATCATTATTCTGACATCACAATTGTAGTCAATCCAAACTGACCTGCACTGTTGTTAGCTTTTCAACCACAAGGGCTGAAAGTCTCCCTATAGTCAGGATTTGACTAGTCTTTGTGACACTTGAAGAAGCAACTCAAATTTGACACTTTAACCAGGTACCATTCCTTGAAAAAAAAACGGTGGGTGGGTTTTATCTCAATTTCGCAAGTATTCCATAAAGTCTCCCTAAGCCCAAACCTCAAGGCCCATACCCCAAGAAATCATTTTTTAGTGCCTTTCATACAGCAGCTGGCAAACCCATTTGACCAGGAGGAACAAAACCCTCATGAAGACCGAGCTACAGAGAGACAGGCTCGAAAACAGACCTGGGGCCCAGTGTAGGACCAGTCTGACTCCTGGGACAAGGTGTGGCTTGCTTGGTGCTGAGTTGAAACTCCAGGCTGTTGGGGTCAAAGTCATAATGGAGTGTGATGTATCAATCATTCATTATTTATCCAGCACATACATGTGTGCAGAGTACTGTATTAAGCTGTTGGAAGAGAGGACAGTACAACAGAGCTGGCAGACATGTTCCCTGTCCACAACGTGACTGTGACATAGACATGATGTCTATGTGAATGTGTGGGTTTGTGTGTGCATGTATGTGCGTGTGTGAGTGTGTGTGTGTGTCTGTGTGTGTGTGTGAGCATGCAGGTCAGTCTGGAACAGGCTGTTCATGCCCTCGTCTTTTCATCCAGTTGGATAGGGCTCCCACTCTCTGCAGTGCCATCTCTGAAAATGAAGGAGAGCTGTGTAGACATGCATGTGTGACTATGTTGACACAGTTGCATATACATATACCCACATACATCTATGTCATCAACCTTAAATGGGGAAGCACTTAATGACCCTCAAAACCTTCTCTGTCCTATGAATGGTATATGGTGGATTCCATGTTTTTGGGTGGCAGGGAGGCAATAAATGTATCTGCTCCGCTAACGAACTGTAGGAGATTGTGAGACCTTCCAGGGCAGGGTCTGAATCTAATTCCCACTTGTATACTCTTTCCTTGTACTTAGTACAGTGCTCTGCACAAAGAAAGTGCTTAATAAATGCTATTCCCAGCAGGAGATCACTTCCCAGGTTTAAAGATGGTGGGAGAAAACAGAGGGGTCCCCTGTTCCTTGCTAAAGTGAAGCAGATCCAATTATTGTTCATTCAGCTCCTGCACACCGTAAAAATGACAATCAAAGATAAGAGAAAGGTGCACAATAAAAGAGTTTCTCATTTCCATTTGACTAATGGTGCAACTGGAAGTGTTCTTGTCTTCAAGCCAATTAAAAATGAAAAAGGGAAAACACTCTAAAACCCACTAATAGGCTTCTGGCTTAGGGTGGTGTCATCCAAAACCTCGAATTAATGGTCCAGCCAAAGAGGGTGATATGACTCCAAAGTGTTAAATAAAAGGCCAGGGCAACTTTTCATTAAGGGAAAGCAAGGGCTTAGCTAATGTGCAATATAGACCATGCTCATGAATTTTCCTCTTTTATATGTCCCTTTTGTCTTTTTTTTAATAAATAAGAACCTCAAAAACTCAATTGAACGAACGGGTCAGTGGACAGTTGTAGCACAGTTGCCTCTGCTTATAAGGTCTGAAATTGTATTCATTTCGTTCCCCAAGCAGAACTAAAGATTTAAGTGTTGTGCGCTGACCCAGATTTAATTTCTGGGGCTCTGGTTGGGGCATTTTCTCACTTGGTTACCACAGGATCTAATTCTCTTGGAGGAGCCAGATGTTGCTACGGGGCCCCTGGGCACAAGGAATCGCACTTCCTGCACGGTGTGAGTCGATTCACAGGATGTTTGGTGGTGGCTGTGCCTGAGCCAGGTTAGAGCACCTAATCTGAGCTAAGAAGGACTTGTTTTTACTGGGAGAGGCGGAAATCACCCGGGTTTGGGGGAGCTGAAATTTGCCTTAAAAGACCCCTCCTCAAACTCTCTGTCCCCTTGCTCCCCCCTCCCCCATCTCTTGCCCCTAATGACCTAGCCACACACTTTATTGAGAACACTGAAACCAGTAGGCGTGATCTCCCTAAAACCTCCCCTTCTCCTCTTCAGTCCCCCCCTCCTCCAGCCCCTCCTTCGACTCTCCCATCATTCTCAGCAATATCTCAAGAGGAGACCTCCTGCCTCCTCTCAAAATCCTCCCCCACCTGCACCTCTGACCCCATCCTTTGCGCCTTAGCAAAACACTTCTCCCCTTCCTTCTTCCATCTCTGATTGACATTTTCAACTGTTCACTCTCCAGTGGCTCTTACCCCCCCGCTTTCAAACAAGCTCATGTCTCCATATCCCCCCAAAAACATCTCTTGGCCCCACAACTCCCTCCAGTTATCACCCCATCTCCCTCTTACCATAAAGCTCTTTGCATAAGTTGTCTACACCTGCTACCTCCACTTCCTCTCCTCCAATTCTCTCCTTGACCCCCCCTCCAATTTAATAATAATTATGGTATTTGTTAAGCACTTACTATGTGCAAAGCACTGTTCTAAGCACTGGGGTTGATACAAGTTAATCAGGTTGTCCCATGTGGGGCTCACAGTCTTATACCCCATTTTACAGATGAGGTAACTGAGGCCCAGAGAAGTTAAGTCACTTGCCCAAAGTCACACAGCTGATAAGCAGCAGAGCTGGGATTAGAACCCATGACCTCTGACTCCCAAGCCCGTGCTCTTTCCATTAAACCACGCTGCTTCTCGATTTAGATTCTGCCCCCTTCACTCCATCAAAACTACCCTCTCAAAAGTCACCAGTGATCTCTTTTTTGCCAAAACCAATGGCCTCTACTCCATCCAAATCCTCCTCAACCTCTCAGTTGCCTTCAACACTGTGGACCATGCTTTTAATAATAATAATAATAATGATGATGATGATAATGATGACATTTGTTCAGCACTTACTGTGTGTCAGAGACTGTACTAAGCTTTGGGATAGACATGAGCAAGTTGAGTTGGACACAGTCCCTGTTCCATATGGGGCTCACAGTCTTAATCCCCGTTTGACAGTTGAGGTAACTGAGGCCCAGAAAAGTGAAGTGATTTGCCCAAGGTCACGCAGCAGACAAATGACAGATTGGGGATTAGAACCCAGGTCCTTCTGACTCCCAGGCCTGTGCTCTATCCACTAGGCCATGCTGCTTCTCTTCTCCTGGAAACATTATCCAATCTCAGGTTCACTGGCACAGTCCTCTTCTGGTTCTCCTCCTATCTCTCTGACTGCTCATTTTCACTCTCTTTCACAGGGTCCTCATCTGTCTCCCACCCCCTAACAGTAGGCATCCCTCAAGGCTCTGTTCTAGATCCCCTCCATCTGCACCCACTTTCTGGGAGAACTCATTCACTCCCATAGCTTCTACTACCACCTCTCTGCAGGTGATTCCCAAATCTGCCTCTCTCCAGCCCTGATCTTCCTCCTCTGCATCCTCACCTTTCCTTCTGCTTAAAGGACATCTCTAAATGGGTGTTCTCTTGGCACCTCAGACTTAACATGTCCAAAAGAGAACTCCTCATCTTCCCATCCGAACCCTTTTCTCCCCTGACTTTCTCATCACCATAGACAGAACCATTCATTCATTCATTCAATAGTATTTATTGAGTGCTTACTATGTGCAGAGCACTGTACTAAGTGCTTGGAATGGACAATTCGGCAACAGATAGAGACAATCCCTGCCCATTGATGGGCTAACAAGTCTAGTCACCATCCTCCCTCTCTCACAAGCCCATAACTTTGGCATTATCAGTGGTATTCATGGAGTGCTGACTGTGAGCAGAGCACTGGACCAAGTGCAAGGGAGCAGATGATTCAATTGACTTGGTAGAACGTGATCCTTGTCTCCACGAATTGGGAATGGCTGGATCGTGAATGGCTGCACTGTGGGGTTCATCTTCCCATAGATGTTCATGCAGTTAGTGTGGTTCCATTCCAGAACAATCCCTGACACAATGATTGAGCCCTATGGATCAGGAAAAATGCTACCAGCTACCTCTCCTCCCCTCGCGTATTCTCCTTCAATCAGTCAATGGTATTGATTGAGTACTTCCTCTGTGCAGAGAACTGTACTAAGTGCTTGAGGGAGTACAATAGAGTTAGTAGACACAATCTCTGGCCTCAAGGAGTTAACAGACTACCATGTGCAGAGAAGTGTACTAAGTGCTTGAGAGAGTCCAAGATGCGATCCTTGCCCTCGAGGATCTGACAGTCTACTGTGTTCAGAGCAGTGTACTAAGAACTTGGGAGAGTACACTAGAGTTCAGAGACACAATCCCTGCCCTAAAGGAGCTGACAGTCCAGAGGGAGCTGACAGTGTTGTTCCTAGGAGCTTTTCTGCTCCCCAGTACAGGATTGACTAGGGACTGTGGCATATGCCCATCTACCACATATTGTTCCTGACCACCAAATGCTCTCCTTTCTTTGAGCCACACATTTGACAGATATCTCCCAATCTGGAGCTTTTAGTGCTTTTTGAAAATCTGAAACACCAAGTTTAGAATATCCCTCTCTGTTTTATACCTAAGCAACTGGCTCTCACATTCTAATGGCTGCAGGCTGCCCTTCTCGGGGATTGAACATTCAATCAGTTCAATTATATTTTGTCCGAAGTAGTATACTAAGCCCTATGGTTAAGGATATGACGGGGGAGGGAGTTTCACGCCAGAGGGAGGATGTGGGCAAAGGGTTGGAGGCAGGATAGATGAGCTCGAAGTACAGAGAGTAGGTTAGCTTTAAAAGAGTGGAGTGTGCAGATTGGGTTGCTGTAGGAGTTCAGCCTGTTAAGGTAGTAGGGAGAGAGCTGATTGAATGCTTTAAAGTTGATAGTAAGGAGTTTTGGTCTGATGTGGAGGTGGATGGGCAACCACTGGAGGTTCTTGAGGAGTGGGCTGTTAAGAACTGAATAGTGTTTCAGAAAAATGATCTGGGCAGCAGAGTGAAGTATGACAGAAGTAGGGAGAGACAGGTGGCGGGGTGATCAGTGGGGAAGTTGATGCAGTAGTTGGGGTGGGAAATGATGAGTGCTTGGATCAGAGTGGTATCAGTTTGGAGGGAGAGGAAAGAGTGGATTCTAGAGATGTGCTGAAGGTAGAACTGATATGATTTAGTTGAGAGATTGAGTTTGAATGCTTTACTGGGAGAGACGAGCATACAAATATTTACAGCTTGAGTGGTCAAAATAAATTCTTGAATAAACATAGATCCTTGAGTGCGGAGGAGGGGTATAAACAAGTTCTTAAGTGCTAGAGTTGTAATGGCTGATGATTTTTGTCATCCTGTATGCTGAGAGAGTATTCCCTGCAGTGTCCTTCAGAAACAGCTTCGAGTATGTATGGGATCTCTTAGAGGGTTGGGTGTGTCTGTTGTTAATATAGAGGGCCATTTTGAGGTTATAGGAATTTTGTTTGTGGTGTTCATTGGGGAAATATTTTCCTTACCAGAATCCGGTTGAAATTGGTCTTTTCATTCTGATTTTCAAGGGCCCGTGAACCTCCGGCTCTGAGAAGTTAAGAAGTCCATTGCTAACTAAGCCATGAATGGGAATGGCATCATCTAATCCTCTCCCCTCCCCACCAATGTTTATTCATGGTCTGTCTTCCCTCTCAAAGGCTTTCGGAAGCAACACAAGTCATTTAGCCTCTCTCTGGCTACTCAGAAATGGATGATTCTTATACTGAATCACCTTAGGTCTTGTTCTGTGCCAAGGAGACTGATAGGAGAGTAGCTCTTAAAGGTCTGAAGCTGTTCTGCATCTTGGGCAGGCATTGAAGGGAGAGGATTTCCGGCTCCTTAATTTGCTGTTTCACCCATCCTCTTCTTATCTCCTTTCTCTGCCAGTGGATGGCTTCAAACAGTTGTATTACTGAACTTCTTGGTCCAGGTCTTGTTTGCTGATCATAACGGGCTGTCATACCATGGAAGCTGTTATGTGTGGAAAAACCACTGGCCTGGGCACCAGAGGACTGGGCCACTTGCCTGCTGTGTGACCTTGGGCAAGTCACCTTCTCTGTGCCTCAGATCCTCATCTGTAAAATGGAGATTCAATACCTGTTCTCCCTCCTACTTACCCTGTTAAACCCCCAGCCTCTGAGCTGATTTTTGTGGGAACTCTCTTTGCCAGCTCTGCTTCCTCTTGGGACAAGGTGGGGTTTGCCAGCTACAGAGTAAAACACCAAGCTCTTGGGACCAAGGGTATGCAGAGTGTGATGTATGTGACTGTGTGCATGCGTGCGTGCGTGCATCTGTGTGTTGGGGTGGGGGGTGCAGACCTCAGAGCTGTGAGGAAACTTTCTTTGGAATGGGTGGTGATGTGTGGGTTGATTAGTCAAGTAACTGTTGAAAATGCAGGTGGAATACTTCTGAATAGCTGGAGCAAAGGCCAGGGGGTGTGTTTTCATTTGTAAGTTAGATACAAGCTAGATCCCCAAATTGAGCCTCTCCTACTCTCTCTCCCAGTCACTCCAGGCATTTATTCCATTTGCCCTCTCAAAATCCCGGTGGGGTTGAAGTCGGTTCAGGTGACAGGAGAGGGGAGCTTAACGTGGAAGTACCTGAGCCCCGCTGCTTGGGTCAATAGGTCCTGTTACCGCTTCTTAGCCCATGCTAATTGGAGTCTGGACTTTGCCTTCGATTCGTCACTCCAACCATCGCTGCCTCCCTAATTATGCCATAAACACTGTGGGTTGCAAAGGCTTAGACTGACTGCTGAGATTCAAGACTAACACAAATCCTGCTTTTGCCTCCCCTTATCCCCCTGGTAGGATTCACTGGTCATTTCATCTGTTCCCTGGATAGGGGAGGCAGCTTATCACAGAGCCAGGATCCGGAACCTCCTTCAACTCCTGCAGACTGGAGGTTTGTGGCTTTTTTCAGCTCTATTAAGATTTTTTTCACCACTTTTTCTAAGCTTCACATTCTTCATCTGGTCTTCATTTGCACTGCTTTCTTTCCCACCTCCATTCTTGATAGAGTTTATCTTTGCATCAGGAAACCAAAATCGCTGATGATTCAGGGTCTTTGGAATCCTATGCCACTGAAGTTAGCTTCTTGCACTATTCAGAGGCAAGTTTGGAATAAAAACAATGCCTATTCATCCTGGGTCCTCACCCTCAAGTGGGAGCAGCTGGTGAATTGCATATTACTACTTTACCACCCAAGGTGCCTGACCACCACCTCCGTCACCATCCTCGTCCTCTTCCTCCTCCTCCTTTCCCTCTTCTCATCCTCCTCCTCTTCCTCCTCATTATCATCAACAATGGTGTTTACTGAGTATCTCCTCAGTGCAGAGCACTGAAGCAGGCCTGTTCTTTGAGGGATGAGATCGTGTCTACTGAATCTATTGGTTTGTTCATTCCCAAGTGCTTAATACAGTGCTCTGCGAACAGGAAGCACTCAATAAATGCCAGTGATGATTGATTGATATAGGAGAAGTAAAAAATCCCTGCCCTCGAGGAGCTTCCACTCAAGTGGGCCAGAAGATGGGAATTACAAGGCTACTTGGTGGTAGGATCAAAACGTACAGTTCAGGTCTTTCAGTAAACTGCATTGGGAAAGTTAAAAAACCCCATCACCTCTTCAGTGGGGAAGCTGAAGTCTACAGCCAAAATGGGTGGTGACTGACCCATACCAGGATGAGTTCTCAAGTAACTTTATCTAAGCCAAGTGTTCTTGTCTCACCACACACATCTCTTTTCCAGTCCCCGTCCCTAATTTGCTTCTAATTTCTGTCTGAGCCTCTTCATACCCGTGTTTCTTCCCAGCCTGTACTACTCTCTGACCCATTTTTCAGTAGTTTGCCTATGACTGAGCCTGAATAACAAGAACTGAAACCTCTCTAATCTAACTTTCATGGCCCTTTGTGCTATTTTCCTGTCATTTTGCTGTTTCTCTCTTTCTCTCCAAGATCCTCAAAAGACTGGACCTAGTCATATCTTTTCCAAAAATTGTAAAAGGGTGATTTACTGGCTGCATGGATAATTCATCTGAGTGGGTTTTCAAGTCATCAGCAGAAACCTAATTTGAGCCTGAGAAGAGGTAAAAGAGCAAAATGGGGAGCAATCAAATTCAAGAAAATTCCAGGCTGTGATTCTGGAACAAAAGCCTTCGGTGGCTCTTGTGGTTTCTGTGATATATGCCAGAAGAGTTCGCATTGAACACTTAATAGAAATGGTCAACTTGAGCTGCCAGCTGGCAATTTCTACCTCTGGTCAAAGCACTTCAAAGACATCACCTTGTTAATCCTCATGATATTTCTTTCAGGCTGGGTGATGGAGAATGGCTGAAGAGACCAGTGGGTGAGTGAGTGACTGACTGACACTCTCTTTCCAGGGCCTTGTTTTTGGCACTCTGGATTTTTGCAAAGGCTTTAAACCAACATTCCTTTTTCTATGCCGAAAGTTGTAGAGAATGGTGATAATTTTGATTATAGTCTCCTTCAGGGCAGAGATCCTGTTTTCTGTCTCTATTAGTTCAGCATACAGAAAATGATCAGCTCCTTGAGGGCAGGGATGTCCAACATTTAGTACAGTGCCTGGCACACAGTAAGTGCTTAACAAATACCCCGATTATTATTATCCTGTTTATGGACTTTATCGTCCTCTTTCAAGGGCTCAGTACTGTTTTCTGCACATGGTAAGCAGTCAGCTCCTTGAGAGCAGAGATTGTGTCTGCCGACTCTACTGCATTCAGTCGATTAACTAATCAATGGTATTTATTGAGCACTTACTGTATTCGGAGCACTGTACTGAGCGCTTGGGAGAGTACAATACATAGAGTTGGGAGATACATTCCCTGCCCACGAGGAACTTATAGTCTAGAGCACTCCCTCGAATGCTTAGTACGGTGCTCTGCACACAGTAGAGTGTAGGAGACTTGAGGGCAGGGATCCTGTCTAATAACTCTTTTGTGCCCTCCCAAGCACTTAGTCTGCTTTCATCCTTGATCTTCCCCGGTAAATGGAGTATCCAGTCAGCCTGGTATCCAGTCAGGGGTCACCGCACCCAAAAGACACATCTGAATCCCCAAAATACCTGTCATCGATGGTCAGGCACCATCACCACCTGACTTTCGGAATGGATACTCCTATGACTGATTTGTCATGTCTTTTATAATCGTCAGGTTCTTTTTGGGGGGTGGGGTTGGGGGGGAGAGGGAAAGGTGTTTATCCCATCCATAGCTTTTTAAAGCAGTGAGTTCATTTAAATAATTACCCAGTCATTTAGTTAATGTGTTCTTTTTTCAACTTGCCTAACTCCAGCGAATGTGCCTTTGATAGAAAAAGAACTCCTTTTATGTAATAGCGCTGTTTTTCCCCCCGCAAAATAGATGCCACACAATTATTTTACTGCAGAGAAATTAGCTCATTTGCAAATGGCACCTCAGAACACAAGAAGAATGGCATTTATTGAAGCACTAATAAAGGCACCATGTTAGAATAATTTGAGGCTGACGGGCCCACAATCACTCAATATTTTAAGAGCTGTCATCACACCAGCATGCAAAAGTACAAATTTATGCTGTGACATCATGGCACTAAGAGTATAATTGGAATAAAATGACAACGTTTCATCGTGGCATTCACCGGCTAAGCAGAGCACTTTAGCCCACCCACCCTGAGCTGATGTTCTGTGAACACAGGAAGCGTCATGACTCGCATTTGGGAAGCACTCAATGTGGCCTTCAGGAATTTCTAAAGTGGATGTACGGTGAATACTCCATGATCGGGTGGCTTATATATATTGCAGAAAGCTCGAAGAATCACAAATCAGCCAAAGCCACAGGAACTTTTTAGCCGCAGATAATGAAGCAAGCAGTCACTACACAATTGCTGAGTACCTAACACAGGATCATTTTTAGTGAGTGAAGAAATTCCAGTCATGGCCTGAAGCTAAGCACTAAGCTGGAACAAATGAGCACATTATCTCATCTGCATAAAAATTGTGACTTAAAAATTCCACCCTTTAACTTCTACCACATCTTTATTCTTGATCGGAATGGAGAAAAAAACTGACAGTAGATGCAGGTAAGGCCCGGGAGAGAGCACGTAGTTGAGACTCAATGTTCTGCTTCCAATCCAGCCTCGCCTCATGGATCCACCTGCTCTCTGAGCCTCATCGGGCAGCCACCAGCCTGACGCTAGGGCTTGGATTTGAATATTTCCCTCATGACTCTGGCTGTTTAGTCTGCCCTTCAGTGTGGGTGAGAGTGATGGGAAGGATGGTGAGACCAACAGCTGTTTCCATGTGACACTTTAATGCTATTAATAGCCTTCAATAGGCTCTCCATTTTGATTTCACCAGAGAGTGATTGTACGAGTGATCAAATGGTTGGGAAGGTTTAGATGGCATCAACTGAATTGAGTTCCTGACCTATTATGCTCAAGTTATAAGCCAGTTCTGTGACTTTCAAGATTCAGATGTGTTGTTTTCTTCATGTTTCTCATCATGAACTGATTCCTGATTATGGGAAAGTTAACTATGTGGTTGAAAGCAGCTGGTTTAAAGGGCTACATAATCTGCTTTTCTCTATGGAGATCACTATTTGGAAATTAAACTTCTCTTAAAAAGTGATTTCCATAGTGAAAAGCAGGTATTTCCTGTACTGTGCCGGAAATAAGGCTAGGTGACTGATCACTCTCTGGCTCATTCCAACAGTCTTCCATGGATAAACTGGCCCATCTCTCAAAATGGCAAGAAAACCCAGGGCTTGTTTTTGGGGGTTGATTGATGAACAAATGTGCCTGTTGTTTTTTTTATCTTGGTGTATAGCCTTCAGATCTGGAAATACTATTTCATTCAGGTAATAGACAAGCCAACCAAGGAGTTGTCGCTAGATCATTTTTAGTGGGAAAAGCCATATTTCGCATTACTAAAAACAAATCACTTCCTTCCTTCTTCAGACCACTTGGCATCATGGATAAGTCAGTCTGTTCTGTAATCAACTGTTTGGAGGATTTCCCATGGGCATGGAATTGGGAAAAATCTCCCAGACTTCAGAGGTTGGCAAATCTAATGAGGCAGAGGCCTTACCATAGCTGCTAGTTTCTATCTTTTCACTTACTCCCCCTGTCTCTCATTTGAAATCTAAACACATTTGTTCCTTATTTTTAAAGTGCATATGCTGGGATATTTATTTTGAAATAAACAAAAGCAAATTAAATCAAGATGATCCTACAAGCTTAAAAAAATAACCTTGAAGAAATGATTCTAGGTTCAGTTTGAAATAGTCAATTGAAATTTTGACGTGTTTACAATTAAGAAAGATCTTTGCTTTTGGCCTTTTGTGTTTTAACTTAAGTAGATTCATTAGTCTAGCAAACAGTGGATTAGAACAGGGGAAACAGCAATATGAATCTATTCTCTGCCTGTCTACCCATTCTTAAATAGTAATGCTAAGGTTACCTTCATCTATCTGTGATTAGCACCTAAGTAGGACAGACATTGTCAAACGGTGATTAGTTTTAGTTTTTTTGGACACTTTTTGTTTCACTGAAACAAGATGCACTTGAGAAACATACAAGCTTTAGGCAGCCTATTCCTTTCAGATGAACATTTTCAAAGGGAAATGAATTAAAAGATCTTAAATATGTATATATGTGTGTGTGTATATATATGTATATATATGTTTATAGATACACACACACACACACACACACATACACAGTGTACTGCATTCCTCTGGAACCAAGTCAACCCCAATTTGAGATGATTCCCTAGAACGATGTGTTTTTAATGGAAAAATATTTGATCTACTATTCACTCTTTTGTTACATGTTTTTTGAATAAACTGACATTCTAAATCCCTTTTAAAAAAGTAAAAAAAAGTAAAAAAAACCCCTCATACTTATTTACAGTTGTCAGAAGGCAAGTCATTTGCAAAGCTTCCAGTCATTAGTATTAGTCATCATCCTTGACCTATTTTTGACCCAGTCACTGTTTCTCCTTGCCATTACTAAAACCTGGTTCACCCCAGATGACACTGTTTCCCCTGTGCTCTCTCCAGAGGGGGCCTCATCTTCTCCCACTCTCTAAGACTCACTGGAAAGGGGCAGGAGTCGGCTTTCTTCTCACTCCCCAGTGCTGCTTTAGCAGCATCCCACCTCCCCCATCTGTATCATTCCTTTCCTTTTAAGCCCATATCATCCACCTCTATCACCCACTCCAATTAATAGTCATCTACCACCCTCCAGGCCCCCCTCCAACTTTCTGAACCATTTTGAACCCCTTCTCACATTCCTTCTCTTTTTCTTCATCCCTACATTGATTCTTGAGGATTTCAATATTCACGTGGATGTCTCTGTCAATCCTTCCTCTGTCCACTTACTCTCACTCCTCTATTCCAATTACCTTCAGCTCCACCCTGCCTCAACCAATCACCAACTTGGATACACACTTGAACTCAGCATCTCTAGGCAGTGTACAATCTCTATCCTCACCATTTCGGAAATTCCTCTATCAGACCACAACCTCCTCATCTGTTCTCTCTCCCACATACCCAACTCCTTGCAAATCTGCCCTTTTCTCCCACAGAAGCCTTCGATCTTCTGAGACTCACCAATTTTCTACAGACATAATGCCCCATTTGGTATCCATACCCAAACTACCTTCTCTTGACATACAAATTGACCACCTCAACACCATCCTCTCCACTGAACTCAACTCCCTCGCTCCTCTGTCCCTGTGCCAATCTCATATCACTATCCTGCAGCCCTTGATCTCGGGTGGGAATCCAGACCCCTGGCTGACCTTATCATCCCCTCCACCTGGGCCTCTGACCCCATCCCTTCATAGCTTATTAAAATATTTGCCCCCTCACTTCTTCCTTTATCACTATCTTCAACCTTTCATTTTCCAATGGCTTATTTCCCACTGCTTTCAAACATGCTCATTTATGTATCTCCCATCCTAAAAAAACCCTCCCTTGACTCCATGGCTCTCTCAAATTATCACTCTATCTCCCATCTACAATTCCTCTCCAAATTTCTTGAGTGAGTTTTCTACACCTGCCGTCTCCACTTCCTCTCCTCCAATTCACTCCTTGATCCCCTCCAATCTGGTTTCCACCTCTTCACCCAGAGAAACTGCCCTGTCTAAGGTCAGTTATGACCTTCTTGCCAAATCCAATGACCTCTACTTCATCATAATTCTCCTAGACCTCTCAGCTGCCTTCACCACTGTGGACAGCCCCATCTCCTGTAAACCTTATCCAACACTGGCTTCACGAATACTGTCCTCTCCTGATTCTCTTCCTATCATTCTGATCATTCCTTCCTTCTCAATCTCTTCTGTGGGATCTTCTTACTTCTCCCACCCTCAAGACTTAGTTCTGGCTCCCCTTCTATTCTCCACCTACATCCACTCCCTCAAAGTCATTCGCTCCAATGGCTTTAACTGCCTTTAAAGAGATGATTCCCAAATGTGCCTCTCCAGCCTTGACCCCTCTCCTTCTGGGCAGTTTCACATTTCCTCCTGCCTTCAGCATATTTCTACCTAGATGTCCAGCTGACCTTTCATTCATTCATTCATTCAATAGTATTTATTGAGCGCTTACTATGTGCAGAGCACTGTACTAAGCGCTTGGGATGAACAAGTCGGCAACAGATAGAGACAGTCCCTGCTGTTTGACGGGCTTACGGTCTAATCGGGGGAGACGGACAGACAAGAACAATGGCACTAAACAGCGTCAAGGGGAAGAACATCTCGTAAAAACAATGGCAACTAAATAGAATCAAGGCGATGTACAATTCATTAACAAAATAAATAGGGTAACGAAAATATATACAGTTGAGCGGACGGGTACAGTGCTGTGGGGATGGGAAGGGAGAGGTGGAGGAGCAGAGGGAAAAGGGGAAAATGAGGCTTTAGCTGCGAAGAGGTAAAGGGGGGATGGCAGAGGGAGTAGAGGGGGAAGAGGAGCTCAGTCTGGGAAGGCCTCTTGGAGGAGGTGATTTTTAAGTAAGGTTTTGAAGAGGGAAAGAGAATCAGTTTGGCGGAGGTGAGGAGGGAGGGCGTTCCAGGACCACGGGAGGACGTGACCCAGGGGTCGACGGCGGGATAGGCGAGACCAAGGGACGGCGAGGAGGTGGGCGGCAGAGGAGCGGAGCGTGCGGGGTGGGCGGTAGAAAGAGAGAAGGGAGGAGAGGTAGGAAGGGGCAAGGTGATGGAGAGCCTTGAAGCCTAGAGTGAGGAGTTTTTGTTTGGAGCGGAGGTCGATAGGCAACCACTGGAGTTGTTTAAGAAGGGGAGTGACATGCCCAGATCGTTTCTGCAGGAAGATGAGCCGGGCAGCGGAGTGAAGTATAGACCGGAGCGGGGCGAGAGAGGAGGAAGGGAGGTCAGAGAGAAGGCTGACACAGTAGTCTAGCCGGGATATAACGAGAGCCCGTAATAGTAAGGTAGCCGTTTGGGTGGAGAGGAAAGGGTGGATCTTGGCGATATTGTAGAGGTGAAACCGGCAGGTCTTGGTAACGGATAGGATGTGTGGGGTGAACGAGAGGGACGAGTCAAGGATGACACCGAGATTGCGGGCCTGCGGGACGGGAAGGATGGTCGTGCCATCCACGGTGATGGAGAAGTCAGGGAGCGGACCGGGCTTGGGAGGGAAGATGAGGAGCTCAGTCTTGCTCATGTTGAGTTTTAGGTGGCGGGCCGACATCCAGGTGGAGACGTCCCGGAGGCAGGAGGAGATGCGAGCCTGAAGGGAGGGGGAGAGGACAGGGGCGGAGATGTAGATCTGCGTGTCATCTGCGTAGAGATGGTAGTCAAAGCCGTGAGAGCGGATGAGTTCACCGAGGGAGTGAGTGTAAATGGAGAACAGAAGAGGGCCAAGAACTGACCCTTGAGGAACTCCAACAGTTAAAGGATGGGAGGGGGAGGAGGCTCCAGCGTAGGAGACCGAGAATGATCGGCCAGAGAGGTAAGAGGAGAACCAGGAGAGGACAGAGTCCGTGAAGCCAAGGTGAGATAAGGTATGGAGGAGGAGGGGATGGTCGACAGTGTCAAAGGCAGCAGAGAGGTCAAGGAGGATCAGAATGGAGTAGGAGCCATTGGATTTGGCAAGAAGGAGGTCATGGGTGACCTTAGAGAGAGCAGTCTCGGTAGAGTGGAGGGGACGGAAGCCAGATTGGAGGGGGTCTAGGAGAGAATGGGAGTTAAGGAATTCTAGGCATCGATTGTAGACGACTCGTTCTAAGATTTTGGAAAGGAAGGGTAGTAGGGAGATAGGACGATAACTGGAGGGGGAAGTGGGGTCAAGAGCGGGTTTTTTTAGGATGGGGGAGACGTGGACCTCAAACTAAACATGTCCAAAATAGAACTTCTAATCTCCCCACCCAAACTCTACTCTCCCTCGGTCTTTCCCATCACTGTAGACAATGCCACTATCCTCTCTATCTCACAAGCCCATAACCTTGGCACTAAGTTTGGCCCTCACAATGTTGCTTAAATTCCTCCTTACCTCTCCATCCAAACTGCTACTCTGTTGATTCAAGAACTTATGATATCATGCCTTGGTGATTGCATTAGTCTCCTTGATGACCTCCCAGCCTCCTATCTCTCCCTATTCCCATCCATACTTCACTCTTCTGCCCTGGTCATTTTTCTCAAAAACCATTCAGTTTCACATCTTGCCACTCTTCAAGAACCTCCAGTTGTTGCCCATCCACATCACGCTGAAGCAACTTAACATCGGCTTTAAAGCACTCAATCACCTTGCCACCTCCTATATTTCTTCATTCATTTATTCGATCATATTTATTGAGTGCTTAATGTGTGCAGAGCACTGTACTAAGCGCTTGGGAAAATACAATGCAGCAATAAAGAGAGACTATCCCTGCCCACAACGAACTCACGGTCTAGAAGACTTACCTCACTGATTTCCTACTACAGTACAGCCCACACACTCCACTCCTCAAGTGCCAGCTTAATACTGTACCTCGATCTTGTCTATCAATCAATCAATTGTCTTTTTTGAGCACTTACTGTGTGAAGAGCACAGTACTAAGTGCTTGAGAGAATACAGTACAAAAGAGTTGGTAGACAGATTCCCTGCCCATAGTGGGCTTATAGTTTAGAGGGGAAGAAAGACATCAATATAAATAAATGAATTGAGAATATATATATATAATTGCTGTGGGCCTGAGGGATAGGTGAATAAAGCATGCAAGTCCAAGTGCAAGGGCGGCACAGAAGGGAATGGGAGAAGAGGAAATGAGGGTTAATTCAGGGAAAGCCTGTTGAAGGGGATGTACCTTCAGTAAGGCTTTGAAGGTGGGAAGAGCGATCGTCTGTCGGATAAGAAGAGGGAGGGCTTTCCAGGCCAGAGGATGTGGGCAAGAGGTCGGCAGCGAGATAGATGAGACCGAGGTACAGTGAGCAGGTTGGCATTAAAGGAGTGAAGTGTGTGAGCTGAGTTGTGGTAAGAAAGCAGTGAGGTAAGATAGGAGACAAAGTGATCGAGTGCTTTAAAGTCGATGGTAAGGAGTTTCTTTCTGATGTAGAGGTGAATGGGCAACCATTGGAGGTTCTCGTGGAGTGGGGAAACATGGACTGAATGTTTTTATAGAAAAATGATCCCAGCAACAGAGTGAAGTATGGACTGGAATGGGGAGGGAGAGGAGGCAGGGAGGTCAGAAAGGAAGCTGATACAGCAATCAAGGCAGGATAGGACAGGATAGGATAGGACCGCTTGGATTTACATGGTAGTTTTTGGGAGGAGGGGAAAGGGCAGATTTTAGCAGTGTTATGAAGTTTGAACTGATAGGATTTAGTGACAGATTGAATATGTGGGCTGGATGAGAGAGATGAGTTGAGGATAATGCCAAGGTCACCGGCTTGGGAGACAGGAAGAATGGTGGTGCTGCCTACGGAAAAGTCAAGAGGAGGACTTTAGGTGGGAAGATAAGGAGATCTGTTTAGAACATGTTAAATTTGAGGTGTCTGTGGGACACCCAAGTAGAGATGCTTTGTAGGCAGGAGGAAATATGAAACTGCAGAGAAGAAGAGAGATCAGGGCTAGAGAGGTAAATTTGGCAATTATCTGCATAGAGATGGTAGTTGAAGTCATGGGGGCCAATGAGTTCTCCAAGGGAGTGGATGTAGATGGAGAATAGAAAGGGACCCAGAATTGAGCCTTGAGGGACTACCACAGTTAGGAGGTGGGAGTCAAAGGAGAATCCCGTGAAAGAGACTGAGAATGATCAACCAACCTACTCACCGTACCTCAATGCCAGGTCAAGTCTTCTAGCTCATCTGTCATAATCGTTATTTTTATCATTATGATCTTCATAATTATTATTATTGTATTTTTTAAGCATTTATAATGTATCAGGCAATCTTCAAAATGTCAGGTTAGATACACATCAATCACTCTGGACACCGCCCCTGTCCATATGGGGCTTACAATCTAAGTAAGAGGGAGGACAGGCATTGAATCTCCATTTCATAAGTGAGGAAACTGAGGTACAGTGAAGTGAAATGACTTGCCTAAAGTCAAACTACAGGAAAGTGGTGGAGCTGGGATTAGAACCCAGGTTCTCTGACTCTGAGGCGCATGCTCTATCCACTAATCCACACTGCTCTCATCTCCCTAACCTATTTTCCTTCCCTAATGGATTATCCTGGCATTTAATCTGTACCCCCTGAACACTTAATATTAACCTCACCTCACCCTCCGCACCCACAGCACTCACATTCATACCCTTATACACCCTACCGGTAACTTATTTTAATGTCTGTTTCCCCTGCTAGACTGTCAGCTCCTTGAGAGCAGGGATCATGTCTACCAGCTCTATCGAACTGTACTCTTCTAAGCACTTAAACCAGCCCCCAGCACACCGTAAGCATTCAATTAATACCATGGATCGATGGATTGAATACATGTCATGTGTTCAGTGATGGAAGCCTCCAGGAGCAAGAGGTTAGACAACAATTCCTTACCCAAAAGAAATTCAGCCTGGTGGCGAGAGCAGATGGGAGAGCAGGCAGGTATCACTTTGGAAAGGACTTGAGTAGTTGTTATGATCTAAGCACTGCTCTAAACCTGGATTTTTCTCCTCTTGGCCTTCTGCCAACTGTTTGGATCTCTTGTTGTTAGGTGGTTGGCTGCCTGTCATTTCTCTTGTCAAAGAGCAGCTGAAAAGACAGCACAAATTATACAATCCTTCTGGGTGGGCTCCAGGACTACACGCTGTCTGAGACTCAGGTTTTCAGGAAATACCATGATTTGGATTCTCATGTCCTCTATCGACTCAATCAATCTCTCCTATCCTGCTCCACCCTGTTTGCTCTCTCTGTTCTCACCAAGCAAACCGGTCCAGTACTACCTCGATTGCTCTGCTGCTTTTGACTCCGGTGACTAATCTCCCATCTCTGAGCCCTCCTTGCTGTAGGATCATGACCTGCTCTCGAAGTACTGATCCTGTCCAAAAACCCACATCCTCAATGAAGCCTTACCCAATTACCTCCTCTTGGTTCTGGCCATGCTAAGAGTTCGAGCTAGAACCAACGTGGAAGTTCTGCTATCATTCCAGCAATCAATGGTATTTATTGAGCACTTACTGCATGCAGAGCACTGAGCTAAACACTCAGGAGAATCCGATAGAGTAGATTTAGTAGACACAATCCCTGCCCACTAGGAATTTACAATACTTCCCGAGTGGAGTCTCAAACAGGAGAAGAGAGAGGAACACACTGAGTTCTCCACAAGATGATAATAGACCTTTCCAGATCTACTAGATTGTACACTTCTTGTGAGCAGGGATCATGTCTACTGACTCTATTGTACTCTCCCAATTGCTCAGGACAGTGCTCACCAAGCAGTAGACTTTGAGAAGCAGCATCGCCTAGTGGGTAGAGCATGGGCCTGGGTGTCCTGGTCCCGCCACTTATCTGCTGTGTGACCTTGACAAAGTCACTTCCCTTCCCAGGACCTCATTTTCCTTGTCTGTAAAATAAGGATTAAGCCTGGATGCTCTGAATGGGACAGGGATTGTGTCCAACCTGACGATTTGCTTAATAATAATAATAATAATGATAATCATCATAATAATAATGGTATTTAAGTGCTTATTATGTTTCAGACACTGTACTAAGGACTGGGGTGGATACAAGCAAATTGAGTTGGACACAATCCCTGTCCCACATGGGGCTCACAGTCTCAATCCCCATTTTACAGTTGAGGTAACTGAGGTACAGAGAAGTCAAGTGATTTTCCCAGGGTCATACAGCAGACAAGTGACAGAGCTGGAAATAGAACCCATGACTTTCTGACTCCCAGGCCGTGCTCTATCCACTACGCCATGCTGCTATCCAACCCAATGCTTAGTACAGTACATTATTATCAGCCTGCAAGCTCCTTGGGGGCAGGGATCATATCTACTAACTCTACTGTATTCTCCCAAGTGTTACTACAATATCTTGCACAGAGTTAAGCACTTAATAAATGCCAGTGATTGATGAGTCTATTTGACACCATCAGCTGACCATGCCACTGACAATATCTAAAAAATTCAATGACCCTGAAAGGTTTTTCAGCATTTTAATCTTTGGGTGCTGTGGTTTCCCTGGCTGTAAAATATGACTTTGATGATGATGATGGTAGTACTTGTCAAGTGTTCACTATGTGCCAAGCGCTATATTAAACACTGGGGCAGATACAAGATAATCAGGCTGGACATAGTCCCTGTCCCACAGGGGGCTCACAGTCTAATTAGGAGGGAGAACAGGGATTGAACCCCCAATTTACAGGTGAAGAAACTGAGGGATAGAGAGGATAAGTGCCATGCCTGAGGTCACCCCTCCCCCCGCCCCCTTTACCTGCCCTCAGCTAAGCCCCCTTTCCCTCTGCTCCTGCCCCTCTCCCTTTCCCTCCCCTCAGCACTGTGCTCATTTGTATATATTTTTATTACCCTATTATTTTATTAATGAGGTGTACATCCCCTTGATTCTATTTACCGTGATTAAGTTGTCTTGTTTTTGTCCCTCTGTCTCCCCCAATTAGACTGTAAGCCCGTCAGTGGGCAGGGATTATCTCTATCTGTTGCCGAATTATACATTCCAAGTGCTTAGTACAGTGCTCTGCACATAGTAAGCACTCAGTAAATACTATTGAATGAATGAATGAAGCAAGTTTCAGAGTTGGGATTAGAACCCAGATCCTCCGACTTCCAGGCCTGTGCTCTTTCTACTAGACCACACTGCTATCAATAGCTGCTCACCTGTACCTCACAATCACGTCGTGAAGACAAAATGACATAATGTATGGGAAAGGACTGAGTTCTTGAGACAGGTGCTACAGGAGTATAAGGAGTACTTATTTGGCTTTGCAAACAATGTCATCTGTCCTTCAGTAAATGTCTCTTAATGGTATATTCCCTTGGCAACCTAAAGGCATCAATCCTAAATAGCATCACAAGTTGTAGCACCTCTCGTGTGCCTGATTTGTGTGGAGTGTTGCAAACATTAAACCATGTGCACCCAAAATTGTAATGTGGCTTCAGACTACAGTAGTGTGCAGGCCACATACCAAAACAACAGTCCTGGCTTCCAGAGAAGGCTTTGGCCAAGAAAAGAAGCCACAGCACACCCCCAGCACTCCCCACCTCCCCCCACACCCCTGCCAGCCAGCCAACCAGCCACGCTGCCTCTCTGGGAACCGGCCTCGGCTGTCCTCCATGCCATCGAGGAGACTTCATCCCGTCCTGCCTTCCACCTCCTGGTGGGATAGATAGAGAAAAACACTGACAACCTAAGGCCTCCACAAAACCTTGGGAAGAGTGGTAGCTGCTGCTATGGCTTTGGGCATTCCTTGGACTCTGAATCGTAAGGAGCCTGAAATTCTGCTTCTAGCCATAGCTCCCTACTGAGTTTTGTTTTTATTTTGTCCTTGTGCTTTATGCTGCTTTAGTGTTTTATTGTATCATCCCTCCTGATGTGTCCTTCTGTCCAATCCCCTCTCTGCAACTTATGCTTTTAGATTGTGAGCCCCTAAAGGGGCAGGGACTGTGTTCTAAATTCCCACCTGTATATTCTCTCCTGTAACTTAGTACAGTGCTCTATACACTGTAAGCTCTTAATAAATGTGATTAATACTAACACTACTGCCAACCTGCCAAACTACTAACCTGTACTAAGTACACTTGATTGATTTTCTTCTTTAAGCAGATGAAAAATCCTGAGTATTCTTCTTTCAAATCTGACATGGCTTCAAGTAGAAGTAGTGACGGTATTTGAGTGCTTGTTTTGGGCAGAGTACTCCTGGGGGAGAATGCACAGGTGGAAATTAGACAAGGTTCCTTTCCCAGGAGGAAAAGGTTTAAGATGAAATCTGTTAGGAATTGAGGCCAGAGCATTGAATCAACCATCTTCTCTGTTGCAATGAAACCTCAGGGCTCCAGCCCACCCAGAAAAAGCGCCTGGTTTATATGGTGAATTTACTTTGAAATGTCCATGATTTGCCTGGGTTCTGCATGGCCTATTGTATGGATAAGTATATAGGAAAGGCTAAAACCCCAATAAATGCACATTAGCAACAGTATGGTTTTATTATGGCGCCATAATGCTGAATGAGTGGTTAAAAATACAATGAAAAGTAGTCATTACGCATGGGTAGGAGCTGTTTTTCAAGCCTCGATAAACTTTTCATTTATTTTAGTTAATAACAGAGTTCACATTCTAGTCTAACAACCCTCAAAATTTCAGTTTAAAAGAAGGCTATTTTTAAGTTGTTGAATAGCAGGAAAAGGCATTTTTGAAGTCCCTGAACTGGAATCAACCTGTTTACAACTCCATATGGCACTGGGCCTTCTCAGGAGAATAGTAACGCCAAACACCCAGCTACACCCGCTGTCTCAATCAATCACTCAGTGCATTCCTCCCCTCCAATTCTCTCCTCGACTCCCTGTAGTCTGGCTTCCGTCCCTTCCACTTCATGGAAACTGCCCTCTCTAAGATTGCCAATGGCCTCCTTCTGGCCAAATCCAATGGTCTCTACTCCATCTTAATCCTCCCTGACCTCTCAAGCTGCTTCCTACACTGTGGATCACCCCCTCCTCCCAGAAATGCTATTTAATCTTGGCTCTCCTCTCCTCTCCTTGTTCCCCTCCTATCTCTCTGGCCGTTCCTCAGACTCTTTTGCTGGCTCCTCCTCTGCCTCCCCCCCAGCTCCCCAGTGGTGGGAGTCCCTCAAGGTTCAGTTCTTGGTCTCCTCTTCTCCATCTATACCCACTCCCTGGGAGAACCTATTTCCTCCCACAGCTTCAACTACCATCTCTACATGGATGATTCCCAAATCGACCTCTCCAGTCCTGATCTTTCTCCTTCTCTGCAGTCTCACATTGCCACCTGCCTTGAGGACATCTCTACTTGGCTGTCTCACCAATACCTTAAGCTAAACATGTCTTGAAACAGAACTCATCTTCCCATGCAAACCCTGTCCTCCCATTGTCTTTCCCATCACTGTAGACCACACCACTATCCACCCTGCCCCTTAAGCCTGTAACTTTGGCATTATCCTTAACTCCTGTCTCTCATCCAAGTCTGTCACCAAATCTTGACCACTCAACCTTCACGGTATTGTTAATATTACACCCCTTTTTTGTTATCCCAACTGCTTCCATGTTGATCCAAGTATTTATTCCAAGTACTTATCGTATGCCATCTGGACCTTTTCACTGACCTCTCTTCCTCTTGTCTCTTCCCCTTCCAGTCCATACTATGTTTTGCCGCCTGTATCATTTTTCTAAAACAAAATGTTCAGTCCACATCTCCCTCCTCCTCAGAAACCTCCAGTGGTTACCAATCCACCTCCACATCAAACAGAAATTCCTTCTCATCAGCTTTAAGGCATTTAATCAGCTCGCTCCCTCCGATTTTACCTTGCTGATATCCTACTACAACCCAGCCCGCACACTTCACTCTTCTAACACCTACCTACTCACTGTACTTCAATCTTGTCTCTCTCACCATCCCACATCCTCCCTCTGTTCTGGCCTTCCCCGTTCCCTCTTCTTGTCTGTCAGGCCACCCCTCTCCCTACCTTCAGAGCCCTACTAAATCGCATCTCCTCCAAAAGGCCTTCCCAGATTAATCCTTCACGTCCCTATTTACCCTCCCTTCTGTATCACACAACTGAGTCAGTGGCTTAATCCAGCTCTTTTTCCTAGACCAAGATTCCTGGAGACTGAGTTCAGAGCACTGTAAGAAGTGCTTAGGAAGTACAAAACAGAGAAGTGATATGATCCCTGACCCCCAAGGAGTTTACACTCTAACTAGGGAGACAGACATAAAAAAGATGGACAAAAAGAGTAATCAGAATAATCAAATGAACAATTGGATAGATGCATAGGTCAATGTACTGAGGGTGGAGATACATATCTTCATAAGTGCTGGAGGCGGGGGTGGCATTGGTCCAGGAAACTGAACCAGGCAGGGCTGATTGGAGGAGGTGGGATTCAAAGAGAACTTTGAACGAGGGAAGAGTTGGGGTCTCTCCGATGTAGAGAGGGAGTTCCGGGTTGGAGTAGGGGGGAACGGCATGAACGAAGGGATGGATGGAAGCTTCTGGTCACCCTTTATTCACCCCTCCCTCAGCCCAACAGCAATTATGTCTATGTCTTTTTTATTATTATTAATATCTATCTCCCCCTCTAGGCTGTAAGCTTCTCGTGGGCAGGGAACATGCTTACCAAATCTGTTACACTGTACTCTCCCAAGAGTTTTTACAGTGATTTACACAAAGTAAGTGCTCAATAAATATGATTGATGGATTGACTGAATGGAGGTGGTAGAGTCGAGAGCGAGTTGCAGCTAGAAGGTCTGGTATCACTGCTGCCTCTGTCTTCTTGGGTCATCACTTCATTTTTCAGTGAGTGATGCTTTTAATAATAACGGTAATGATGGTATTTGTTAGGGGCTTACTTTGTGCCAAGCACTGTTCTAAGCAGTGGAGTAGATACAAGATTATCAGGTTGGACAGAGTCCCTGTCCCACATGGGATTCACATTCTTAATCCCCATTTTGCAGATCAGGTAACTGGTGCCCAGAGAAGTGACTCACCCAATGTCACACAGCAGACACTTTGCGGAGCTCGGATCAGAACCCCAGTTCTTCTGGCTCCCAGGCCCAGACTCTATCCATTGCACCAAGCTGCTTCTGTTGGCTTGCAGGTTTTTAGGGAAATGCTGGCACCAAATGTTATTCTCTGAGCTATCTTGACCTTCCATAGTCCCCCAAAGGATAGAATCCTTCACCCTCTCACTTTGTTTGATTTTAGCCCAGTGAGCCTTCTTTGATGCTCTGTGGAAATGGAGAGAAACTGCCCTCGTGAAACCTGTGAAACTACATTAGGTATTTGTATTTAATATAAAAGTGTTATTTATAATAATAATTGTGGTATTTGTTAAGCATTAGCTATGTGCCAATGACTGTACCAGGCAGAGGGTGAGATACCAGATAATCAGGTCAGACGCAGTCTATGACCCACACAAGGCTCACAGTCTAAGTAGGAGGGAGAAAGGGGATTCAACCCCCATCTTGCAGATGAGGAAACTGAGGCACAGAGAAGTTAAGGGATTTGCCCAAGATCACACAACAGTAGAAAAGGTTCTTCTTGGAGTTTCAGGAATACATTCTGATCTCTTTGAAAACTCTTTGTGTGAGTTTCCACCCTGAGAGCAAAAATAGGACTTGGAGGAAGTAATGCATCAAGTGACCTGGCCATTTCCTCTTTCTGCCCAACCTCTCATGCTGGCATGCATGTGCTCCCATTATGATTTTTTCTGGAAGTGAAACTTTGGAAGCTACACTAGAGGCAAAATGACTCTTTTGCTCTTTTCAGGACCCTCTGGTAAAGACTCCTAAATGCTTAGCTTCAATTTCTCTCTATTGGCATCCATTTATAAATACTCAATCGGAGCTTTGTGACTCAAGGCGTGACTCCTTGGTAAGGGGAGAGTAGCCTAGTATATACAGTGGAGGATTTATTTATTTACTTTGGGCTTGATAAGAATCTTCTGTGAATGAGATAAAACTCCTCCCAAATCAAGCAATGTCCTTTATCCTATAACATAAATAAAACAAAACAGGGACATGCAAAAGGAAGGGTTGTATATGCAATGCCACTGATCTTTATCTTCATGAAAAATGAATGTGGTCGCTTACAAGGACTCTAGGCAGACAGATGCTCGTTTTTATTTGGGGAGTACAGAAAAACATCCTGGGGACAGAATGGGTGACATTCAATGGCTTCTTCTGTTTCCATCTTGTGTAGGAGGCAGTGAGAGAGCATCATGGCTTAGCGGATAGAGCACGGGCCTGGGAGTCAGAAGATCATGGGTTCTAGTCCTCGCTCCACCACTTGTCTGCTGTGTGACCTCGAGCAAGTCACTCAACCTCTCTGTGCCTAAGTTATTTCATCTTTAAAATGGCGATTGAAACCGTGAGCCCCATATGGGAAAAGGACTGAATCCATCCTGATTTGCTTGTATCCACTCCAGCTTTTAGTACAGTGTCTGGCACATAGGAAGTGCTTAACAAATACAATTACGATCACTATCTAGCCTAGGCATGCAAAGAATTAATGAGCTCACTACCCAACCAGATGTTCATTCAGGAGACTTTTCCTTAAGTCCTTCTTGATTTCTCTCTTTCTAATCGTAATAATATTTACGGTATTTGTTAAGTACTTACTATGTGCCAGGAACAGCCCTAAGCCCTGGGGTGGATACAAGCAAATCAGGTTGTATCCCTCATTTTACAGATGAGGGAACTGAGGCACAGAGAAGTAAAGTGACTTGTCCAAGGACACACAGCAGACAGGTGGCAGAGCTGGGTTTAGAACCCATGACCTTCTGACTCCCAGGCTGTGCTCCATCCAGCTCTCTCTTCCCCGCTCCCCCCTGCCGCCCCGCCCCGCCCCCCCATCTCTTGGCTCACACTCCTGGTTTTGGTGGTTTCCCCTTTCCTTACTCTCTGTATATCATCACTGACAGAAGCTTTATCATCCCATGAAATTTGGATATTTTTTTCCAGATTAATGTTCCTGCTCCACTCAAAACAGCCAGTTCCTTTTTATCTGTGGAAAACTAACATTCTTCCCTTGCTGCAGAGTACTTTGGATTGGTTGTGTAAACCTCACTAACATGATTCAGATTTTAGGTAGATAAAGTTATTTATTAGAAGGTTGACATAGTTTAAGGCAAAACATTGGTGTTGGATTCCCCCTCCGCCGCCCCGCCCCCCACGCAAACCCCAATCTCTTCTCATTCAGGCCTGCAATTTATGTTGCTAATGGAGAAAAATTAGGTTAGGATAGAGACATTGTAGTGGCTCTGGTCATTCATTCATTCATTCAATAGTATTTATTGAGCGCTTACTATGTGCAGAGCACTGTACTAAGCACTTGGAATGTACAAAGTGGTAACAGATAGAGACAGTCCCTGCCCTTTGAGGGGCTTACAGTCTAATCGGGGGAGATGGACAGACAAGAACAATAGCAGTAAACAGAATCAAGGGGATGAACATCTCATTAAAACAATAGCAAATTAATAGAATCAAGGTGATGTACATCTCATTAACAAAATAAATAGGGTAATGAAAATATATACAGTTGAGCAGACGCATACAGTGCTGAGGAGATGGGAAGGGAGAGGGGGAGGAGCAGAGGGAAAGGGGGGAAAAGAGGGTTTAGCTGCGGAAATGTGAAGGGGGGGGTAGAGGGAGCAGAGGGAAAAGGGGAGCTCAGTCTGGGAAGGCCTCTTGGAGGAGGTGAGCTTTAAGTAGGGTTTTGAAGAGGGGAAGAGAATTACTTTGGCGGAAGTGAGGAGGGAGGGCATTCCAGGACCCCAGGAGGACATGGCCCAGGGGTCGATGGCAGGATAGGCAAGAACGGGGGAAGGTGAGGAGGTGGGTGGCAGAGGAGCGGAGTGTGTGGGGTGGGCAGTGGAAAGAGATAAGGGAGAAGAGGTAGATGGGGGCAAGGTGATGGAGAGCCTTGAAGCCTAGAGTGAGAAGTTTTTGTTTTGTGCGGAGGTTGATAGGCAACCACTGGAGGTTTTTAAGAAGGGGAGTGACATGCCCAGAGTGTTTCTGCAGGAAGATGAGCCTTCATGTCATGTCATGTCATAGTGACACCAAGATCAGGGGCAGACAGCTTGATCCTATAGGCACGATGGCCTTTACTGAGTACCCACTGGGCACAGTGAACTGTTTTTGAACCCACACCCATAGGGGCTTTGAGGTCTCTGAATCAATCAACGGTATTCATTGAGCACTTACAGTGTGCAGAGCGTTGTCCTGAGCACTTGGGAGAGTGCAATATTATAGAGTTGGTAGATATGGTCACTGCCCACAAGGAGCTTACATTCTAGAGGGGGACTGTGCCTATAGGACCTAGGTATCTCTGGGGAGCCAATGTTAAGGCTCCCTTTGGGGGCAGCCCTGGGGTGAAGCCCAATTTACAGAATGCCCTCAGCACAGACCAGCATTGGTTGTTATATTGTACTTTCCCAAGCGCTTAGTACAGTGCTCTGTGCCCAGTAAGCACTCAAGAAATTGGCACCAAATGGTCTCATCATTCCCATGTGGAGGCTGGGGCCTGGGGGCCTGGGGTTTGGGGCCAGTGGACTTGGACCCGACTGTTCAGGGAGAATCAGGGCAGAATCACAGACCACTTGCTCAGTCTTGAAACCGCTTCACCGAGCAATCCTCCGCCGAGCTCCACAGAGCCGTTACCCAGTGACCGTGGCTGAGGCACCCTCAACTCCCAGAGCCCAAGACCCTCTCCTAAGGAGTCGATCTACTGAGAAAGCAGAGCTCCATTTCTCACTGTCACTTAGCCAAGGGAGTAGCTGAACCTGACAGTAATATATCAAGGCCAGAACTGTCTTTTTTAATCAAGTCTCATTGATTCCGAAGGCACCGGGTTTTAATTACACGTTCACTCCTTCCCACTGGTAGCGGCTGCCTCACCTCCCAGATAAATTGTCGCCTAAAGCACTCTGCTTTAAAACCACGGTGTAGAAAACCTTGGCCTGGAAGAAAATCAGTTTCCTCGGAGGCCCTCAAAGGGCTGGAATATCTTGCCACCAGTCAAAAAGGTATCGCCGGTGGAGAGCAGTCCCTTGCTTATGGTCTTGTTTAGGTGGGTACCAGGATGATCTGGACTTCCCTGATAATAATCATTATGGCATTTGATAAGTGCTTACTATGTGCCAAGCACTGTACCCAGTGCTGGTGTGCAGACAAGCTCATCACGAGAAGCAGTGTGGTCAGTGCTTAGAACACTGCATGGTGCATCATAAGCGCTTAATAAATACCATCATTATCATTATTAATGGAAAGAGCATATGGCTCTGGGAGCCAGAGAACTTGGATTCTTATTCCAGCTCTCCCATTTTTTTATTGGTATTGGTTATTAATAATAATAATAATAATAATTACGGTATTTGTTAAGTGCTTACTATGTGCCAGGTAATGTACTGAGCTCTGCGGTAGATAGAAGCTAATCAGGTGGGATACAGTTGTTTCCCACATGGGGTTCACAGTCTTGATCCCTAATTTACAGATAAGGTTAACCTAGGCACAGAGAAATGAAGTGACTTGCCCAAGGTCACAGAGTAGACAAGTGGTGGAACCGGGACTAGAACCCAGATTCTTCTGACTCCCAGGCCTGTGCTCTATCCATCTGACCATGCTGCTTCTCGGGTCACTAGCCTGCTGGGTGACCATTGGCAGGTCACTTCTCTTCTTTAATAATAATAATGAGGATGGTATTTGTTGAGTGCTTACTATGTGCCAAGCACTGTTCTAAGCACTGAGGTAATCAGGTTGTCCCACATGGGGCTCAGAGTCTTAATCCCCATTTTACAGATGAGGGAACTGAGGCACAGAGAAGTAAAGTGACTTGCCCAATGCCACACAACTGACAAGTGGTGGAACGGGGATTAGAACCCACGTCCTCTGACTCCCAAGCCCATGCTCTTTCCACTAAGCCACTTTGGTCCTCAGTCTCCTAATTTGTAAAATGGGGGTTCGGTATTCATTCTCCTACTAAGACTGTGAGCCCCATGTGGACCGTCCAATGTGATCATCTTGTATCTACCCCAGCACTTAGTACAGCGCTTGGTATAGAGTAAGCGCTTAACAGGTACTACAATCATCACTATCACTATTATTGTTCAGACGCCTTTCCTGGGAACCGCTGAGTTGCTCAACCTCTCACCAGCCCTGTGTGATTTGCCACGGGACAACGATGAGACCATCCATCAATCGATAGATCGGTGGTATTCACTGAGTCCCAAATCTGTGTAGAGCACTCTACCAACTTCTTAAGAAAGTCTAGTACAATAGAACTGGTAGACATGATCACAGCCCACAAGGAGCTTACAGGCTAAAGGGGAAGACAGACATTAAAATGCATTAAAATGCCATCTTGTCCCACTGTTCCTCCGAGCAAATGCTGGGATGGCAGAGATCGAGAAACCGGCTACTCATGTTCACATCAGACTCGGCGAGCCGGTGGGAAAATCTGTCAAGCCTGGCGGAATTGCTGAAGGGCTGGATGCTCGACTGGTTAAGAACAGCATGTTTTTAATGTAGATATTTTGTTTCTGCCACACCACTGGCAGTAAAACATTGCAAATAAATCCTATTATTCTCTCTTTCCTTCCTAACATGTTATTTCCACACTTATGATTTCAGAAAGATGTTATTTCCAAACTTTGGGTTTAAAGCTTAACATTTCTTCTATGACACCTGTCTCAATGTTGTATTTTTGTTAATCTTGTATCGGAAAAACAGAGGGGATTTCCATTTGGCAACTTAGCTCTTAAAATACCATGTGTTTTATCTCTGAATTCAGTGTCTGAGCTCGGATTTTAAAGGGGCTTTTTCTGGGTTCCCAGAGCATGCGGTTTTACCATTTCATTTCCTATGGGTAAAAATCAAACCCTAAATCGGAACATTAACTTGTGTTTTCGATCATTAAAACAACACATTCAAGACACCGGGTGAGAGCAGACATATTTCTTTCAAGATTTGGGTGATTTCCTTCCATTTCAGAATCCAAAAAAGCTTTAATCTGTCTGCCCCCAAAAGGGTTCTGAAGCTTGGATTATATTCGTGTCAAAAAAAAAAAAGCCTCCCAAAATTTCTGCTTTTTCAAAAATGCTTAAAGAACTCTGCAGAACAAAATAGCAGAAATGATTCATTTTGCCTCGTGCCCGGATTCCTTTTACTACTTGCGTAGCGCGCTAAGCAACTACCTACCAATCACCACCCAAGACATTTCTATAAAATTCCTCTCCAACTTGGGGCATATGTATAGAACTTCAAACTCTTCATAAGATGAATGATTTGAGGTGTATATATCTATAATTCTTTTATTTATATTGATCCCTGTTGACTTGTTTTGATGTCTGTCTCCCCCCTTCTAGGCTGTAACCCCATTGTGGGCAGGGATTGTCTCTGTTGCTGAATTGTACTTTCCAAGTGCTTAGTACAGTGCTCTGCACACAGTAAGCGCTCAATAAATATGAACTGGAAAGTCAGGGAGCAGGCAGTCTTGGGCAGAAATGATTTCTCTGGCTTGGAGCAGGGTTCCCCTCTTGATATCCAGTAGATGGAAAGAAAGCCCGAAGCTATCGACCATAAGAATAATAACTGTGGTACCTGTTAAGTGCTTACTATGTGCCAAGCACTGTACTAAGTGCTGGAGTAAATACAAGATAATCATTTATTTATATTAATGTCTGTCTTCTCCTCTAGACTGTAAGCTCTTTGTGGACAGGGAATGTGTCTGTTATATTGTTGTATTGTACTCTCCCAAGCGCTTAGTACTGTGCTCTGCACACAGTAAGTGCCCAATAAATACAATTGACTGATTGACTGACATCGGGCTCACAGTCTAAGTAGTAGGGAGAACAGGAATTGAATTCATATTTTGCAGGTGAGGGAATTCAGGCCCAGAGAAGTTAAGTGACTTTCCCAAAGTCACCCAGCAGGTAAGTGGCTGAATCGGAATTGGAACCCAGGTTCTCTGTAGGCCTGTGCTCTTTCTGCTAGGCCATGCTACATCCCATCTTGGATCATTCCCTGAGATTATAGGAGTGGCACCTTTATCACAAAGTGCTACTGGTTATTTCCTTGTTTGGAAGATCTGCCTTCTAACGAATCACTACTCCTGATTTATATCAATCACTGGTATTTACTGAGCACTTACTGGGTGCAGAGTATAATAATAATGTTGGTGTTTGTTAAGCGCTTACTATGTGCAGAGCACTGTTCTAAGCACTGGGGTAGATACGAGACCATACTAAGCACTTGGCAAAGTATAATGAAACAGAGTTGGTAGACACGTTCCCTGCCTACAAGGAGCTTACAGTCTACAGGATTAGACAGACATGAAAGTAGATGAGGGATATTGGAAATGATAGAGTATAAGAATATTTACGTAAGTTTGAGGGGCTGGGATGAGTATCAGAGTGTCTGGGTCTCAGTCTCATCCATCCAAATGTGAACGATGAAATCCTCTCCATACCGGCCAGAAGTGCAGTTGGGCTCCGAGGATGGTGTGAGTCCATGGAGAGAGAGTCTCTTTTCTGCTTGCCGTTTTTGGAATGGGCCAGGACAGGGAGGAGAGGAGGTGGGTCCTTCTCCTGATAGTCTCTTACGGATGATGCTAGACAATGGTACCAGGCCATTTGGACCTCTCTTCAACCTACTCACCGTACCCTGATCTCATGTATCTCCCTGCTGCCCCCTCGCCCATGTCCCGCCTCTGGCCTGGAACAACCTCCACCTTCATATCTAACATACAACCACTCTTCCCACTTTCAAAGCCTTATTCAAATTGCACCTCCAAGGGCCTTCCCCGACTAAGCCTTCATTTCCCCTTCTCTCTCTTATTCATTCATTCAGCCATTCATTCAGTCATATATAGAGTGCTTACTGTGTGCATAGCACTGTATTAAACACTTGGAAAATACAATTCGGCAACAGAACTCTGCATCCCTACTGCATCACATAGGCACTTGGATCTGTGACCCTTAAGCCCTTGATATTCACCCCACCCTCAGCCCCGCAGCACTTACATACATACCTGTATTTCATATTACTGTTTGTTTCCCCTTCTAGACTGTAAGCTCGCTGTGGGCAGGGAATGTGTCTGTTACACTGTTGCGCTGTATTTTCCTAAGAGCTTAGAACAGTGCTGTGCACACAGTAAGTCCTCAACAAATAACATTGATTGATTGATTGATCTGGGGGAGTTCAGGGATAATTGAGAATCTGGGATTATGTGCGTCACTTATATAGGTACGAAGATGGAAAGTCCAACTCAGACTGCCGCTCAAGCCCAGACGTTCCCTGTCTCTTGGGGATAACTACTAGATTAGCAGATAAATTGAATTATGACTGTGACCCTCAACACCTGATGAAATACCCAGTAGCAAGAGCACAGGACCTGAGTTCTGATCTCGGCACCCCCGCTGGCCTACTGGGCCTCGGGCAAGTCATTCAATTTCTTTGTGCCTCAGTTTCCTCATCTGTCAAATGGGGATTTAATTCCCATTATCCCTCTGCCTTAAACTAGGAGCCCCATATGGGCCAGGGACCATTTCCAGCTGGATGATCTTGTCTCCATCTCAGCACTGTCTCCATCTCAGTGCTACACCAAACAAACACTACAATCACAGTTCAGCAGCTTCAGGAATCTAGAAGGCTAAGGAAACAGATGCACTTGATAGGAAAATGCTTGACACTTTTTAGATTTTCTTTTCTTCTCTGGATTGTTGTTTAGTTTCCGTGGCCTTGTCAAATTCTCACTGTGTGCCAAGCACAGTACTGAGAGCTGGCGGAGATACGAGATAAGTAACTTGCCCGAGGTAACTCTCTCCTCCCCCTGTGATTCTCCAAGGTGGCCTATATTCCTGGTTACCCCGTAGCTGAGAAAAGGCTGGGCCAACCTGAGAGATTGGGCTAGGTGCATAAAGTGCCAAAGAGCCTTAGCCCCAGAACGGGGCATGGCATGGAGAGGCGTGGCAGTGGTTCCACTCTGAGGAGAGAACAGTCCTTCTCAGCCCGATATGTAACCGCTAATCTGTGTCCTCTGTGGAGAAACAGATACCTCCGAGTAAAGGAAATCCAGACAGGGCTAGAAAGAGACCTTTTTCAAAGGCCGGGGGGCGTGGCTGGAAAATTTAGAATTTAGATAGAAGTGCTGGAGGGGAAGAGGAATGACACTCCACCCCCTGGGCCCAGGGCTTTGAGAAGCCCAGACTGAAAGCAGTCGCCAGGAAGAGACAGCAAAGGATGCCAGCGACCCCATATTAAATGCTTTCCTGGCATCCATGGCTCCTGAAAGGGAACAAGTGTGATAGTTTTACAAAGGTTTCTTACTAGTCCCCGTCTGGGCCCCAGGACATAAGGGCTGACTGAGAATCTAAGATGTGCCTTCCAGCGGCCTCGGGTCACTGGGTGAAAGTCAAAGAGGATTTGATGTTGGGGATAATAGCAGGCCTGTTGGTTCAGTTGCCTGTGAGACTTCCCTGGAGGGGGTGAAATTCAAGGAAGGGATGGGCAAATTTAGGCCAATTCATTATTCATCATTTCCCGAGGCGAGTGAATGATGGCATCGACCTTGGGGCGGACACTGCGCCTCCTTCTGGGTTATCATTAGTGAAGTTCCCTGACCCGGGAAAGTTGGTACTTTCACCGGGGGGGTAGAGGATTCTTGCCTGGAGGGAGACATCGGATAGACCAGACTTCTTCTGATCCTCGAGGACAAGCTCATAATCGCTGTCCAGGGCTCAGTCTTCTAAGATACTTAAAATCCCACTGAGCAGCTGATCTGACCTTAGTCGCTTGCTCTCAGATCTGGTTCCGGCCATCAGGACCTTCTTTCTTTCGGCTCTGCGGTTAAGGTGAACTCGTTCATTGATGGTTCTTTTTTCTTCACCTCCTTGTCCAATTCCAGCTTTGGTGTCGGTCGCAAGTAATTCTTTTTTTATGGTACGTGTTAAGTGCTTACTACGTGCTAGGCACTGTACTAGCCACTGGGGTAGATACAAGATAAACAAGTTAGACACAGTCCTTGACCCGCAAGGGACTCACAGTTTAAGCAGGAGAGAGAACAGGGAATCCCCAATTTTCATAGGAGGAAACTGGGGTGCAGAGAAGTGAAGTGACTTGCCCTAGGTCACACAGCGGACAAGTGGCGGAGACAGGATTAGAAGCCAGGTCCTCTGACTCCTGGTTCTGTGCTCTTCCCAATAAGCCACCCTGCTCCTCCCAAGAGGGCCCAACTTTGGTGCCTATGGTGGCTGAGCAGGCGAGGCGTAAATTAACAGTACAGAAATGAGAGCAATGGCCATGAGGGTGAATGGAGTGTGTATGTGTATGTGGTTGGGTATGGGGGTGTGTGTATGTGTGTATGTGTGTGTATGTGGGATGACTCTGGTTGAGGGTTTTGTAGTGTCTGATGCCAAGTAGGTTGAAAACTGAGTTCCCCGTTGCCCCCACCAAATCCTTATTCATTCATTCAATCGTATTTATTGAGCGTTTACTGTGTGCGGAGCATTGTACTAACCACTGGAAAGTACAATTCAGCAATAAAGAGAGACAATCCTTGCCTATACCGGGCTTACAGTCTAGAAGATGTGGTATTTCTTAAGTGCTTACTTTGTACCAGGCACTGTATTAAGCACTGGGGTGGGATCAAGCAAATTGGGTTGGCCACAGTCCCTGTCCATATTACAGATGAGGGAACTGAGGCACAGAGAAGTGAAGTGACTCGCCCAAGGTCACCCAGCAGACAAGTGGAGGAGCCGGGATTAGAACCCATGACCTTCTGACTCCCAGGTCCTTTCTCTAGCCACTACACCACATTACTTCCCTACCTGCTAGCATTCTCCCTATCACTGGCAATCGATGGTCTTCAAGGTAAGGTTCATGCCAAGGAAGTTGTCGAATGGAGTTTGTGTTTTTTTTTTTTTTTACTTTTTCCCTTAAGAGAAATGGATTCAAAACAGTTATTACTGTTCTTGGTGGGCCGTATTCAGCTCCTTGTTCAGTTAACGAGGGAAATTCATCTAACGCTTCCCAGTTTCTCCTTCTGTCCAGTGGTGGGGGCAGGCTGGAGTGGGCTTACAAGGATGCTGGAAGGATTAATGGGATAACATTGACAGAGAGCCGGGCTAGAAATGAAGTTATATTTCATCTTCCTTTACGACTATTCTAATAACAATATTCTCAAACCACTGCAAGAAGGAAAGCTTTTTTTAAATAAAGAACAGGGTTTATCATTGAAAAATACTGTCATTTTCAAGCCTTCAGTGAGGATTTAATCCTTATTAACTTGAACAAATATATATTTATGATAATAATGAGGGTTTTTGTTAAGCACTTACTATGTGCCAAACACTGTTCTAAGCGCTGGGGTAGATACAAGGTAATCAGGTTGTCCCACATAGGGCTCACAGTCTTAAACCCCATTTTACGGATGGGGTAAGTGAGACACAGAAAAGTTAAGTGACTTGTCCAAAGCCACATAGCTGATAAATAGAGGAGCCGGGATTAGAACCCCCGACCTCTGACTCCCGAGCCCGTGCTCTTTCCACTAAGCCAAGCTGCATCTTTCCATAACAGGTCATTAAAAATAAAGCAACTCAGTTCAAATGGGCTAAAAAGGAGTCAGATCAGTTACTTATTCAAGTTTTCTGCCTGAATAAAACAAAAAACAGGAGCACAGCCTTCCTGACTTTGGTAACCACTGTTTTTTTTCTTTTTTAAAACTCTCTCTATACCCTCTCCCAACCCCTCCTGACCCCCATAGGTCATTTCTTTATACTCTATCACTTCTTCCTATTCGTAATTTATTTTAGTCTCTCTCTCCCCCAGTAGACTATATGCTGCTTGAGGAAGAAGATCGTGTTCACTTAGTCTATTGCTCAGCACACGTTTGTCTGCTGTGTAACCTTGGCCAAGTCATTTAGCTTCTCTGTGCCTCAGTTACCTCATCTGCAAAAATGGGAATGAAGACTGTGAGCTCCATGTGGGGCAGGGGCTGTGTCTGACCTAATTAGTTTGTATCTACCCAGTGCTTAGAACAGTGCTTTGCACATAGTAAGCAGTTAGCAAATACCGTCATTACTGTCATTATTGTTATTACATAAAGCACTTGAATACTACTGATTGATTTTTTTCTTGTTTAATTTGTAGTCAGCTGAGTTTGATTCCTGGGGTCCTCAAAGGGGTTCAGTGTATAGGCTAATTTGACTCCGTTTGGATTTTGGCAATAAATCACAGAGCTGTGATGCCATAGATATGAACATATGCTTTTAAATGCTGATGCTAGATTTCTGGAAGGAGGGAAAAAGTTGGAGAAATTAGACCAGATTATATTGGGGTTTCTAATTTGGTCTCAATAAATCAGTTGAGGATGGTCTAAATCAACAGACAGCCAATGTGAGAAATGTAGCTGAACAATTTCCACTGCAGCTCTCACAAACCCAGCAAATAGAACTGCTGTCCAGCAGGGAATTATGGGTTTTAACTATTATGCCAGGAAGGAGAGGTAACTATAGAGTTCTCTGGGTTGGCTTCTATGGTGGGAAAGAAAAACAAAACCAAACCCTCAATGGAGTCTCCCAGCGTTTCTTGGTTTTGTTTTGCCTTGTTTTGTTTGTTTTTAATGGTATTTGTTAAGCACTTACTATGTGTCAAAAACAATTCTAAGCCCTGGGGTAGATACAAGTTAATTAGGTTGGATGCAGTCCCTATCTTGCATGGTGCTCACAATCTAAGTGGAGGGAGAACAGGTATTTAATCCCCATTTTACCATTGAGGAAACTGAAGCACAGAGAAGTTAAATCACTTGCCCAAGGTCATAGAGCAAGCATTTGGCAGAGCCAGAATTAGAATCCATGCCTTCTGAGTCCCAGGCCCATGTACATTCCACTAGGCTATGCTGCTTTGCTAAATGTTCAGTAAGCAACCCTGTTCGGTGGGAGATTTTTCCTGTTACTTCTCATTCTCTCCTGGAATTTAAGTTGAGAAGGAGAGATGCTCTGCCCACATTAAGTGCTAGTTAAATACAATTTACTATCATTATATTATTGTGGTTATTGTTGTACATAAGTGCTTACTCTGTGCCAAGCAATGTACTAGACTGTGAGTTATTTTTTAAATGGTATTTGTTAAGCATTTTCTATGTGTCAAGTACTATTCACTGTGGGTAGGTAATGTGACTACCAACTCTGTTATATTGTACTCTCCCAAGCACTTAATACAGTGCTCTGCACATAGTAAGTGCTCAGTCAATGCCACTGACTGATACTAAGCGCTGTGGTAGACACAAGACAATCAGATTGTCCTCTCCCCCTCCCTTCAGGCTCGCATCTCCTCCTGCCTCCAGGATGTCTCCACCTGGATGTCGGCCCGCCACCTAAAACTCAACATGAGCAAGACTGAGCTCCTCATCTTCCCTCCCAAACCTGGTCCTCTCCCAGACTTCTCTATCACCGTGGATGGCACGACCATCCTTCCCGTCTCTCAGGCCCGCAATCTCGGTGTCATCCTTGACTCGTCTCTCTCGTTCACCCCACACATCCTATCCGTTACCAAGACCTGCCGGTTTCACCTCTACGATATCGCCAAGATCCACCCTTTCCTCTCCACCCAAACGGCTACCTTACTGTTACGGGCTCTCGTTATATCCCGGCTAGACTACTGTGTCAGCCTTCTCTCTGACCTCCCTTCCTCCTCTCTCACCCCGCTCCAGTCTATTCTTCACTCCGCTGCCCGGCTCATCTTCCTGCAGAAACAATCTGGGCATGTCACTCCCCTTCTTAAACAACTCCAGTGGTTGCCTATCAACCTCCGCTCCAAACAAAAACTCCTCACTCTAGGCTTCAAGGCTCTCCATCACCTTGCCCCTTCCTACCTCTCCTCCCTTCTCTCTTTCTACCAC